>NC_053159.1:107297945-107605445 GCF_016835505.1 Polypterus senegalus | reverse complement strand
GAATGAACCTGCAAATTTCAGCCTTCCACCCACACGGGAAGTTGGAGAATTAGTGATGAGTCAGTGAGTGAGTCAGTGAGTGAGTGAGGGCTTTGCCTTTTATTAGTATAGATTACAGCCACATTAGCTCCACAAATGAGACACATGGGTTTACCGGCAATGTCAGTAAACATATACTCAGCCTCCCATCGGTTTTTAAAGGCTCTATGTTCAGAATCACCGTTTCTCTTCGGCATCGTGTGGGCTAGCTTCGCAATAACTTGCAGCATCTTAAGCTAGACTTGATTAATGCGGTAAGTGTTCGTCAAGGCAGCTGAAGCGCTGCATTATGGGATCTGTAGTTTATTGTGTTACCAGCACTTCATATTCCCGGGCCATTAATAACAATAATATATAAAATGATCTCGCGGGCCGGATATAATTACGCCGGGCGGATATAATTACACGCCCGGGCCGGATGTGGCCTGCAAGCCTTGAGTTTGACACATATGGACTAAATAGAACTTGAAAAGATATATTTTTTCAAATGTGATCGCGCAATTCTGATCGAGTTGACGCGCACTACAGTACATCGAGCCCGCGTGCTATTGTGGTTTTGCCTGCGTGCCTCAATAAGTCATCCTCCCTTCGCTCTTACTTTTTTACTGTTCATCTAATGAATACACTGAGTATGGCTTTACCAAAACAATCATTGATCGCGAATAAAGTATCCATTATTCATAAAGCTTCAATTGGTGATCTGTCTTTCTGCGTTAACCGCATATTTTTTCATACGTCTCAAACCAAGGGGATGCGAGGCTAAAATGTATCAGGAAGCGCGCGTACATTATCAGTGCATCCACTTTTGGGAATTGAACTTCGGAAGCCGGTGCTAGAGGCGAAGCCTCTACCATTGCGCCACGGCGTGTGGTTTGTCTATTTTAAGCGTAGCAGTGTAATTCAGTTTTTGTTCAGCACTCTTTGGAACTGTTGCTTTTTGTCTGCGCACTGCGTCAGTTCACGTGAGCCGCTGAATATGGTTTTATATGTCACTCGCTCGCTTCTAATTGTTTCGCTGCCTTCTTAATTATATAATGTATGTTTTCTTCAGCAGTTTTTGGAGCTCTTCCTGGTTTTCTACGTACTGCGTGATTACGTGGGGCGTGATGATGTCACACGAAACTCCGCCCCCCACGACTTTCGAGCTCAACTCCATTACAGTAAATGGAGAAAAATAGCTTCTAGTTATGACCATTATGCGTAGAATTTCGAAATGAAACCTGCACAACTTTTGTAAATAAGCTGTAAGGAATGAGCCTGCCAAATTTCAGCCTTCTACCTACACGGGAAGTTGGAGAATTAGTGATGAGTGAGCGAGTGAGTGAGGGCTTTGCCTTTTATTAGTATAGATGTAGTTAAACTAAACGACACAAAATATTTAAAGTTTAGGCAAGATCATTCTGATCCTCTACATCACTGCTGCATAATGTGAGAAAGGTTTATCACCACAAAATCGCAACTTTATCAACATTAGACTAAAATCCTTCATAACAGGGGACCTGCTGACAATCCCTCTCACTCTTGAAGGTCCTAGCAACAAACATTTTGAACAAGCAAAAAAAGTTAAGCAATTGCTATCTAGAAAATGGGCTTTCAGGTCAAACTATAAGAATTACAGAGACCAAGACATAGCTTGTGTTGATTAGTGGTAAGTCAGGAACATGAGATAAATCAAATGAACATCAAGAAACTGATGTGTGTTTTGAGTGATAGAGAACAGTTAGCCCTTAAAGATTACAGTTAAAAGGAATAAAAGGAAAAACAAGTTTGTGCTCAATGTGCTCACTGAATTCATTGTAAGCTTGTGAGAATAAAAAAGTGTTAATGACAATTCTGTTTGTAGCTTTTTTCTGCATGCTCCTTTTTTCATGTCAGGTGCATCAGTGCTTCTTGGCAAAAGGCTTAACATTAAATCATGGAACTGCAAAGTGCTATAGGCAATAAAAAGAAAGTCTAATTAAAAGTGCAAGATAGACAATGGTAACCCACGCAAACAATATTTTAAAAGCAGCTTATAATGCTGAAATTGACACAACAGTCTGATCCATCAGACAATGCTCAAAACATTTAAAATGGCTTAATACAATTTTATATTGTAAAAAGAGATGTATGTAAATCAAGGGATGTTGTGCCCAGATTCTATAACATGCTGATATGACTGCATCTGGAGAATTGTGCACCATTACCAACTCCGGACTCGAGGGCATGTTCCATTCTGGAATGCGAAGCAAAAGAAATCTCTTGTCTTTTAACATACGAGGCTCTCTGAAGAGCTAATCTAGGCCTTCATAATTGGCATTGGAATTGAAAGAGAATTACATTCATTACAGAAACAAGAAATGACGTCTTTACACTAGTCATAGGTATTTAGTACAAAAAAACATGTCATGAAGTTGAAGCAGACACCTTAATGGCTTTTTAAATGTTTCTGGATGAATCTTCCTGCTTTGTAAAACTGCTCATATTCCAACATATCTTTGAAATTAAAAATGAAACTAAAGTAAATAAATCCATACAAACAAATAAACAAATAAACCTTGCTAAATGAGTAAACATCAGACAATGCTTCAAGAACTGGAGATATGAGGCGTAAGTATTAACTAACTAGCAAAATACCCACGCTTCACAGAGGAGAAGTACTGCCTTAAAATTTTAATTAAGAAGAAAAGTAAACCTTTTTAAACTGAGGGAAAATATACCAATAATTATTTGTTAAGGATCTCTTTGTAAGCTGTGAGATTTGAGGCAAGATTGCTTTTCACATGGCCAACTGTACGTTGCATGCTCAAGAGTAACCTCAGCACACAGCTTGGTCATATTACAATCGGAGGGCCGAAATGTCAATGTGGTATACAAAGAGATCCTTAACAAATAATTATTGGTATATTTTCCCTCAGTTTAAAAAGGTTTAATTTCCTACTTAATAAAATTTTTTAGGCAGTACTTTTATTTATTTAGTATTTTGCTAGTTAAACATATACTACAAAGATATTTCAATTTTCCATAAAAGTTTTGAAGAATCAACATTCTAAGCTTAGATATGGTTTTACATTTAAAGAACTTATTGTGTGGCAATTGGTTACTTAGAGAAAGAAAAGGAAGGACAGGAATTAGAGGTTAGTACATCTGAAAGAGACAGTACTGCCGCAATAAATTATTTAACAAAGGTCATGCATGGTACAGCAAGCATCTTGTGGGAGGCAGGAATAATGTCTGGATGGGGCGCCAGCTTGTCACCACCACTGCGCCACCGTGCCCCCTTGTTTAGTACATGCTTTAATTCCTATCATCCTGAAAATGATATCAAGTATACATCTTAGTATATAAATTGTTCAGAGAGATGTAATATGAATGTAATGTATTCTGTGTCCTGTCAGCGTTACAGAAAGCCTGCTTAAGAAGCACGTAGTGATTCACACACAGAGTACATAGAAGAACACAAAGAATACAAAGCATTTAACGTGGTATTTTAGTTACGATGGAATTTGAGAAAGTAGGAAATTAAACGATTTTAAGATTAAATGAGTGGAAGTTGGTGTACAGACGGTTTTGTGGATTTGAATTTTTTTTTGAGTGTACACAGATTTCCACTTTTGTCCGTACGCCAAGTTTAATTGTGAATTCTATGCATGGAGTTTTGCATGAGGCCCCTGGTGTCCAATCAGCTGCATCATGTATAGACTGCCATGGTGTAGTATGAGAAGCTCATGCGCCTCTCAAATTGCTCACACATCAAGACTCAGTTTTAAAAGCAATATAAATACTTCTTTCAACAACACACCTGCAAAATATCAACTGTTCATGATGTATTAGAGAAGCATCTTAAACAAATGTTTGCATACTCAGCTTTGAACATGAGTGTTGTCATAACTGTGGCTGCTTTTACCATGAAAGCTTGCAAACTACAAACATATCTTGGCTAAATGTTATTTATAGATCTCAAATTAACCTTCAAACAAACTTTTATTTTTACTTGCCATATTAAAGATAGTGCCATGTATACTCCTTCAATTTATGTTTACGCACAATGTGATAAAAGTGCTTAACCTAATTTTTATTTGTGAACAGCATAAACATTCACATTTTACACACAGCCATTAACAGCTCAAAAATTAATGCATTTTATGCAAATTTGATTGAACATAGTATGGTCATAACACATCACATCTGACCATTCCTGTTACCATATGACAATAATGCCCTTAAGAATCTGCTAAGACATAACGGAATGCATACATTAAATCTATATTTTTGTTTCCATTTTCAACTTATTTTATACTTAGATGTATGATTTATGGACATTTGCTAGAGCATGTAAAACATCTACAGTACAAGTAAACACTGGTCATTCATATGTCAAAAACACATTTTGTTGAGGTCACCAGTTTAGTCTGAACTCGCATACTGCTTCAAGTCAAGTGTGTGTGTGTGTGTGTATTTATTTGGGTGGGCTTCAGATAATAATAAACGTGAATTTCATCTGCAGTACCTTATTTGTTTTATAAAGTATAACAAATCATTATTCGAAAGTATGAGAAAATGTCTCCTAAAATCTACAAAAATATATATAATAATATGACACAAACAATGGCTTGACTGATACTAGGAATTATTACACAAGGGAAGGATGGAAGATGAAAAAAAAAGTATACAGTATGTCTGAGAAATTCAGCAAAAAAGAAAAACAGGAGCACAGTATAAAACTTCAAAAGACAAAGTAACTAAAGTCAGCCAGCAGCAAGTACAGATGATTTCAAGCCAAGAAAGGAAGGCTACTGTTCTGAGTTCTTATTCTGGATGGAAGGTAAAAATGTAAGAAGAGTTTGAGCAGACAGCAACAGGAAGCACTACCCCATGTCATCCTGGCTTCTGGGACTAGGTTGAAAAGTAAAAGTAGTAGTATTGTCAAATGCACAGAGTACACTGAAATTCTTCTTTATTTTCTCATCCAAACAAACATCCAACAACTTTCCACTAAATGACTTTCTTGCAGCCTGCTCCAACACATAGCTCACAATTATCTTATCTGAATCTGTTATTCGCCCTGAGGCAAAAAAAAATCTTAAATACAAGTGCAAATGGGAAATAGGGCAGCCCTCTATATTTATAGCTCCTTTTAAAACACAGAAAAACAGATAACATGATTCCCCCAATTAAAAGTATAGGTTTCATTTTGTTCTTCTCCTTGTTTCAGTTTTTCATGCCTGAAGATAAACCTCCATATTTTTTAGATTTTTCTTCCTAATTAAAATTAACATTCCTGTACGTGACCTTGTGAACTAGCTAGTAAGCTACAATAGGGCATTTCCTAATGCTAAAATGCTGCACTGTTGCAGACTCAATGGCTTACATCATAATTCATTTGTTAGGTTAGGTCACTAAGAGGAAAGATATTGTGCCTTTTTTGTCTTTGCCATTGCTTTAATGTTTATGTCAACTTATAAAATAAATCAGACTCATACCAAGATGAATGACACTATATTACTGTGCAGTATCGGCATGTGTTTGCAATATTTAGTATTCTGTTTAATCATAATATTTTTTTAATGAATGCAGCATAATTCATTTGATGAGAACATATTCACAACCCCCGCTCCATTTATACAATACCAGTTTTGTAAATGAATGTACTGACAGCAGTTTGGAAACACGGCAGGTAGTCTTCTCTCAGAACAACTCTACTCAATGGGTGCCAATTAAGCATTTTTTTATTTTTGTTATAAAGTAGGAATCTACACAATTTATTAATGAAATTTTAATTAATTCAAACTTTCAGGGAATTATATTAAACAGTGAATTTTTGCTTGATTAAATCTGAAGGTTTTTTTAACACAACACATTTACTACTTTTTATCATGACCATAAAAATTTAAATTCTGTCGTGTTCCCCATTAGCTCTTTCAATATCAAAGGGCTAAAGAATGAACCCATTTTCAAATGTAACAAAATTATTTCTGGCATGGATTATTAAATCTGTACATTCTCATCCTGATGTAACGAAAAAAATACATTATTTTGGCAGGTTTTAGTTGACATCTTAACCTAATAAAAGGTAAACAAACCCCAAAACCTGGCAACCAGCTAAATTTACCTGTTAATTTTCTGTCACCACTGCAGTTGATATTTCTGAAAAGCAAATTATACTCTTCAGGTAGGCGTTCAACTAACAACAATAACATCAACAACGTTTTCTAAGTGCCCCACAGAAAGCTCTGATGACACTTCACTATTAATTACGTGAGCGTTCTTATATACATTTACAAAAAGCATCACAAATGCCTAATAGCAAGCGAGCAGGACTCAGTGTAAGTGTAAGGTTATACACTAGCATTTTGATAAACTGATTCAAAACACAAGAACCGGCTTGTATGAAAGCTTGTATAACAAAAACAAAGCATGCAATATTGTTGGATGTGGAATAGCCCACTCTATTACAAAAATGCCCTCTTGATCCAGTTCCCAAGCATTCTGCTCACTTAGCTGAATGAGGCTGATACACCATATGACCCACTGAAGAATGCATCAATTACATCACCCAGTGTAGAAAATTAAAAAAAAAAAAAAAGAGTGTTTTCATCAATTTTTTTTCCCTTGATAGCAAAAATTCTTATGTCTAATTAGATAGCTACTTTGCTTTAATAAATAAGCAACTCTGGTTTCACTTGCTTTTCTTGGTAAATGAAGTCTATACATGATCAGTCTAGCCAGTGCAGGTTGCTAGTCACAAAGTAAAAATTTTTAAAATCACCGAAAGCATAAACAATATTTAATTAGGGAAAAAAAAAATTAAGACTGAAAAGAAAGTATTTGAACATTAAAATGAAACAGTAAAGAGTGACCAGTCATTTAACAACAAGGTTTATATAAGTATTACTAAACAAACTGTGGCGTATTTGACATGAAAATTCTGGTCAGGCCGTGGTAGATTTTTTCTTTATGTGTGCAGACTAATCTTACTTAAGTCCAGCACATGTAAAGAACATCTAAAGAAAGTCACCACCCATACAAAATGAAGTCAGTCTCCTAAGAAAAGTTCATTCTGCCCTGTGTTATGCAGTTCTTCTGTGTTATCAGGCCAGTCCAGTTCATCATCTATTTAATAAGATCTGTTTCTCTTTTGCTATTGTCTAGCAAAAAGTGCAAGTTTCTGTAACCATTCACATTAAAAAACGAAAACAATGGGATATCAGTGCCAAGTCTTTCTAGACAGCCATCAAATTATTGTGAAACACTGTGACATCATCATCTGACAAAATACATTAATACAATACAGATTAAAACGATAAGTAAACTCAGAACATCACAGCCACATACGTACTAATCAGGAAAATCAGGAAACAGCAAGCTTAGAATCAAACAGCTGTGAGGTTTGAAAAGTACAAGCCACGGTAACAAGGAAAGACCACATTTACTACACAACACAGATACATGACCCTTGGAGTGTTTGGCAGCAGTACCACTAACCACCATGTGGCAAAGTGTTTGCTGGACAGTAGAAGGCCAGCAAGCAACTGAAAAAAAATAGTTATGGGTCTATTCTTTTTGCACCAGGACTCTGCATTTATTTGAAACACGGGTATCAGAGTGCTGGCTTCTTTTCCACAAAATGTAAGGCTTCCTTGATTGCTTTTTCAAATTTAGCAATGTCTGGTAGTCCTACACATAGATGGGAGAAGATCAAGATGCCACTTATCCGAATTCTGAACCATGTAATGTCTTATGCACAGTGCATTCCTGATATTAAGATGCTTTCTTTTTGTTTATTTGGTTTTTTTTTTTTTCAAATTACTGTGGCTACCTTTAAAGGAGAAAAATGGTACTAGACATTTCGCATGTCTTCTCTGGGAAAAGCTTGAACTGGAAATACAAACTACATTTACAATTAATGAAAACTGAAATAAAGTGGACCTCATTTTAATGCAGAGAATATGGGGCTCTAGCCTTCAAGTTCCATTGCTAAACCAAAAAAAGACACACAAATTCAAGAATAAACCTTGTACACTGCACGGCCACTAGAGCTAGCCCCTCGGGTGGAAAAATTAGGCCTGCAGCACCTAGCACAAAGTCATTTTTACATACTACAAAAAGTAATACTTTTCTAGATAACAAAATACATTGAGCATATAATGGGAAAGTCAAATAAACTGCTTAATTAGATAAAATTAAGAGTAGTTATACATATTTAAATAATAAGGTTTATTACTGAGGGAAGCTTATTATTTGCATTGCATGACATCTGCTGGGGCAGTGCCTCTTCCAACACTTAACGCAGAAATACCACTGCTAAGGAAGGATACAAAATTAACCCATTATGTAATGTCTGATGATAAAAATAGATTCTGACTAGGTATCAAAATGTAAAAAAATATTAAAGCATAATTGCTGTAAATTAAAACATACCTATTCATTGTCAAACTTATGTTAGTTGAAAATTACATCATCAGCTGTACATAAAAAAAGACAATACAAGCAGTTCCTTAAAGATGGCATTACTGATTATAGGTAAAATATGAGAGATTTATAAAGATATAAATGTTAAGAATTACTAAGGCAAAAACATGCTACTGTAGTTTGGAACAAGTATACATTTTGGGCAAGGGATAATAACCTGCGTTATTAGTGATACAAAAAACAGAAATAACATAAAAACCTTAACACATTAATCCATTCCAGGGTTATGTGGGACCAGAAACTATCCCAGCAGCATCTGGTATAAACCAGGAAACAACCCTGAACAGGGCACCAGATCATTGTCAGACCCACTCACATGCAAGCACACACACAAAAACACATGCTCACACTCACACTCACACAGGGAGCAATTCGGAACTGCCAGTTACCTTAATTTGCATATATTTATGGATGCGGGAAGGAGAAGTGCCAAAAAGAGAAATACAGCACAAAATTATTTTGATATGAACTGAACTGAACTAGCCCCAATGTTTTCTTGACTTGATAGCTACAACACGTAACAACTAACATTTTTTTTTTGTTTAATGGAAATACTCAATATTGTCTGGGCATATTTCTACAATGGATAAGGTAAGAAAACATATTTAAATGTAAACACATTTTACCACTGCTGACTGAAATGCTAGTGTCCCAAACGTCATCTGCAATACCTCTCTTATAACAGTCAATTTCTCTGCTCTCATGAGTAAAGAATGTACTCTTTTTGTATATAACTGGATTCCAAAATTGTTGTAACTCATTGCTTAGTTAGAACCATGAACACTACTTATTTGCATTTCCTTGATTACTGTGGTTTCATAAATAGATGTTTAATCCCACCTTATTAAAAAAATGGCTTGTTGAATAATTAAATGCATGAACTGAAAAACACATCTATAGCTGTGGTTCATAGACATTGCTGCAGATCTGGTGTTTTTTCAGATGTTTCAAATTTGATTAATTCAGAATTGATTTAAAATTGGTACAAAGCCTGATGTTGTATTGGCAACAAAACCTAAAATTAGAACTGACTCAGAATAAATGCCTACCATCAATAAACTAACTCCATCCATAATCATACACATTCTACCATAACAGTGACATGGCATGCACTAAATTGCATTTCATTCTGTTTCATCATGGCTGATCTTCACTGCACTTAGTGATATGGTGATGTGCAGTAGCGTTGGCTTTTTCAAAAAATGTAAGGTTTAGCTTAGATAAAAAAAAGTGGTGTTGTCATTTAATTTCATATTTATTGTCACATATACACAGTAAAATGAAATTCATATCTGCACACAAGACCAACATGCACCACGCCACCAATGCCCTCCATAGGTTATGTAAAATATTACATCACATAATAGTGGGGAGCAAAACAGCCAAACTTCCTTTTGCATACAGTTTTGCAAAACTGATGTATAACATCACTACACATGCAATTTTGCAACTGTGAAACTCACTAAAAAGAATATTCTGGAGTTTTAAAAGTAACATTGCTCCTTAAGGGTTTGCCAACACCATAACATCCAAGTCAGACCCATATCAAATATCCAATCTGTATTTTGCAGACCTGGCATAATCTATGGCAGTCCCAATCAATTATATAAATAATTATGTAAAGAAAAATGGTAAGTGATTAGATGTACAGTAATCCCTCCTCAATCGCGGGGGTTGCATTCCAGACCCCCCGCGATAGATGAAAATCCGCGAAGTACAAACCATATGTTTGTATAGTTATTTTTATATATTTTAAACCCTTATAAACTCTCCCACACTGTTAACGTTATTAGAGCCCTCTAAACATTATATAACACCCTTTAGTCAAAAGTTTAAACTGTGCTCCATGACAAGACAGAGATGACAGTTCTTTCTCACAAGTAAAAGAATGCAAACATATCTTCTTCTCTTCAGGAGCAGAGAATTTCAGAGAGAGAGAGAGAGAGAGCGCGCTCGCAAAGAAAAGCAAACAATCAAAAAATCAATACGTGTGCTTTTAAGTATTCCAAAGCACCGCAATAAAGCGGCATTTCTTAGAGGAGCGTCAGTATCTTCTAAGCAAACAGCCTCTGTGCAAAAAGCCCCTCTGCTCACATGTCCTCCGTCAGGCGCAGAGAACGTCAGAGAGAGAGAGAGAGAGAGAGAGCGAGATTAAAGCAAACAATCAAAAAATCAATATGTGTGCTTTTGGAAGCACCGCGATAAAGCGGCATTTCTTAGAGGTGCGTCCGTATCCGCTAGGCACACAGCTTCTGTGCAAATAGCACATCTGCTCACATCTCCTCCGTCAGTCGCAGAGAATGTCAGAGAGGGTGAGAGAGAGGCAGAGACAAGCAAACAATCGAGTACCGCACGGGAAGCATATCTTATAGCATTGAGGAGTTTTAGTTAATATGTAATACATGCTCTGATTGGGTAGCTTCTAAGCCATCCGCCAATAGCGTCCCTTGTATGAAATCAACTGGGCAAACAAACTGAGGAAGCATGTACCATAAATTAAAAGACACAGTGTACGCAGAAATCCGCGAACCAGCGAAAAATCTGTGATATATATTTAGATATGCTTACATTTAAAATCCGCGATGGAGTGAAGCCGCGAAAGTCGAAGCGCAATATAGTGAGGGATCACTGTAATTCTGTTCATTTTAAAAAATTATATAAAAAGATCTTGGGACAAGACGTTTTTCTGGCAACGAGGCGTGATCTTTTGAAGAGAGGCAGAGAGACACTTTGGAAGAGAAACAGAGAGACACTTTCACATCCTGCGAGACAGGCACGTCACGTCATACTTACAACCTTTGTAAGTAAGTCCCGTGATACACATGCAGAGCAGATTAGAGATAATGGAAGTAGGAAAATTCGAAAGTCTCAAAAAAATGTGTAAAAAGACCACATTAGCACAAACAAACAGAAAATATTACTCTATGAAATAACGGAAAAGCGGAAAAAGAGATTGCATAGTGTTTAAGGACAAATGGACAGGTGCTGTACAGGCTTGTAAACGTTCGAAGCGCCGCCCAAAATGCAGATCACGTGGAATGAAAGCAGCAGCAAGCTACCAACAAGCCAGTAGCTGATCGAGCAAAGAGGAGGTAAAAAAAAAAAAAACTGTTACTCGTTTCCCAATGTACCACCATTTAAGAGGGGTTTCAGAGGAGCGACCATGTCACCTTGGTTCTGCCACATTCTTCACAACAGCGCGTGGTTTTCAAGGGGATTGGAATCCGAGCGATGTTCAGATCACATGGCATGGCAGCGCGTAGTGCTGCCGGTGGGGAGGGAAGGGGTAGACGAGTGAAGTGCACATCACGTGGCAAAACAGCAACAGCAAGCCAACAGCTGATCGGGCAAAGAGGAATTAAAAAAAAAATTATTTGTATCCCAGTGTATCACCGTTTAAGCATGGTTTCAGAGGAGCAGACGCGTCTTCTTGGGGTGCGTTCAGCCCCCCTCTTCACAACGGTGCAAAGCACAGGCGGGTTGGGGTGGAACAGGGTTGGTGAGCAAAGCGAGTAGGGGGGCGAAGTTACAACTGAAAATCAAAACAATTTCAAATGCTATGTCTCTGTTAAATATTTCAAATGCATCACACCCCACATCCCCCCCCCCACAAACCTTTCATGATTATTATAGAAGGTGGCACATATTATTTAAAAAGGAATGTCTAGCATTTTGTTTAAGTTAAAACAGCTACAAATTTATCCAAAATATTTGGATTCTGAAGAAACGTTTGGCTATAATTAAGTTTACCCCAGGACTAGAATGAGCGTGTCTCCACATCAAATATTGTACATTACAAAGACTAAAATATAACATCTCTAAAAAAGAGGAATGTGTAGTGTTTTATTAATTCATTTTGAAAATGTGTTTGCTTGTGGACTGGAAAAATTGTACAGTCGTTCAACCAAACAACATTTCTTAATAAGTCATCATTATTGAAGGTACAATTTGCTAAACAGTTACAGTTGTGCTTGAGTATAATATTTTGTCTCATTTGTTTAACTGGTTTCTCTTTATCTACTTTTAGGACTTAAATGAAAATCTGATGATGTTTTAGGTTATATTTATGCAGAAATACAGAAAATTCTAAAGGGTTCATAAACCTTCAAGCACAACTATAAAGTCTATCAATTGTCCATACACCTGATAAATGTGCCTTTGTGACAATCTTAACTTGACCACTGGACCATGCTGATGTCCCATGATAGCATTTTTGCAAGTTGAAATACTGTTAACAGATGTTTGTTGGATACACATTAAAATGTATGTATTAGTATTTAATTTAACCAGTGCTAACAAATCACAAGTGTAGTCTATCATTGTTTTCATGATTCTAAAATTAGACCAATAGCAGGTGAAATGCTTTGCTCTTTGTCAAAGAATGTGTCAGAAATCACAAACAATTCATTGAGCTTGCTAGCCAGTTGCTTCAAGACAAGTGAACTGTTGCCACTAATAAAAGTTTTGCCGTCTGAAGATATAGTCAACAATTTGTGTAACAAAACCACCTCAATCTTCTAGTACAACACTACACATATATTTCATATTTCAAAATATGTAGACTGTAAAAATGAAAATACACTGCAATTTAAGAAAAGCACATACCTTAAACTGTAGTGCATATTTTTATCTGACCATTATAAAAATATTTATTTACTCTGGGGCAGTTAGGGAAGAGGGAAGGAAGTTCCATAAAGAAAGCTGTACAAATAAAATTAAATGTTCAATGGGTAGATGGAGGTTCTTTGGAAATTTGTTTCATTTTTAATTTAGAATTTTTGTTTTTGATATTTTATGTAACTCGTAGGAATGTTTGTTCATTAGTATTTCAGCTTAAATTTGAAAAACTCTTTGGCTTTTGTAAAGAATGTAACTTAATACTAGAGGCAGACATTTCCAGAATTATAAACCAAAGCCTATTTAGACTACATGAGTTTTCCAGCGATTTTCAATTAGAGCCATCATCTACATAATCGAAGAGACAGTTGCAACATGCACCTACGACTTCCAGTCACGTAGATAACCATCCCTAGCAATTCAGTCAGACTGATTTGCAACTCCCCCAAGAAAATCAAATAGGTTTTATTTTTGTCTTAAGTCATAAGGTCGAGCACTTGTATGTGTGAGAGTGTGGTGTTATGGGTCCACAGCTCGTGGAGAAAAGGCCATTGATTTTAAATAAATAATCATCGCACCCGAGGCGGCTTCGTGAGGGGGCGTTGTTAGCGAGCCGCGGGGCAGTCGTCGATGTGGGCGTTTCTCACCGTGTGCACAGGTGAGGAACTGCCCACATTCGTGATTGCTCCCGTGGCTAATGCTGCAGCTGTGATGGCCCCTCACGTTTTTAAAAGAAGCGCAAGTCGGTTGGGGAGAAAGAGAGAGAATCGATTGGAGAGAGAAAGCGATCGGGAAAGGAAAGGAGAGGACGGAGGTTACCGGGAGCAGGAGAGGAAGCAGGTCGGTGAGAGGGAGAGAGCCGCGAAGAGCGGCGGACGGCGGCGAATGAGCGCTCGTGGACAGCTGCATGGAAGCTGGGTGTTAGGCCGACACCCACGTGTTTGTGTTGATGTCGCTCCCGCTGAGCGAGCAGGTAGCGGAGTGACCAAGGTGAAAGCGACGAGCCGCAGAAGGCCGCAGAAAGGCAGCGGAAGTCGGGAGGCTTGGAGTGGCAGTCCTTGGTGTGAGCGTCCTGGAGACCAAGGAGTCCAAGTCTCGAGGCTGGGATGAGAGCCAAACCGAAGCCAGGGATCGGGAGGTCTCCAGTCTTGCGTGTGTTTGAGGAGGGCAGCTGTAGAGAGCGTCTTGCCTGCTGCGTGGCCCATACGGGATAAGCAGGTGAGACGCTAACAAAAAGAACACCGGATTTGTTTGTTGTTGGTTTTAAAACTGCTTCCAAGAGAAGATTTTAACCTCCGATTTTTAAGGATTGTTTTTTCTATTTATTGGTTTTACTCCACGTTCTTTTTATGGATTATTTATTTAATGAACATGGAAGAACTGCACTATTTATGAACACTTGTTTTGTTGATTTTTAATAAAAGCACTATTGCACTTTTTGTATACCACCCCTTGCTCAATTGTTTATTTGCCTCCACTGACTAGCTCACTCGGTTACATTATCGACGGTGTTGGGTTCAAGGGTTCCCAAACATCAAAGGGAGTGTGGAGCCAGAACCCACATCGTCACAGAGAGATGTCAACTAATGAGCACTCACTCGGAAGTACCATATATACAGTGCAGAAAGAAGGAAGACAGGTGTTGAGGACCGCACAAACAGTAGAGAGGCTTGCCTCTCTGACGCCTTGTGTTTGTCGTAAAGCTGAACTCGCAATACCTAAAAAAAACATTCAAATAGGCACTGGCACTGTCAGGAAGTGCAATATCTGGCTATCATAATTCATTGAGCTATTAATTCTTTGGAAATTTGAAGCTGTACTAAAAATTGTCACAGAGTTGAATAATTTATCAATCCCTGCAAATTCTCGTTGTGTAATCAGATATTCTACAATGAAAACTTTGACATACTCTCTGACCAGAAATCATGTAATGTGCTACAGCCTTAAGCTGGCACAACAACAAAACACAATACCTAAGAAATTAACACATTTGCCAAAATGATCTTTATTCAGTAAGGTTTTTTTTTCTTTAATCAACATATCTGCAAACTGCAAAACAATCTGCAACTAAAAGGATTTTTCTTATCACCAGCTCTCAAACGTTTGTGTTGTGGTTCAGAAAAAATGCTTACCCTAACATTTCCCACCACATAATAACAGACTGTTACATATATGAATTCCATAGGTCAAAACAAAAGAAGGTTGACTTACCATTCTTCTGAGCAGCAGCAAACTCTGAGCCTCCCATCTTCTTAAAGACAGGAAACGTATGAGGCTCTGGAAGTCGATTGCCTGTTAACACTGCCTTTTGCAACTTGATGCGACCTTCTAAAATTTGGTCCCACAAAGCTAAAAAAAAAGAAATTTAAAATTACAATTTATTTTACATCCCCTCGAAAATTAACCAGAGTAACATGCCTCTGTCTTCAGTCAATACTATTAGTCTGAGCATTTCTTTTGAAACAAAAACATCAGAAGTTGCAACTAAGTGGAAAAATTTACTATACAAAATATTCTGTTTTCAATACATCAATATCTTTTGTGTATTATATTTTTAAACTATTTTCGAAATTTCTTTGCCCACTTTCTAATTTGTTCGACAGTTTATTAGTTACATCACATGCAGTAGATAAGCTCACCCACGAAAAAGTCAACCCTCAAATTTTTAACCAAAATACACAGATAAGCCAAATGTGAAAATGTAAAAAAAAAAATGTTTTTGGAAAACATAACACTAATTTTTAAATAACAAGTAACCAAACACAATATTTATTTTATTGAAGGAAAAATGTCTGTATTACTTAAAAAAATGCATTACTCCTTTACTATGGAAGTTTCTAAAAAAATGCTACATTATTTCACAGAATATTGCTTTTTTAAGACATTACCTGCTGCCTTGTAACATCATGTACACATGTGAACTAGTGAGGAAGAAGTTAAGCACTTGTGTAGAATGCATTCAAGTGAAAAGAGATGAATAAAAGTTACAGGTGCACATTTAATCCTGCATGCACTGAAGCATACATTTTTTCCGCCCAGTTTAGGGTCATAGGGAGACAGTGATTAATCGCACCACCACTGAGTGCAAGGCAAAAAGCAAACGTAGTACACTGGTCCTTTACACACAATCACACAACCAAGTAGAAAAGAATGTGTTGCAGTCCAGTAACAGAAGCCTATAAATAAAACATTCATACTTTTAATCCAGCTGTTTGCTACAGATATTTTGATATTTTGAAATCATGTGATCTGGTGGTGCAGCAGCTATTGTTCATACTGTAAATCTTCAGGGGCTCATGTTGGGGATGGAAAAAGGAGGTACATGTTATTCATTTCACCACACAAAGGACTAAAGGCTTTTATAAAAAGACAAGAAATTTAACAAATCTGACCATGTTTCTTGTCAGTTTCATAAAGGTTTCTATATGAACGTACAATTCAATAACAAATGCTGGTCAGTGAAGTGTGCATTTTTTTATACTAAAGAAGAAAAATTAATGCAAAATTAAGACACCGTTTGTAACACATTTCTTTTTTTAGTAAGTAATGTAACTATGTTTTTAAAAAATAATGTTCCCCAACACTATTGGCAGATGTTCATCTTTAATATTGCAGCAACTCTGCTGTGACTACTTCATGCTGCAACAAAGAGCTGAGCAGGAACAGTGGGAGGGGTATAAGTAGACAGCACCAACCAATGAACGAAGGGAGAAAACTGCCCGGAAAGGGATATCAGAGAGAGAAGGAGGGAGGTGGTATAATTGTAGTAGGAGTGTGGTAATGTAGTCAACGTCATATGATTTTAATTGACTGCGCTTCAATTTAAGTATGGCTGTAAAGTCAATTTTATAGATAGATATTCCAAAAATAGATTGTGGGGGTGCCAGCTAAGTAAAGTAAACCCAGACTCATTGGCTAATAAACACAGCATTATATATTAAGCAGAAAGTAACAAATGCTGACAATTAAATTAGTCTTTGGTCATTACTTACTGTCTATGTTCAAACATACTTCATGTAAAATTGAATTAGCCTCCCCAGGACTTTGAAAAGGATTAATTAACCTGGTTTAAATATGTTATGTTACTTACTTAGCTGGTCCTTCACTGCCTTCCCTTTCTCAACTTCCTTATTCACATGTTCTTCTGAGAAAGTCTTCACATCATTGCTCTCTTGATCATCTTCATTCCCACTTTCTTCAACATCCTCATCATCCTCATCACCATTCTCTTCCTCACTATCTCCTGATCCCTTCTCATTTTCTGATTCATCCTCGTCTTCTTCCACACTGCTTCCCAGACTTACAGACTTCAGACTTTTAATTCGATCATCCAGTATCTTAACCCCTTCATTACTTTTATTGTATTCCGAGTTATAATCAGCAGACAGCAGACTATTTTCCTCAGATAATGTTTCAATGTCCTCTTTTGATTCATTTTCTTCCCCTGCAAAAATAAGCATAATTGCTCTCAGCAATCATCAAAGGTTCAAACATTACATTAAACATTTATCAATACAAGTTAAACTTAAAATTTTATCATCCCCGGCGGCATGCAAACATGTTACTTATATTCGACTGGCATATGCCGAACTCAATAACAGGAGTGGAATTCTAAACTAAGTACCCACAGCTATAATGTCACAACTTTGAAAACACCTTTCAATTCAAATTTTACAGTTGGTGCAAAAGGAGGATGCCACAGTGGTTACAGATTTGAGCTGGGACAGGGTCTACATATAATCTGCATTTAGTAAAATTTAAAGAAAGGCCCAATATTGTGAAATGTAGCTGACGTGGCTAGTAGCTTTAAATTGATTATCAATGCCTCACGTTTGAATTACAAATCTCTACATTAATCCAGGCATCTTTCTCCCTGGGAAAGCTGGGATTTAATTAACAAGGCTGTTTCACTCAATGCTAAAAAGAATGCAGCTAGAAACCAATAGTGATAGAAAACCAGTTTAAAACAAATATTTTCATAAATAGTGTCACTTCACGTTGGAGCTGGACAATCAGAGTTTTAAAAGTCAATGAATTCTATAATCTGAGCTTAATTAACTGAAGAAAACTGCATTTTTTTTAAAAAACAGGCTATTAAAATACACACATAATTCTTATATTTCATACACCATTAATCTCTGTAGTTTGTTAACAAATATTACTGCATTAATAAAACTACAATGTACTGCATACTATTTTATACATATAGTTTTTGAGACTAACATTTGACTAGCAATAGCATATTACTTTCAATAAAAGGCAATAGTACCTTAAGAAAAAACAAAAATATACCAGCTGCCTATGCAGTTGTAGAAACTGTCATATTTATCCTATACCTAAATCTACTTGTCACTTGCATGCAAGTAGTAAAATACTTGTATTTGTTTAAAAAAAAATAAAAAAAATACTGGGCTGTGTTAAATCAAGATTACAAAAAAAAACCACCAGATGTTTGTTCTTGATTACTAAAAAAAAGCTAGGACCTGATCAAAAACATTTTTCAAGGTGTACTCACATTTGTCTGCATGTAACCCTAAACCCACCCAAGTCTAGTTTGTTTGACTAATGTGATTGCTCTGTGCTGGGCCAACCATACTGTGCTCTGGCCGGCTCGGAAGAGGTAGGCCTGGGCAGGGTTCAGTAGGATTCAGGAACAGTGTGACTCCTAAACATGCCGAACACAGAATACAGACATGATGTCAAAGATGTGACAGGATAGTAACACATTTGTCATTTCAATTGATACCATTTGAGTTAAAATTGAGTTAAAGTAAAGAGTTTTATTCTCACCTTACAGATGAACATGAATTGTAGTTGGCAAGAAAAGCTGCAAAAACCTCCCTTGACATCATTTGTCTACATAATAATCTTCTTGTATGTGTAACACAATTACAGCTAAACAGCAAAATTCTGCACTGCATATTCAATAAATCTGTTAGCAGGTAAAACATTACCCTGCCCGACACAACCCCAAAAAAACACAAAATAAGGAAAATCATTTTGAAATGCCTGCTGTCACTCCATGTTTGGATCTTGTTTTACTTTACAAAAAGTTGCATGGTGATGACGAAAGCGTACCCGGGCTCAGAACGTTAAGTGGAATGTGTGTGCAGGCCAGTAGGAAAAGTAGGAAGGGGGACAATTGTGCTTGGGCATGGTGTGTAACAGACATGCCTAGTGTGAGTACACCCTTATTCAGAACCATTTAAAAGGATAACTCCCAGGTCTTAAAAACAGTTTTTTTTCTAGTTCCATACAAAAGCATAACATTGATTAGTTGATGGGTTTCCCCTTGTTTCATAAAAACTACTTTTTTAAACTATGTAGATTTGTAAAGTTAAAAAAAAATTACAACTGAAAACTTTTTATGAGGTATTAATGTTCACAGGTGTTTCCAGGAACCCCTGTATAAAAATGTAACAATGAAAATGAAACAAAATGAAAAGTAGGCACATCCTGAACCTGGTGCTAATGGCACATAGTGGCAAGTGCTACACAAAAAGGTGTGGGCTGAGTGAGAGCAATGGCTCAGCTGATGTCACCAGGAAACACTCCACTTGCAGGGATTACAGTTGGTCTTAGAGTAATAACTTTTGAGGACCTTTGTGAAGGCCATGTCTAGAGCTGGGCGGTATGACCAAAATTCTATATCACGGTATTTTTCAAAATTATCCCGGTTTCACGCGTGCGCGAGAGAAAGAGAGACACGCGTGCGCGAGAGAGAGAAAGAGAGACACGCGTGCGCGAGAGAGAAAGAGAGACACACGCGCGCGAGAGAGAGAGAAAGAGAGACACACGCGTGCGAGAGAGAGAGAAAGAAAGAGAGACACACGCGCGCGAGAGAGAGAAAGAGAGACACACGCGCAAGAGAAAGAGAGACACACGCGCGAAAGAGAGACGTGCAAAAGAGCGAGCGACAGACAGACACACACACGCGCGTGCGAGAAAGAGAGACACACGTGCGCGAGAAAGAGACACACACGTACGCGAGAAAGAGAGAGACACGTACGCGAGAAAGAGAGAGACACACGTGCGCGAGAAAGAGAGACACACGTGCGCGAGAAAGAGAGACACACGTGTAAACAGGTAAACAGTAAACAGGTAGACAAATGATTCCAGACCCCAACAAACAACACAATCCAGGACACGAAGATGTAAAGCAGGAAAACGACAGGCAGTTCCACAGATAAATACAAGCACAAAACGACCAAAACAAACTTTTCTTCTCTTCGACCCCTGCCCTCTTTTTAAACCCCTCTGGCCACCTTTGACCCCAATAGCTCCTGCTAGGCCTGCTGGGAGATGCAGTTCTACTTAATGGTAGCACTGCTACACACGTGCGCGAGAAAGAGAGACACACGCACGAGAGAGACGTGCAAAAGAGCAAGCGACAGACAAGACACACATGCGCGCGAGAGAGAGAGAGAGACGGCTGGACGCATAAGGCAGAGAAGGCAGTTAAAGAATGGTTAAACCAGATATCACAAGTTCATAACTGACCACTGGCAGTAACCACAGTACAAATTCTTTGGCCTAGGACAGATGGTGGTGTGATTCGCTGTCATCAACAATTACACTGTACACAAAAGGGGGTTTAGCAGCAGTGCTGTGCAGAAAGAAGGAGATTAAGAGCCCAAAGAATGTCACCAGGAAATGCTCTGCAGTGAGTACTGACAGTCTCTGTGCAGCCATATTGCTCTTGCTTTAGGGAAACTACTTTTGAAATCCTTTGTAATTCCAATATCAAAGGCTCACTAAAGACCACCGGAAGTTACCAGCAAAAGCAAAATGTACAACCAGGGAAAGATTGTGGTGTAAATTCAAAACAAAATAAGGCATAATGGAGTATTTTCTTCATATAGTCATGAGAATAATTATAGTGACTTATTCATATTTTTCTGTTCTATTTCAGCTCAATTTCTTTCTTGTGCAAGTAGTTTTATATGTAGGGCATTCATATGTAACCCTCACGTAAAGTGATACTTCCAAATGATTATAACATTTACTTAATTTTATTGTTCATTTCTCAGCTGTAAAAAATGTTGTCAAACAAGTTATGTGAGCTCCTTAACTGAATGTATTGTGAGTAATAATGTTTATATAAGCAGACCACTTCAGAAGTAAAAAGAAAGCCTTGACTAACGATGGACATTCTTATATTTTTCAGTGAATCAAATCTCTTGGCTCATAAGATAAAGAAGGATTTGCTGGCCACCAAACTGGATTATATGATTTTTAATGGTGAATAAAAGTTTCCAATATTATGACTTATGTTGTTTATGTAATTAAACTGCATTCAAATGCCACTTCTTTACAATGGTCACTCATTTAGTTTGCTAGATTACTGTCTTGGCTTATTCTTCTCCCTATGCTTTTGTGTTTGTCTTCAGAGACTACTAATGTTATAAGTTAGTGTTAAGTCTTATGGCAAATTGGAGTCTGGGAGATATGCAACTTTGAAGTTTCCAGTAGGCTATCAAGACAAATAAATATTTATTCCAAGTGTATATGATTCTCTGCGTGAAGAAAACCTAAAATCTGATTGAATATTACCCTTGACATGTTTCCAAATATGTACCCATGTTCTTGGTGAACTCATGTTAAAGCAGAGGTGTTACAATCAAGATCCAGTCCTTGTACTTTTCAATGAAGTTTCTTCAATATTAAAAACATGTTACATGCAGCCTAAGATAACAGTTTGTTTCTTCAAAGAACCATCTTTAATGTGTATTTCTTATTAAATATAGGGCTGTGCAGTTAATTTTTTACAGTTAATTAACTTTCAATTACGTTGGCTTGCAACAATTATGAAAACAATATAATTGAGATAAAATGATCACTGTGTTGCATTTCATTTCACAATGATGCTCCTGTTTTGCCTTGTCTTACAAATCCAACGTACCCTGTTTCAGGAACATGATTTTGCCATTCCCTAAAAGCTCAAACTCACTTCCCACCAGATTGTGGCATGTTGAGCTCAGCTTGAGCCAAGATGATGGAAAGAGAGCCTTTAATCACCAAGAATGCTAAAACTAATTCAACTATTTAGAAACACTTTGATTTCAAGGAGTCTGACAAGGAACAACAAATATGCTGTGCAAAATTTGTTACACGGAGGTGTTTTTGCGCCACGCAGTAATAACATGAATTTAAATCAATCAATCAGTTTTCTATGAACAAGCAATAAAGGAATAAAAAAAAAAAACAGATAAAAGCCATCTTGTTTTCTTTCACTGCAACACAGTCATCAATTAAAGACACTTTTTATAATGCAACTGCCAGCACCTATCCATCCAACATTCAAAACAATAAAGAAATAACAGACAACTTCATGTTCTTCCTAGCTAAAGACGTGTTCAATTAGCACAGTTAGCAACCAGGAATTCAAGAAACTAGTAAACACTTTTGGACAGTGTTATGCAATGCCATCACAACATCATTTCATTGCCTACACTTACAATAAATGCCATAAGGAAGATGCAAATGATGTGTCTACAATAAAATACTTTGCCACCACAACGTACATATGGTCAAGCCACACCATAGAGTCTTACATCAGTCATACATTTCATTACATTGACAATGATTTCAATTTGAGTCTTCAAACAGTGTTTTCTCCAGAAGACAACACGGCGCAAAACATCGCCCATGTACCGAGGGAAGCTACGGCTGCATGGGGATTATAGGAGGAAAAACTGTCTGTATCACCATGTACCATGGCCTCGAAACATAAAGCTGGCAGCAGACTTCAATGGATGTACCAGGCTCCAGTGCTTCAGGTATAGACTCCACTTGGCCAGAGGTGAATAGAATTCCTTCCTTCCAATTGTGTGTAATATGTGATGATTTAACTGTGTGTAATATGAGATTTTAATAAAAATAAGGAATTAGCATAGGTCATCTGTTTTGTGATGATCTCTCTCTCTCTGTCTGTCACATAATACTAATTGTAATAATGTGCAATTAACATGTGAGCTACTCTGTAACGACTGAGCTGCTAGACTGGAATATGTTGAATATACCGTATTTACTCATGGACCATGTGCCCTTGTGTAAGACACGCACCCTAATTTTTACAAAGAAAATCACAAAAATCGTTTCTCCCCCCGTGTACGACGCGTTGTGATTGTATATGAAGCGTTTAAAGAGAGCGAGCGAGAGAGAGAGCGCGAGTGTGCAAGCAAGTGAGCGAGAGAGTGCAAGTGCGCAAGACAGAGCGCGAGTAAGCGAGCGAGAGAGAGCGCGAGCAAGCGAGCGAGAGAGAGAGCGCGAGCAAGCGAGCGAGAGAGAGAGCGCGAGCAAGCGAGCGAGAGAGAGAGCGCGAGTGTGTGAGTGCGCAAGCGAGCGAGAGAGAGAGCGCGAGTGCGTGAGTGCGCAAGCGAGCGAGAGAAAGTGAGAGAGAGAGAGAGAGCGTGAGTGCGCAAGTGAGCAAGAGAGAGAGCCCAAGCAGAACAAGTAAACATTACACAATTACATTTACTCATGTATAACGCGCACCTGATTTTCCAGTGCTAATTTTCGGGAAAAAAATGTGCACATGGTACACGCGTAAATACGGTAGTTTAGCAAAATGTTCAATATATGTTCAGTAGTTTATGTCAATGAACTAAAACATATTTGATCTTATTTGTTTTGGTCAAACTTATTTTTAAGCGCACATTACAGTTTTCCAAATCATGTTTTTTCCATCTTAAAAATGTTGGGAAATTAAGGCGTTTTCTAAATAAGCAGGATTCTGAGAAATTAATTCATGCATTTATTTCTAGTAGGATTGACTACTGCAATGCTGTCTGTGTTCACTGGATGTTCAAACTGTTCTTTATACAGCCTCCAGTTAAGCCAAAATGCTGCTGCAAGAATTATTACAAGAACAAGAAAATACGAACACATCTCTCCAGTTCTTAAATCCTTACACTGGCTCCCGGCTAAGTTTAGGGCAGATTTCAAAATCCTCCTTTTAACATATAAAGCATTAAATGGCCAAGGTCTGGCTTACTTGTCTGAACTTATCACGACTTACAAACCAGAGCGCACATTAAGATCTCAAGATGCCGGTCTGCTAATGATTCCAAGAATGAATAAAATAACAGTGGGAGGTTGAGCTTTTAGTTACAGGGCTACTAAACTGTGGAATGGTCTGCCTGCTACTATAAGAGATGCCCCTTCGGCTTTTAAATCCTGGCTGAAGACTCACTACTTCAGTTTAGCATATCCTGACTAGAGCTGTTGATTAACTGTGCAGACTGCATCTCTGTTGTTAGTCATTAGCACTAAAACATAAGTAACTTGATAGTTATAATTTGTTACTAACCCTCACCTATTCGGTTTCTCTTCTTGGTACTCAAATGTGGCACTTGGTGCCACAGCCCACCTGCCAAGTTGTTTTGCCTGCCTAAGGTAAAGTCAATCCCTGATGGAGGATCACAGAAATCGTGGGGTAGAGGGGTCCTTTCATCGGATTGGCTGGCCCAGCGCTGTTTCAGCTGTGGAATGGCCAAATGGGGGAAGCAGCTTGATAGCGGAGGTCTCCAGGACTCTAAACAAATCCAAATCATATTATGCGATATCAGCTACTGTTAAATTCTGCTCCATACTTGTAATTTTTTTATTCTTTATACTGTAGTGAGGATTTGTTGTGTTCTGTGTATTGTATTGTATTGTATTGACCCCCTTCTTTTTGACACCCACTGCATGCCCAACCTACCTGGAAAAGGGTCTCTTTTTGAACTGCCTTTCCCAAGGTTTCTTCCATTTTTTCCCTACAAGGGTTTTTTGGGAGTTTTTCCTTGTCTTTTTAGAGAGTCAAGGCTGGGGGACTGTCAAGGGCCTGTTAAAGCCCATTGCGGCACTTCTTGTGTGATTTTGGGCTATACAAAATAAATTGCATTGTATTGCATTTTATGATTCTTATGATATGTATTTTATGATTCTATATAATACAGTATATGTTTAGTAGTTTTTTCAGTAGACTGTGCATGTACACTACAAAATTGTTGATCTTATCTATTTTAAACTAATTTCTTATTATTTTTATTTCTTTAAAAGTGCATATATTTATATAATTTCTCTTTTTCTTTACATTTATTTTTTACGTGCTTCTCAGTTGAATTATATTTAGATTTCTAGGAAATCCACTGTTAAAAAGACGTTTTATTTCAATAAATGCATGATATTTTTAAAGTCAATGAGTAATCGTGTTAAATAATCGTGATCTCAAAATTGACAAAACTGTAATTATGATTGCTGCCATAATCGTGCAGCCCTACATTAAAATGCACCTCTGGTATCTGCTCACATTTACTTCTGTACCACCACACACTGCAGTTACAAGTAAGAACAAAAAGTGGCTGCTCATAATGAAAAAGTAAAAATAAGGTTTCATGCCACACTG
This sequence comes from Polypterus senegalus, assembly GCF_016835505.1. Lineage (NCBI taxonomy): Eukaryota > Metazoa > Chordata > Cladistia > Polypteriformes > Polypteridae > Polypterus > Polypterus senegalus. Next base: position 107,579,947 of record NC_053159.1, on the reverse strand, counting down.
CCATAAACACCATCAATGTTTTACAATGATGCCAAATATGATGTCTCAGGACGGAAATGTTAGGTCATAAAATGCCACTGCTGCCACTCTGCCCACTTTTTAAAGCTACACAGATGTCACAACTGGACACCCTCCCATGGCTTGTCCGAGTGCTGCCACTGCCCTACAGAAGTCTTTTGTCTTTTCCGCTTACTTGATTGATTAATGTGGACAGTAAAAGTACTCATTAAATGTAATTGCTATCTGTTTCTGACCATCTCCAAAAGTGGTCTTTGTGATCCATCGCCAGCACAACTCCACCCAGTATTTTACTGTGGTTAAATGCCATGTGAACGCATGTTAATGCAGGTATAAAAGCATGTACATTATGGGTGGTCTTCCAAATCCTTGGCTGCAATATACAGGTAAAATTCTGTTACAACAAACTGCCAGGGACCTAAAAAATATTTTGTTGTAATGAAAATTTCTTTGTAATGAGACTCTGTATTTGTCGCTATAGTGCTTTCTTTAACTTGATTCCAACCGTTTGCAATCACTTCAATAGCTTCTTTCGCGTTAATTTTAATATCATGCTGTCTACAAGTTATGCTGTTGAGAATTTTTCTCAGCATTTCCTTGCGATAATACACTTTCAGGGTGCGAATGATGCCCAAATCCAATGGCTGAAGCACTGCTGTGCAATTGCATAGGAGGAATTCAATGCGAACATTACCTAAATGTGGAAGTGCGTTGTGGGCAGCACAGTTATCAATCACAAGCCAAATAATACTTTTCTTCTTCTTCATATTGTGAGGTTTCTGAACTCTTTTGGAATCCCCCCACCCAACGGGGCGACATGTTGAAGTGCGTCCTGAAGCGCAATTGCCACATCTGTGGAAGATTGTTTGTCCGTTGTTGGGGCAGGGCAACAGCAGGCTCACAGCACTGCATTAAAGCGACACAGAGGCAAATCCTAAAAGGCTGTGGTCTCGCTACAAATCCCTTTCTTGAACCTCAAAATACGAGGCTTAGTCTCAGTAATTTCACAAAGCCAGCTTTATTCAGCTTGAAATGGGAACAGCAGGGTTATTTATTGTAGCAGGATCTGCCACTCTCCTATACACAGACACAGCAGTCAGACAGGGATGTGGCCAGGTACTCCTGTTCCCTGCATTTACAATGTTCCTTGCATCACCCATCGAGATCTTTTCTGTTTGCTTTGGTGAAGAGCTGCAGCAGAGCTGTAAGCCTGCTGTTGCCCTGGCAACAGATAAACAGTCTTCCACAGACGCGGTGATCGCACTTCGGGACACTCTTCGGCGTGACGTCCTGTTGGGGGAGGTCCCAAGAGAGTTTAGAAACGTCACATTTTTCATTAAATAGGAATGTTTCTTGAACGAGCATCACTGAACCACATAAAAATGGCTTTTTAGACATCTTCAAATGCAGCAGTTCGCATACGTTTGCAACCAGAGATATTTCTTCTTTTTTTGCTTGGTCTATCAAGAAAGTTTACGGCATTGATGGCGAAATTCCGAATTCACTGGCAACATCTTTTTTATTTTTGCCGCAATTGAGAGCTGCAAAAATGTAAAGTTTTTATTTCTAATACAAACTGCTATAGTTTTTTTCCTGTCTGGCGTTTCTATATGATGTTTTTCAAATGTTGACGAACAATAAGCAAAAGGTATCACTGAAAACCACCAAAAACAGCAAAAAAAAAAAACAGTTCAAGGAAAAATGTACAATGTTTCTTTTGGGGATCGTTGTGCACAACTGAGCTGCGACCACAGAACTAACTGCTTTGTGGATGATTCATTCAGGCATTTCAAGGTCTTTTGGGCACTTCGTTGTAATGAAAGTATCTGCTGAATTTATTTCGTAGTAACAAGATTTCTATAGACTCGTGTCATATGGGGAAACTGTCGGGACCATAAAAATACTTCGTTGTAATGAAAATTTTGTTGTAAAGATATTCGTTGTAATGGAATTTTACCTGTACTTGGCTTCACAGAGGTGCTGTTTATGCTGAGTGTCCTTATTTTTTTCAGCTGCAGTTTATTGTTTTACTTTGTTTTGGTGCAGCTTCCCTTTATCTTATTTTACATCCATATTTCCACATTAACCCAGATTTTGGATATATAAATATTTTTTCTCCATTTCATCACTTATTTTGCAAGCAAAGTATGCTTCCATTACCAGTGGATTTAAAAGGATTTTTTATGTGCACCAGATAAGGAACAGAAATACTCATAGGCTGTATTTCGGTATAATTACTCAACTACTTTGCATATACTTTAGAAACCTGGCATATCCTAAAATGTATATTTAACACTATATATATTAGACTTGTTATATATTACTGTAATAATTATTATTCTATTCTAAATTAGTATTAACATATAGAATTTGTGAAAATTACAGACAGAGAGGATCATACAACCTGAGACATGTGTGCCCTTTATAAGGTACAGTATATACAATATTCTTATGATTCAAATAATTCGTAGTTAGTATATAGCGGGTTAGATAATGGATGGATGGATAACTATTAGCAACCTTACCAATGAGTGACGAGTGAACTAGGATAAACAATGGATTTAAAAGATATTGATTCTAAGTTTGGAAAGATGAAGACAAAAACAAAACAGTTTTGAAATTTAGTGAACTGTATTTTTATAATTATAAAGAGCTGTAAGTAAACATATTATTATTAACATTTATTTTTTTTAAAACAGAGATTCTGCTTGAAAAATAAAAACTACCATCATGCAATTAAACTATAGAGACCAGTATGTGAGTGTCCTGTTTGTAAAGTAAAAGCAGCATTAACTGCTTGTTGATATATTGCACACCACATCTGGTATATAAAGTGTTATTTTGGTCCTATGAAAGTAAGTTGGATGCCCCGGTTTTAAAGGAACAGCCTACATCCACTAATTCCCTTCATAATTTGGATCATTCCATTTTAATTCAAGAAAATAAAAAAAAAGCATTTGAATCTCCATTTTTAAGTTTGCTTAAACTTTGTATATCAGTTTCACCAACCTTCCAAAGCTCAGAAATATTTTTTGTTTATTAAAAAAAAAAATTCCTTGTGAGCTGCAGACACTTTTCTTAACCAAGGACAGCATGAAAATGTTTAATTTAGAGTGTTTTCTTTGTAGTTGCTCCTATTCAAGGTACATGGCTCCGCTATAGCTCTTTGGAAAGCTCAAACATAGTACTCTTTAATGGTATGTCTACGTTTCTTTTTTCAAGGTCGAAGTTCATCTTGCAAACTGCATTTTTTACTGCTTTTTATTAAAGAGCTTGGAATAACAAGTCATTTTTATAATAAAATACATATTCATGGGTAATACTTGTATATTTAAAAACTAACCTGTTACTTGCTCCCCTTCATTTTATAACCACCCCAAACCTTTTCAAGGTTTCAAGCTTCAAAAAAAGGCATGTGAGGGGGAGGGATTGGTTTATCTTTTAATTAAATGCAAAGAAAGTACTGTGTACCTGCTTTCAAATAAAACAAAAACTGTGCTGTTATTGAAAATATTTTAAGAACTACTTGGCTCTCTCTTAACCCTCTTCATTCATTAAAACAGCCAATTGTGAATATGTTACATTGTTGGGTGGTTTGTTGTAAGGAAAACGGTCTTGATCAGGAAGTTATTCCATTTACCTTGACCCAACACTTCTAGTCATGTTGTACTAGTAAGCACCAACAGGCATGTGCAGGTTTCATCTAAACTGGAATTTTACTTCATCTGTCTAAATGTCATACTAATGTAGTTGTCTTTGTCACACTGCTAGCTGGCGAAGCTATACTGCTCTATTGGAGAAACTAATACTGCTCATCTTTGCAGAGGCAAACAGACATATCTCACTGCCTGAAACATAAAAAGAGAAGACAAATTTGCTTGTATACTTCTTTCTTTCTTTCATCAAAAGAAGTGAACTGAAACCTCATAGACCTTCACTTTGCTCACGGTTTTCTAATATGACATTTATTTGGAGGAAGAGAAGGACTAGACACATTAAAAAACATGCACTAATATTTTGTTATCTGAAAACACAATGAGGGGAGTTAGACAACAATTATGCAGCAATAAAAGAACAAACACGTACCAGAATCTTCAAACTCTGCCAGAAGTTCCTTACGTGTTGTGGCTCTTCCTGAATACCTCCTGTCAGTATCCAAGAGAGAAATAAGAGAGGCACGACTTCGCAGTGAGCTCACAGCCAAGTCTCCGTCATCATTTTCACCTTCATCAAATGTTTCTATTACTTTGGCCTTGGTAGCTGTAAAGGTGAGAGAAAAGGTCTTAATTTACAAAAAATGAATAAAATATTTTAAAAGTAAATCTGACACACACATTTATCACCTGGAAATATTTATTTGGATAAACACATTAACGTAGTCAAAGACTTCCATTCCATGCCAAATTACAACTTTGTGGGTTTTCAGGCACATTTGGAGCAAACTGAACTCCAGTAATAATGCAATTAAATAATTCAAAAGGACTCAAATATGAAGGAAACATTGTAGGTAATTTCTTACATACAGTCATGAACCTGTTATCCAGCATGTTTGTGACAAATTACCCATTATTATTTTCTGAAGAAAACAGTCTTTCCTCCTTTCAAAAAAATTGAGATGTAGCTCAGAGAGAACATCAATAATTATTAATATGGCTTGAGGAAATCAAGGCGTGATTTTTGCCTCAAACCAAAATTATTTTGGCATTCAGATGAATAACTGGATTACATATGTAAATGATGTGTCGCTGTATGTTATAGAACATTTTCTTAAAGAGACGTGCAAACCTAAAAGAATTAGTTTTGACACTGGAGCTTTCTATAATTACGTGAAATGGTACAAATTGAAGGTGCAACATTCACTTTTGTTAAGTTAATGAAAGACGACGATAAGTCATGTATGCCTAAAACAGCTAAAGGCCGTGTCTAATTAGATGACTTTTCCAGTGATTTTCAGTCATTGACTCGATTTACATAATCTAACAAAGTGTGAGGCAGTTGCTGCACATTCCCATGATCACCAGTTGTGTAGCTTGACATAACCAGCAACTCAGTCCAACCAGCCTTTGACTTGTGCCGAGAACAACAAACAGGTCTGATTTTGTATTAAATCATAGGGGTGGTTTTGTTTGCATGTGAGAGCTGACAACAAATGAACACTCATTTAGTAATATAATGCACAGCTACAAGGAATAGGAGTCATAGGTGTTTTGAACCTGAAAAAAAAGAAAGTGGCTAGTCAGTCTGTTTTATCATATTTGACGCACCATGACAGAATGGGGAAAAAAAGGAAAAAACAAAATATGGCAGAGATTGCAATTGAACAGGCACCAGGTTCATCAAGCAGCATGTTATCATCGGTCAGAAAAAAGGGGCAAGCTCCTGATACTTTAAAGATTTGAAGCTGTTCTGGAAAGTAACCACGCAGTCATCTGATTTGATATACCCCGCAATTTTTAGTCATGTAAAAAGACATATTCAGTTGATGAGATCAACAATCGCATCGTCAAGTTTGGTATCCCCTCGGACTAGAAGTTGAGTAATATGCCCCTGTCATCCTCTGTGATTTTCAAATTATGTAATCAGATATCCTCAGGCAACGAGATTAGCAGCTCTGTCGTCAAACTTGACACCCCCTCCAACTAGAAATCACATACTGTGCCATTGGTGTAACTGAACAGAGGAATTGGGTAGTTGTGGTGCACATGTAATTGCCTATGAATAAACATACTGTTAATTTCTGAACTTCAAACAAATTTACTTTTTGAAAATCATGAATATATTAAGCTGCACCTAGGTGATGAGATTATTAAGAATGTTAAATTACAGGAACATTAGAAACTTATAGGAAAGGTTACGGATTTAATAAAAATGATTCTTTTTTTCCGCCTTTCAAAGCAAATATTTAGTAAAGGAATGCAAATCTGCGGTGGGCTGGCGCCCTGCCAGGGCTTTGTTTCCTGCCTTGTGCCCTGTGTTGGCTGGGATTGGCTCCAGCACACCCCGTGACCCTGTAGTTAGGATATAGCGGATTGGATAATGGATGGATAGATGGAATGCAAATGCCATGTAGTGCATAATTGTATAATCATTTACACACTTGAAGGAAATAAGGACGAATTAGTATACGTGTAATTCAAAAAAACCTGAGAAGCAAAGCACCAGAAAAAGATCAGGAACTCAGAGTGTTCTGTTCAACAAGTCTATTAAATAATCTTACAAAAAATGAATTAATGATGCAGCATTATTTATTGAAGAGATAAAACAAATACATGTATCTGAGAATGCCATTTCGGGGTCATGGCAACTTGCGCCGTACTCCAACTCATTTTGTGCATAGTACCCGTCAATTATGTACAAGTATACAAAAAAAAAAAAACTGTATTCTGGGTGATTTTTTTTTTTTTTTACACATAGCAACACACAACTTCTTGTGCACTGTACACAAAGTAATTATTATACTTGCCAAACTACTCTCTACTATAGCAGTAATACACTAACTTATGAAATGCTAAAACACAAATATGCCCATTTTGTCTGACTATGCTATACAACACTAGTATGCCTTTGTGCCAGGAGACTGTATTTACTCCAAAGGTAGCATATGACACAAGTCTGGACACAAGATGGCCCTCACCTTTGCCATATGATACTACCTCTTAACTGACTAATATTCTAAAAAACTGTAAAGACTATTATGGTAGTAAAATAGACACTGTGTCCTATCAGTTAACCATCACCAGCATGACCTGTGTGACCCTGCAAACAGGTCACTTAGCCTGCTAGCACAACTGATATACAAATATCCATTCACTCATTTTCAAACAGGCTTACATAGGGCTGGAGTCTAACAAAGCAACATTGGGCACAATGTGGGAACCATCATATAAACTACACTGCACATGCAGAGTGTCTCAGTTAAGCAAGCAGCACCAAGTTCCGGAAATATTAGATACACAACACAGTTAAACAATACCTGTTTCTGCTATAACACATCATATTCAGCCAGTTATTGAAAAAATTCTAGTTACTGTATTTTTTTTTATAAAAAGACAAGGATCTGATTAAAACTGTTGGCTCAAAGCGTGGTGCGGAGGAGTCATCAATTGTACAGTTGCACTCGGGTCCTAAGGTAAGCGAAATAATTCTCTCCTGCAGATATTCTTCTAAAGTTACATTGTCATTACTTTATTCCAAATGTCAAACAAAAATCAAAACAGATCTGAAAGAAGTGGTGATTTATGCAACTACAACCAAGTTATCATTGAGTATAAGTACGGAAGTATGCCTGAGTACAATAGTTCATTATATTGATGAAGAATATATGCTGAGAACTGTTTCCTCAAGAATGGGGACACAAACTGCTCAAGAACTGAGCCTGGTAGTAGCATATAACAGTGGGTTACTATTTAAATACTTTTTTAACTTGCAAAATATTGCCATTGTTGCATTTAATGTGTTTACATACATGTATAACAGAACTATCAGATTTTATTTGCTTTAACTTATGTTACTGTAATTTAAGATTTTATTATCTGCTTTGATTTTGCACACATGCAACAATTGCTTTCTTAATACAGCAGAAACCCAATTTAACATTTCCATATTTAACATTTTCTCACATTTCACATTTTTGAATAATGAAAGATGGTGATGGCTGGTTTTTCAAATGTAACATTTTGAGAAAAAAGTTAGAATATGTGTTATACTTTAATTTTTTTCATAAGTATTTGCATATCAGCAGTGTATATATTTTCTGCACTAAAAAACAGTGACACATTTTAAAATAAATGTGGTGTCTGTTTTATATATATATATATATATATATATATATATATATATATATATATATATATATATATATATATATATATATATATATATATATATATATATATATAAAAAGAAATGTTATTAAACACTAAATCCTTAATATTTCAATTAATCCGGCATTTTACAATTTAAAAATAACAATTTTTTTAACTGGAGATAACAGACAAGGTGCACAATAATCATTGCACTGTTAAATGAAATTAATAATCACAATTATAATATCAAATTCAATAAATGTCAATTAATAATTTTGTAATAATTGGGCATCTCTATTCTAACTATACTCTTTTCCTCTGGTTAGGGCTGACAACACAAAGAAGAAAACAGACTACATAATAGAATAATATGGTTAAGGACAATTTCAAAGCCAAATCAAACATATCAATGACAAGCCATAATTAAATATATCAATGATATAATTACATTATTATAATAAACTCCATCTATACATATAAAATTCTTTTTGCGTTTGAAACAGAAATTACATAAGACCACAGAACATATTATAATGCACTCGCACACTTGCGTTTAAAACGGAAATTACGTATGACCGCAACAGTCAGGTCACACAGACAAAGTGAGACAGAAGCAGATCGAGAGAGAAGGCTCGCTGATCAACGTATACGACAATCACAATTGAGGGCCTCACAAACATCCGAAAAACGTGCTTAACAGAATTTAATTTGACGGATACAGTATTCACAGGCTACCACGTCACACAGGCGTCAGGGTCTGTATATGGAGGGATTCAATTATAACATTGAAAAATATTATTGCCTACATCCAATAGTTACAATTGGAGAAATGGACATGTGCGAGTACTGCCAAGCACAGAGGGTTAAATTTAAATCACGTGGGATGTGTTGTTCAGATGGCATTAATACCATTGCCTCATGATAAACACAAATTTTTCCCTTCCACTCAGTGAGTGAAGCCACTGGGTAATCTGGTAGTATGAAAATAAAAATAAAGAGAAGACAATAACTTGATTGTGTGTTTTTCTCCAGTATTTAACAAGGCATTAATGCATTATCATGGCCTAAAAGAAAGATATCAGTCATTTCTAGTATCTTACCACACAGCAGAACACACTCTCCCACAATTTCATATGCATTGTAAACTAATTAACAGCGTTCAAGCACTTAGGATCTTATTTAAAAAATTACTACTACTTTGGAGCACCTGCCGATTGTAAGGAGGATACAATGATCTATAGTATATGCAAGATGGATATCTACTGTGAAGTAAGTACCCTTACCTCCGGGCTGTACAAGTCAATTTTATGAATTTGTTTTGGACTATTAACATACATAAACATGTCCTCTAAGACTGTAAGGAAGAACGTAACCATGTCCTCTGGCAGTGTAAGTGAAAAATCTGTTTGTGCAGTCTTTGATTGTACTGTCACCCCATCCAAAGTACACCACATGTGCCAAGATAGTCACCAGCTCTTCATTGCCCTCTACTGGTTAAGCAGGTTTGGAAGTTGATAAATGGAATTGTTATACTAAAGCAGAACTCTTTTTAAGTGTGTACTGGAAGACAGGCAAACATTAATGTTACCAATGGACAGTTAGTTGAACTAAACCGAACTATTGAGTATTTTGGTTTTCAAACCTTTATTGCAATATAAAAGTGCTTAGCTCAGACACTGACTAATGAAATGCTCAGGGTTTGGATGGATGGATGGATGGATGGATGGAAAGACAGACAGAACTTTACTTGTCCCTACGTAGAAATTTTTCTTTTTACAGAACCTCAATGTATAAATGCAAACCAGAATGAATAAAAAAAATGAAAATGTCTGACATGTCAGTCACATAATTCTTTGGCTGAAAATGCTCAGTGTTAGTGTGTAAGGGAAAAGATGTGCAGCATTGTTCATAATGGCACTCAGTTTTGTTTTAAGCGTCTCCTTCGCTACTACATCCAAGGGGTCCACAGTGCATTCCATAGCTGAGCCGGGCCTTTTTAATAAGCTTGTTAATTCAGTGGGCCACCCTTGAGGTGGTGTTACCAGCAAAGCACTGAGTAGATAATTGCACTGGCCATCACCAAGTTGCAGAATATGTGAAGATGTCACTACTCACATCAAACGAACATATTCTTCTAAGAGAATAATGAGTCTGTTCTACCCTTACTTATACAGTTCCGCTGTGTTACAACACCAGTCCAGCCTGTCACTTGTGCAGACCCCTAAGTACGTGTAGTAGTTCACAGTCTCCACATCCACTCCTATAATGTAGGGGTTCAATAACCCGTTCCTTGGCTTTGCTAATGTTAAGTTGCAGTCAATTCTTTCTGCACTAAGAAACAAAGTTCTCCACTTGACTCCTATATTTGGCCTCATCCTTTATAACAACACAACCTATAAAATGCAGAATCATCTGAGAATTTCTGTAAGTGTCATGACCTGGTGTTAACAGTCTGAGGTTTGCAGAGTGAAGAGAAAATGAGACAAGACTGTTCCTTGTGTTGCTTGCATCCGCATCAGAGACAGTCCTTGAGTCTCACAAACTGCAGTCGGCCAGACAGATACTCTATTATCCACTGCACCATAGGTTCTTCCACCTGCATATCTCTCAGCTTACCCCTTAACAGGAATGGTCGGATGGTATTGAAAGCACTGGTAAAATCAATAAACATAATCCTCATAGTGCTGCCAGCTTTGGCCAAGTATGGGTGAGTTCTTTGGAGCACAGCTTAACTGCATTTTCCTCTGCAATCTTTGCAAACTGCAGTGGATCCAGGTGATCTATAATGTAGGAAACTGTAACACTGTATACTTTGCTCCCATGTACTTTGGGACTTTACACGAGCAATTCCCTACAAAATGCCTGAACTGTACGACTAGTGTACTGACGCCACGTTCTCGATGCTACTTTACAAGCTCGGTGAATGAAGCGAGCTTATTAGAAGCTGTAATTGTAACATGCAAATTCCCTTCATTGTAACTGATCGACAAATTGAACTCTCTCTGCTACTATGTCACAGGACTCAGGGGCCAAATATGGAATCTGCGGAACAGCCCAAGAAACAGTTAACACGTGAGTCCCCATCAGCACAAGCACATGGACGAAAAAATAAGAACAAAAACGAACAAAGAATCCAACCGTTATACCACCCCCGCGTACTGGCTTTCATACCTTCATCCTCGTCGTCTTCGGGATCATGGAATTTGGGGAAAGGGTTTAATAAATCCTGCAACTGCTGCGAGATGGGCGCAGCCATGTTCAGAAGCGGGTTGCTGTTGCACGAGTCCGAGATGGGAGGGGTGAAAGCGCTGACGAGGTGTCACGTGACACGGCGCCATCTTCGAAATGTGACACTGCGGGCGCGCGTGAACGCGGATATTCAGGATCTTTGGGAATGCACCAAGCAATAATGTGGTTTGAACGCGTATCACTGAGCTTATATTCAGGTTGATTTGCAAAGGCAAAATGTGAAGGGTGAAAAGGGTCAGTGAACCGGGTAACGCTCGCTGTGTTGGATTGTTTAACTCTTTTTCAATCTCTGGAGAGACCGTGCAACAGACTGGAAAGAGAAGCTTGTATGGAATGTGAAAAGGTCCTCCGCAGCCTTCTGGTTGATTTTGGTTGTCGGAAGACGAAAACGTCGAATGTGCTGCGGCTTGGAAAAATCTCGGGGTATGCAGAGAGCCCAAGGAGTGAGAGACGGCGGTTAAATTGTCTTATCGTTAGTGTTGTATGTTTCGGACTGTAAACAGTGCGTTTACATGCGACTGATCAGTGTAAAAAGAGGCGTTAGAGATATATGATTTCTGATTTTGGGCCGTTGTTTTTACGGCAGAGTTTGAGGAAGAAGAAAAAAAATCCGCTGATGGAAAAGAGCAAGAGTGTGACTGTCTCGCGTAACACCTTCTCGTAAGCATGTTACTCGTGTTGGGCTCTCAAAAGTTGTGCATCTTTTTCATCTTTGTTAGCGGTTCGTTTAATTTTTATGATGACATATATAAGGTTTATTGCGTGATGGAGCGATGATATAATAACTGCAGAAATCGGAAAAGTACAGCATATTTTCCAGCGTATTCTATGTATGCTTCGTTATGGATTTTTCAGTTTAAATATAAAGTGTCGATTACAGTGTTTTTAAAGTACTGTTCTCTTGTCTATAAATGCTTGTTTCCGTGCAACTTTATTCTGCATGCTTGATTTTGGCATTGCCGTGATCAGTGTTAGTGGTGGCTCCATCACAGACCACTTGAGCAATATGAGGTCTAAACATCATGAGAAATTAAAATGAGATTACTGTACACCGCAACATTAAAAGCAGAGCTCATGTCGCAGGAATCCACTCCCCTTGTACCAAAAAAAAAAAAAAAAATCAAACAAATTAAACGTTGGTTGCCAGATAGAGTTATCAGGACTGAGCTTTGATGCAAGTATTTGTGCAAATGACAAGGTTAAAATCAACTGTGCAGTGTTTGCTACCTGAAGTTAGATTTGTCTAGTTTTACCAGTTAGTGAATGATAGGAGGGCCTTCTTAATGTATGGGTACTACAAACTACTTTGCCCCAGGGCCTGTGATGCTGTTAAGATGGCAGTGATTGATAGAGCTAAAAAAGACCGGGCTTACTTTTTTCACATGGTTGAGCCTGTTTATACTATATTATCTTTATATGTTCCCTTCTAACTTCTTTTGTCTTTTTGACCTTAATGACAGGACTAGTCCTGTTCAAGAGTCATTCTTATTAGTAGAAGAACACACCGATCTTATATCTGGCCACCAGTAAACGTGTAACTTCAAATGCAGGGCTATACTTGGAAGATGAATGGAGAGTATCTGCTGATTTATAGCTGTGTGTCATGACACAGCTGCAGCCTCACAGTGATGGGCTCATTTGGCAATATGTTTGGACAATTCAAGTAATTCATACTTGTTGGCCTTAATTATTGAAGTACTCTTTCCTGATCTTTATCAAAAATGGCATTTTTGATATGCCCATTTTATATTTGCTTATAGTTAAGCATTCTATTTTTACTTGGCATAATAGTTATTTTTTATTCCCTATTTGTTTCATTTTGAGTTATTACTACTTTTATTTGCTAGAAGGGGCGGGGGGGGAGTACATGAATATTATTAACATTTTCTCCTTAACATATAAAAAAATTAAATCATTTTTAGGGCATCATGGTCAGTTGCAGTTTGCAGTCTGAAAAAAGCTTGTTTAATATTAAACTATTTAATTTCACATCAAGAAAGTACAATTATTTCATTTGGGGAGCTGGGTAATTTGAAATATATGTGAGTGTGAATATATATATATATTTTCTTTCAGTCAGATTCATTTAGGATATATTCAGTTGTGCACCTATTTATAGGTCTATTTTCAACCAGCCATTTGGCCATATGTCATAGCCTTATGTCATGTAAAGCCATGTAAAGGTCACTGCAGTTTTGACTGTGTGGGTCTGGTCTGGGTCACCTGTACACATACTTTAACTGCCAGTACAGAGTTGTACAAACTAGTCTTCAAGTTTCTGTGTAAGGGAATACGGTGCGGGCCGATTACTTAGGAATTAGCCACTTGGAGCAGCGCCAATCAAGGCAAAGCTTAAAGGGCCCTGCAAGAGTCAGAAAACATATGAGACCCTGTGAAATAATATTAGTGCAGCATTTAACATCCCTGTTGCTTTGCATTCCTTTGCAGCACTCAGCATCTCTTCTGCGCCACCTGATAACAAAGCGTTCAAGGCCCCCGCTGTTGTGCTTTTGTCAATGGCTGCATGCCTACAACAGAAAAATGTTTCAGAGAGTTTGTGTGCCGTTTCAGGAAAGAAGGGAAGGCTATATACAGGTAATGGTGCTGACAAGTTGCGTGAGTCTGGTATGAAAAGTATGAGCTGGCAGTCATCATGCAAATAAGCAGATTAAAGGCCAGCTGTAAGGGAGCCTATAAAAATGATCAGGCTGCCAAAGTCCCTTTTAAAGATAGTGAGCCACCTTAAAGAGCAAAGGTTCCAGTGGCACTGTGCACGGGCAAACACCACAACAGTGAAGCACCACAATATTTATCTATGGAAGCTTGTAGTTAGCACTGCTGTGCCACACAGGTCACATTTCTGGCCACAGTAATCAGTCCAGCATACTGTAGTTGGCAGATGTTTCCTTAGCATTCAGGGACACTTAAAAGACTATTACTATTACTCAAAGCTAGTTTAGTTTCTCCTTCCCCTTTGATTTTAATGTATTTGGCTGAACTCAAAGTGAAGCAAATTCAGTGGGGTTCGCTGATCACTAAATAACACACAACAATCAAAATGTTACATTTTTTAAATTTTTCTTTTTATTACTTTTCCAATTATTCCTTAAAAGCTGTAAATGTATTAACACTACTCAACAAGACAAGGTAGATTATTAGAATCACTGTCCTCTGCAGATTTGTGTACAGCAAACACTGTTGCATCATCATCATCATCATCCAAAAAGTCACTTTCTTGTAACAGTCCTGGTGGAGGTTCTTCTGATACAGGTGTAGGTTTTTTCCAGCAATATGTGTAATGTTGTTTGTTTAATTTTTTTTTTTTTTTCATCATAGATTTGCTTGCGGTATGCAAGTACATTGTGATTTGTTCTTTCTAATAACGGATAGCATTCAGCAGCTGTGTTGCAGGAAGACTTGCGGCTTCATTTCTATATCACTAGCACAGTGTTTCTTCTTGAATTCCTGTACAGGTTTTGTGTGTGACCATTTTGGGCCCTTAATGATCATAGTTTTTCTTTTCCACAAAAAATAATCTGTGAAATATTGAGGCATGTCAAAAAAGAAACAGTAAAAAACTATGGAAGAATAGCAGAGAACAGCTGCAGACACAATGCTTTACAAACCAAAATGTTTTACAGCTTGTTTTGTATACAATATTACATTTTATTATTAAAATATACAAAAGCATACAGAAAGTATCAAGAACATATGTATCTCATATCTGTTTATTACATATGAAATGTACTTGCTCTCTTCATATCTAAGCTATATTCTATGACTGGCAGCACTAGCGCACATGTGTAATAAATAGGCCTAGGGTTCCTGTGGCCCTCAGCCTTAAGTACGAATTGCCTTAATTGAGCTGGTCGTACATCAGCGCACGGCTGTATATATATATATATATATATATATGTGTGTGTGTGTGTGTATAATAAACACAGAGTGATATATACACTACCAGTCAGAAGTTTTAGAAGACCCCCATTTTTCCAGTTTTTATTGATTTCAGTAGTTCAAGTTGAGTAAACAACATGAAATTGTACAAATGTAAGAAGTAGACTGCTAAAAGTTAAAAACAGTCTAGGTTATCAAGAACTGAAAAATAATGTGATCTTTATAGTTGTACAAAAAGGTCCTTTTTGCGGAACAAATAATGGGTCAAAACCTTACAGCTTTTCTGCAGTAATGAAAGTTAAAGGATAAGTTCGGTATTTTTCAAGTTTAAGATAATTCCTCATAATCATAGTATATATTGGTTTGCCACATGAAATTGCAATCTAAAGTGAAGCAAATTTCAGTTTTTAAAAATAACTATCCTGCTCTAATGGTACTGATGGGTTCAACTATAAAGAAAAGCTTTCAAAGTTCTCAAATAACATTTTGGCTTAAAATTAAATGTATCGAGTATTGGTGTGTTTTGAGATTAGACACATATTGCAAATTAGCATATCCATATTGTATAAAGAAAGCCATTGTTTTGAGATTTAGCCATTTTCATAGGAGACTGGCTATGTGCTTCACTTCTCTAACCACCCCATTCATCTCCCTCCATGCTGAAAAGATGCTGGTTTCACCCCAAAAACTCCTTGCCATGTGCCATTATAGACATTGAATGTTGATGCCCAGATGTGAATTGCTGTTTATGTTCTTTAGACAATTAGACAATAACTAAAAAAGCACACTTGTTATCGCTTATATTCTTTGACTATATGGAAGCTTATTTCTCGGTATTTCCTGCTACCACTAAATTGATAATGGACATGTGTGCTTCAGTGAAACAGAATATTGAGCATGTGTGTAGTATGCTAACAAGTGACAAGAACTGAACAAAAGTTATTGGCATCCATCCCTCTTTCCAACCCACTTATCCATGGTGGGGTTGCAGGAACCTATCCCAACAATCAAAAGGGCAGAAGGTGACAGTCCATCACAGAGTGAACAACACACACACATCTGGGCCACTTTAGCAATGGCAACTCACCTAATTTTAATGTAGTTAAAGTTTATTATGTTAAGTACAGATGTTTTAACATGGGCAGAGTTGTAGCGCAGAACTTTCATGCCTGCCTCCTGGTTCTATATGGAGTTTGTATGTTCTCTCCATGTATTTACAGTTGGTGCATTTATTCACTCAAAAACATTGTGCTCAGTTTTTTTATTACCATATCCTCATCAACGCATTGTGTATTTAAAAAAGTGATATGTTTTTTGTGGTGATTCAGTCTGCTCCATAACACACTCAGATTTTTTTTATTTTCTGAATTTTTTTATTGTGTGTGCACAAGACATTCCCTGGGAAAGATGACTTGTTCTTTCAAAAATTGAAGGCTTTTTAAAATACAATGCCATGTAATCAGTTCAGGTTTATTGTTATGTGTACAAGGTTGAACTTGTGATGCATCTTACTACCTAGGCAATGCAAAATAACACAGCATGTAAAAAGGCAGCTTTCAGCATTGGGTTGTCATAACTCCACCTATGATGGCCACTGCAAGTGCACAAGCAAGCGAGAAACTTATTTTTCAGAAAATAATGCCAAGAATGATAACATTATTTTGAGTTTCAGGTTGAGTTGACCTCAGAAATATGGAAAGTACGCTTGTTAAATCAAAACCTTTTCTATTTCAAAGTGGACGTATTTATGATAATAAAAGTTAAGGCTTTTGTTTATAAAGGGATCACAGTACCCATTGGCTCCACAATAAGGTGCAAAAGCTGGTTAGTTTTTTTTTTTTTTTAATTTATAAAATATGCTTCACTTAAGAAAGCAGTTTCATGTGGCAAACTAACATTGACCATTTTTCAACTTTGACTTGATTAACTCTATCCTTTAAGGCTTGAAAGGTGATGTAAACAATTCCTATAGGTGTCCCAAATTCTGTTGACTACTTACAAACTCTCTGTGTGTATGAAAGCAGGGTTCAAGCAAACTGTTATCTACTCCCTCTGAAGCATTACTTGGACAATAATGCACACAAATATTGCTGTCATAATGGAAAGGAAAAGACAGACGGACTATTATAACACTTAAAAGTGCTGGTCTTCCCGTTAGAGAAACTGCAAAGAAAGCCAAAGTGTTAGTGAGTACCATTTCCTACACCACCAAAAGGAACTTGGAAACTTTGACAGGAATCTGAAGACAAGATTCTGAGAGGCAACAGCTTGAGTAATAGGCACCTCATAGGTGCTTCAAGGACATCAATAACATCTAATATAGAGGAAACGTGGAAACAGCTGTTTAATGTTGGCCGTATTCAGTATCCAGTACATCATTTTTAGCTCACCCAGCAGACATTCATCTCACACTTTTTGCATTCTTGGGTTTATAGAATCCTTATTGTCACATTTACACAGTACAATGAAATACTTCCCTATACTAGTCAGTGTTTTTCTTGAAAGCTATTAGAATATTAGACAAAGGTTGATAAGAACAGGTCTTTGGCCCAACAGTGTTTGCCAATCTTATCCACCTAATTCCTCCAAAATATTAGCAAGTTGAGACTTGAAGGTCCTTAAAGTCTCCTGTCCACCTCACTACTTGGTAATTTATTCTCTCTGTCTATGGTTCTCTACGTAAAGAAGAACTTTGTATGGCAGATGACCCTTAACCAGTTCCAATTAAATCCTTGTGTTCTTATTAAACTCATTTTAATGTAACAGCCTGGATCCACTGTACTTAATTCCATTCATAATTTTAATAGGTTACGTCATGTCACCCTGTTATCTCATTTTGCTCATGGGAAGCTGTGAACATTTTTGATCACTAGAATCGAGCTTAGAGTGCTCACCCTTACCAAGAATACGTAACGAAGTGAGAGTGCAAGTTCCTCAGTTTAATTACTTCAAAGTTCACATATAACCATACTCACGCTGGCATGCGTCTTCTCCAAAACCATTTGTTTTGACTTGCCCCCAGTTTGGATTAGTCTGGACACCACCACAAAGTAAATCTTTGATTGTAGTCTTTACCCATTGTGCATGGCAATGAACTCAATCAGTCAACCCTGTGAGTCTATTTACAGTTAGACCTGCAGAAACATGCCTGCCATCCAGTGTGTGTTCATGTTATCCCCAAGAGATACATCCATCATCTTTTCAGCTATTAAAGTCATATTTTTGGTCTTTTCTGTGCTTTTCTTTGTGATTCCTGTACTTTTGTGTATCCAACAAAATTGGCGTATGGTGTGGTATTGTCACTTGTCATTGGTATAGTTAGGCCATTCCATTTCACTAGCACAATTTGAAGCCTTGCAATCTACATGCATTTCCTTTCTCTTCCAGCTGATTTTTAAGCTTAAATATTACACACACATTAATTTCTTTCAATAACATTAAGATATTTATGGAATGTATGTGTGTGTGTACTACTAGCATAAGCAGAAGCAAATGCTTTACAATAAAAGCATTTCCACACATACAGTGTAACTACAAACATAATGAGTTAATAGGACTTCTGTTTATTAAATTTTAGCAAAGATAAAGGCTTTAAGACCACCTTTTCATTTCAAAGATTTAAACAATGAAAACATGATTGGTAGAAGGAAGTTGTTTCTCACTTGGCTGTTACTAGGGTGTCAGACATTAGGTGCTACTGTATGTCGTTTACTCGGTAAAGGCATGTTTTTTTCTTTTTCCTTTTTAGGTTTGACCAGACTGTCCTTTGAGGAAATAACCTTGTCAGCTTAAGTGGAAACCACTGACTGCTTTAACCTCAAATCCTTTCACACACACACACACATCTTGAGGAATAACTTCAACTGTTCTTTTCTCTTAATATGACCACAAAATAAACCACACTAATATATCTAGTGCCATGTTTCCATACAACCTGGCGCCAGCTCCTCCTGTGTTTCCTTTTTTCCTATACATTCAGGGAATCATTGACAAAATGTCCTTTAAAGTGTTCAAACTTACCTGACCTTTCAAGGTTTCATTAAGGCCAAATGGAATCCTCGTCATTAATTGGTTATAGCTGAAGTTGACTAGACTCTGATGGAAGAATTGGTACTATCGGAGGAGTTTTTAAAAACTCACTCTCTTTCTTCTGGACCAATGGCCATGTAGTATTAATGTACATGCTGTGTAGGTGAATATCAAAGAAGCTGGAAGAACGTGCACTTTGAATGTCACGGTGAGGAAAAATAAAAATTAACACAAAGATAAGACAGGCAGCATGTAGACTAGTTAGGACCCCAGCGATTTCCGTTTTCAAATGTGTAATGTAGACATTCTTACTTTTTGATATAATTAAAGCACATGTAACTCCTCCTTTAGGATATTTATTTTTAAGAGAAAAAATGTCTGGAGGTAGGCCATTAGCAAGGCAGTAGCTCCTAGAGCTTCCTGATGTTAGCAGTGAAGAGCCATGAAGTTTTTAATTATTCAATATTGTGCCATGCAACATGGATCAATAATGCATCTCTCATGCTCCAGGTTTATACTCTGTGCAGGACCCTGAAAACCACTAGACTTTAAAGACTTTAATGTTGTAAAGATAAAGAAGGACTAAATACATGTTGACTTACCTTTGTACTCAAAGCCATCAGTAATAACAGAGCTCCTTCTTTGCTCTCCCACTTGATGACACATAAGCTTGTCCTTTCACTGCCCTGTCTATGGGCCTCTGCTTCCAGTCTTTTAAGTTCAGGGGAAGCCCTGGCATTACTTCAGGGGTCAGAGAATGCTGTCTATAGAACCATTGTGCCTTCTAGTGGACTTCAGGATTATTACACTGCTGTGCTCTGTCAGCTTTCTAAAGGAATGGCTGTAATTTCTCTTAATGTCAAGTTCCTGCTTCTCCTTTCTAGGACTCCTTGGGGTCTTCTGCTGCATGGGGGGACTATCGCCTGCCTCAGTTGTCTGGTTTCTCAAAGTATTAACTATCTGGGACCCATACTTCCTTTGTAGTTTAGAGTTCTGCAGCACCTGCTTTTGAGTGAGATTCACAGGCAGTAGTCCACACCATTGTTATAAAAGACATGTTAGGTTCTTCTTTATCTTCTGGTCATCTTGTTAGTTGGAAAATAAACTCCATCTGGTTAGATTTGACAACAGAATTTTGTGTATATAGCCCTTTCTTCCTGTATGTATGTATGTGTCTGTGTTGTAATGGATCCATTGTGAATGGCACCTCTCTGTCAGGGACATGAAGACTAGCACTGGCAGTGGAAATCCTGACATAAGACCTCTAGAAAAGAAGGTATGGCACTAGACAAGTGATGACACCTGTATATTACAAGGTGTAATGGCAGGCTGCACATGTAACATACATGGGTGCCAATACAGGAGAGATCCGCTGGGTCAGGGCAAGCAGAGAAGGTGGGCATCCTTGCCAGCTCCAGGAATTCCAAAATGAATACTTTGAATGAGAAAGTGCACTCAGAGAGGTCTCTGGGAGCAAAGGTATCAAAAAGGTTATGTTAATATGCTATATAATAAAATACCAAGATCTGTGTGTGTGTGTGCCCAGTCCTTGTGAGCTATATGATTGGTCAGTTTGGCTTTGGTGATGCGATCGAAAGAAGAAGTTTGAGTGTTAGACACACGAGGATGCGGATGGCAGACAATCAACAGAGGTTCAGACACATGCAGATAACGGGAAAATGTGCTGAAGGTACACATAAGGCAATAGACACAGTAGAATGATTTAAAATATTCACTATTACCTGTCTTTGACACGTAGCATGGCTAGTTTAAAGTAAAGTGCACAAGAAAGAGGTGTAATCATTCAGATTACAGAAACAATAATAAACCATATGCTTGTTGTCACTGTGCACTTGTCTATACAGGTTTGCATCCTTGTCTCCCTGATTGGGTGATTCAACCATTCATCCAGCTGTGAAGTGTCACAATACACTCTCCCTCTTTCTATATATATATATGGGTTTTTCAATCCCAGTTGCTTCTTCTTACTGGTGAGCCATCGCCCCAGTTCTCATATTGACTTAGTGAGCCATCTGGCTCAAGGTGGCCTTAAATCTGTAGGGGTCATTTACAGGGACACCAAATGGGCCTTATTACTCAGATACTACACAGTACCACCCCTCCATTGCTAGGATTGTGTGATGGGCAGGAAGTTTATAACTGATCACCTGCCAGTGCCCACCTTTCAAAAGGGCAGCATTTCCTTTCTGGTGCCATGGTGTCAAGTCCTGTTAACTTCTTGCTAACCCTCTGTGGCCTCTTTCTCACCCAAGAAAGCACCTGCTGTGTCGCCTGCCCTCTACTGGCTTAGGAGAGGATTCCATATTTATAACTGACTTCTTTGCTGGTATCCTTTACTGCTACTGATTGAGGACACTATGGCTGAATTGCTGCCTTACCAGAGCTCTGCTTTATTCTAGTGTTTCCTGATTGCTAGTGTATCACCACTCTAATCATAAATAATAAATGGCAGAGAGATGCTGGTGCCACCCTGGGCATACCCTAGAATGGTCCAGCACTTACTGTGAAAACACCATAGACACCTCACAAATCAGCCATGCTATCATCCAGCTCTGCCCATTTTTAACTGTATTATTACTGGTGGTTTGTGTGCAGCATTTCTGACCCAATGGTGGCACAGGCGTTGTACTCCCTTTAACTGTAGTTGCTTCTGTTTTGCCTTTTTTGCTTGCACGGCTTTGAGTTTCATCTGGCTTGATATAGCATTGTGATCTCCTGATTTTTAAACTCTTTAAGTGATGGTTTAATTCTCACATCCAAATATAATAAGGTTCAGCCCCAGCCTAATGAAAATATAGTGAGAAATGAGTATAAGTACATTCATGTCTGTGCTGGAAAGCTGCTTTTTTATCTGACCCTTATCATTGGTGCCATACCTTCTTTGGTTTGAATGTTTGCTCCTATCCAGTCCTCATGTTTCAAAGTTTAGGTTGTGTATATCAAGTTATCTGCCCTCCCATCATGAGGCTGCCAGAGCTGATTCCAGCCAAACATCATGCACAAGACAAGTATAATCCTTGTATGGGGTGCCAGCTTATTGCAGGGGGAAAGCACACACGGACCAATTTAGCATTGCCAATCTACAGTACCTAACCTACATGCTGTAGGAGGAAACCAGAGAACCTGAGGAGAACATGCAAACTCTGCACAGTGAGCACCTGGAACATAAACCCCAGTCTCTTTACAGTAAGACAGAAACACTACCACTATGCCACCATGAAACCAGGTGTGTGTTTAGAATCACAAAGCTGTTACATAACTCTCATGATAAATAGTTTGTGGCCAAGGCATTGCTGTTTATATCTTCACCTGTGCCCCTGATATTTCCTTCGGGGTGGGTTCCTGCATTGTGTTGGTTGCTGCCTTCTCCCTATGGTCACATAGTAAAATATATGAGTTTGGAAGGTATATGGATGGATAGCCATATTTTTATGGTTTTTATGCAGCCACGGAAATGTGATATCCCTCACATTTTTAATTTTTATCACACTAACCTTTTGGGTAGCATTTTCTTAAATACCTGCAACCTGAAAATCTGGCAAGATGGTTCAGAAAATGGATGAATGTCCTTGTTTGATAGATAGATAGATAGATAGATAGATAGATAGATAGATAGATAGATAGATAGATAGATAGATAGATAGATAGATAGATATTGAAGGATGTGTATTATTAGCTACCAGCCAAAATATCGAAAGAGACTTCTAGTTTGAACTTTTGTATTACTGGCACTGCTACTCGTTTCCAATGATTTCATACATTCATAGAACTTTTTAACTCTGGTCATTCTTTTTACAAAAGCAAAAGTGTCAGTATTCCAGAAAAGATGTTATTGAATTATTTGTCAATGCTTTCTTATTATATTTACTAAGTAAAATATACTGTATGCATTCTTCATTGATGTGTTCACAAACTTGCTGCAACTCCAGATGAGGTGGCGGATTATTGCCATGCACACTCAGACTCATCCATACTAGGGCCATGCCTTTAAGATTACAGAGTGAGTGATCAAGAAGAACTTGATAAGGAAAATGTGGCCAGGTCACAAATCAAACCGAAGTCTCCCTTTGTTGTGAGAAACTGCTGACCTGGCCCATTCCTCTATTATATATTGTACACTGCTCAAAAAATTAAGAGAACACTTAAATCTCACATTGGATCTCGATGAACAAAACAGTCAAGTGGAAAGTCTTTACTGAGTAATACTTTGTAATTCGTTAAGAACAAAATGATGCAACAATGGTCAATGGCAACCAAAATCACCAACCCATTGAGTGCTGGATTCAATATCATACCTAAAATAAACAGCAGCTCATAATGTGACTGAGTAGTGTGTAAGGCCCCCATGTGCCTGAATGCACTGCTGACAAAATCTGGGCATGCTGCTGATGATGAGATGGTGGACACTGTCCTGGGGGATCTCAAACCAGACTAGATCAGGGTATCAGTGGGCTTCTAAACAGCTTGTGGCGCGACTTGGCAGCATCGGATGCACCAATATCTAACATCACAGTGGGTCTCATCTGAATTCAGGTCTGGGGAATGTGCTGGCTAGTAAATGGTACCGATTTCTTCGTCATCCAAGAACTGCCTACATACTCTGGGCACATGAAGCTGGGCATTGCCTTGTACCAGGAGGAACCCGGGGCCCATTTCACCAGGGTATGGTCTGACAGTGGCTCTGAGGATTTCATCTCGGTATCCAACAGCAGTCAGGTTACTTTTGCCTAGCACATGGACCCTCCAAGGATATGCCTCCCCAGACCATCACTGACCCACTGCCAAACTGGTCATGCTGGATGATGTTGCAAGCTGCACAACGTTCACCAAGGTGTCTCCAGGCTCTTCCAAGTCTGTCACGTGTGCTCAGTGAGAACCTGCTCTTATCTGTGAAGAGAACAGGGGGCAAATGGCAGAGTTGCCAATTGTGGTATTCTGGACCCTCACGCCATCCTCATGGAGTCTGTTTTTGACGGTTTGTTCAGAAACATGCACACAAGTAGCAAGCTAGAGGTCATTTTGTAGAGCTCTATAAGTGCCCCTCCTGTTCCTCCTCACACGAAGCAGATACCAGACCTGCTGCTGGGTTGATATTCTTTGACGGACCTGTCAAGCTCTCCTTGTGTAATGGACTGTCTCCTGGTATCTCTTCCATGCTCTTGAGACTGTGTTGGGAGAAACAGCAAACCTTCTTGTGACAGCACATATGGATGTGCCATACTGGAGGAGCTGGACTACCTGTGCAACCTGAAACACCTGTAGGTACCGCTTCATTCTACCAGTAGTGGTAAAGACAATAGCAAAACACAAAATTAGAAAAGAATCAGTCAGGAAGGATGAGGAGCGAGCACTTGTCTGTGGCCACCATTCCCGTTTTTGGGGTTGTCTTGCTGTTGCCTCTCCAGTGCACCTGTTGTCTCTTTCATTTGCACCAAAGCAGATGAAGTTAATTCACAATCACTTATGTATCCCAACTGGACAGAATGATATCCCTGAAGCTTAACTGACTTTCTATTAGACAGTGATGATTAAGTGCTCTCTTAATTTTTTGAGCAGTGTATATTTCTGGTAGTGTCTCAGCACTTACAAAACAGCAGTCTTGGACGTAGATCGCTAAAATGGACAGTGGCAGCACTCCAACGCAGTGGCTGTCTACCCACACAAATAGATCATGAGACGTGTGCAATTGCATTTTTCTTGGTATTTTTGTGGACTTTAGATCAGGTACCACCAACCCAACAGGACTACAATAAAGGCATGGTGTTATCCTGAAGGCTCTTTAAATATAAATGCGCTCTTTACCTGCTACGATTGTCAACCAGCAGACATATCTAGAGACCCATGAATTGCTTTTCACCAGTAAGTCGCCTTACCCTTAGTGGAAGGACCCAGGGCGGTGAAACGCTGAAGTGGTTGCTGGGCACATGGAAAAGCTATCAGTTGATTTTGATAACTTCCAATGAAATAGCCTTTACCAGCAGGTCTGAAAAATATCAAATGCATAAAATACCACATATGACGCATTATAAACAAAGGTTCATTTTGTAGGAGAACGCATATAGAAAACTGCAGAGCTTTCAGCACGATTCAAGACTCTTCATTGCCTATGAGTCTTTGATGACCTCCTTGGCCAATCATCATAATTAGTAATTGAAAAAGATAAAAGCTCTGCTGTAACAGCTATTCGGAGAATATAACCCGTGTACAGCTTTTCTCCATACTTGTCACTTCATTGTGTGTGCATAATATCATGTGTGCCCTTTGCCCGACTGCGCCAAGTAACTGCAGTTGAAAACTGAAGAGAGAATCCCCTTATTCGAGATTCATGGGGGCAGCTTTTTAGTCTGGGTGCTGAAACAAAGCACTCATCGCCTTTTTTTTTATTTGACATGTCTCCTCTTTGGAGGTTGTACTGGCAAGTTATTTTTGACCTCAGCTGAATCTTTTAAAATAGGTTTCTCGCTCATAATCCTAAAGACCACCCATGTATCCACCATCTGTGATGTTTTTAATACACTTGATATTGTAAACCTACAGTCACAGGAACAGCGGCAGCTCTGGAGGATTCTTTCTCTGAATCCATTGGGTTTGTTTAACGCCTTAAAATGCTTTTAATGAGCAAAGAATGAGCTAACGCTGCATGAAGATTTCTATTGATTTCTATCCCTGACAGTGGGACCATCGACGAGATGGCCATAGCCGGCAAGGACTGATACACTTTTGCTTATGAAAAATGAGCACACCGACTGGAGCAAATGAGAGATCTCGGTCGCATTAGGACTATCCAAGTACTCCTGCCATCACCTCACCACTATAGCCAGCATGCTAAAGATGACAACACTGCAGCTGGGATTTCATTTCATTTCTTTCAGCAAGCTTTGGAATTAGTTATTTAAAATCCCGCAAACCCATTTACCAGTGCAGACATTTAACAGATCCTCATATCAGCTCTAACCAATATTCAATATTCAATCAATTTCAATTATAATGTAAATATGACTGCTCTCTCAGGAATTCCTTTATTCAATGTGCAGCGCAGATAAGCCCCCGTCCTAGAAATTGGAGCTGGGATGAGCGGAGGCTGCTGAGCCGCACTGAAGCTCAGTTCCCAACGGATTACAGAGGGCAGACACAGAGAGGCCAAGCCGGCAAGGCAATGTTCGTGACCTTACTTTGTCCCATGAGAATTATAGTTATTTATTTATTTCTTTTTTACAAAGTAATTTAGTAAGCAGGAGAGGGAAGCTGAAAAAAATTCCTATGCATACTTTTTGGACAAAAGAGGCAAAATCTGTCAACTCCTCATAAGTCTGATTTTTAGCAGTCACTAAATTTCTAAATGTAAGAAGCCGGAACACTCCCATTTCTATATACCATACTATTCTCGAACCTGCTTATTCAGATTCAGGATTGTCAGGGGAGCGGAGCTTCTCCCGGCAGCACTAGGGGGTAAGGGGACACCCATCCAACGCTAGGCCCATCCTCACGCTGGGCCAATTTGGAATTGACAATTAACCCAACAACCAAAATGAGTACAGGAAAGAATCTAAGCAGATCTATACATCTAGCAAGGATATGTAGATATATTTTCTCTTGTGATTCTTAGCCTCCATGGGAGAGCCCAGCAGCTCAGAGGTGTGTGCCTGCAAGATAGGGTCTTCTCATCAGAATCGAGCAGCCAAGAATGCACAGGACAATCTTGAAGAACCTGCACAGCACAAACGTACATTTTCCAGACAGAGGACCTGAAATTTACAAATGAGCTACCAAGCCCAACTTCTTTCCTCTGCTGAAACAACAGGTAATGCGTAACACAATGAAAACGCGCACTTCCAATGCCATGCCCTGCCATGAATCCAAGCCGAACCACAGACAGAAAAGAACAAGAAAACAAAAAGGTCCCTCTTCATTCCAGTGTGTCGTTTTGTAATTTTATTAAAAACGCACAAATTTATTCAACATATCGTATTTATACAGTGAATGGTCTAAAATATGCGCTGGAGGTCACATAAGCTTCGGTTTATCTGAACAGTAAAAGACATTTCATGAGCAGTTCAAGATAGAAAGAAAATGTAGCAGCTACTGACTGCATATCCGACCATAAATTTAAATAGTTTGGATTTCTTTTCCCTTTTAAAGACACAAAAATAAAACCTGACGGTCTAAGTAACGTTATATTAACAATCTCATGAATGTTTTATTTTTTTTTTTTTGAGCTGTCTAAAAAAAATAAGAAGTGAAGACTCCTTGCCTTTTTTTTTTTTTTTTTTTGAACACACAAACACTTTGTTTCAACACTGTCAGCACGAGGGTACAAAGCACATTGCCAGTAATTGTGCTCTGTTTCATTTGGCAACTGTCTACTTGCTTGTGTTTTTAATATTATTCTTATTATTATTATTGTCATTTTCTAAATTTTGTAAACAACAGCTTGTACAAACTAGCACAGTGAACCACAAGCCTGGCAAACGTTTTCATACATTATAAATAAAATTAATAGAAAAGTTTGGTTGCTTGCTTCAAACTTTTTTTTTTTTTTTTGTTCTGGATCAAGAGGTTTTAAAATGTGGTTTACACTTTAACTCCTGAATTTAATGAATTACGTAAACAGTTGACTGCTCTCAGTTCTCTCTGTCAGTGTTTGCCATCTGTTATTACAGCAGGTAGGCTTCAAATGTTAACATTCCAAATGTACTGCCATTAATACTTTACTGTCCATTCATAACATTTTATAGTTTGCCTTTTGAAGGCAAACTAGACCAGATTTGGTGGACATTTTAAAAACTCACTTGGGTTGCCAAAGCGTAGTCACCGATTACCTTCAGAAGCACTGTCATGTTAAAGTGTCCCGAGCCCAGAAGGCAGAGAGGTTTCAGTATTCACCAGGCTAACATGCAGGTATGCCAGCTGCTGCGAGTAGGTGGTCGGTGAATGGTGTTGGGTCCTTTCTTGGATATCCTGTCAAAGGTGCTCTCTCTCTCTCTCTCTCTCTGTCTTCTCCACTTGGACTCAGATATTTCTTGTAGAAAAAGACCAGCTTCACTGGGGCTGCTGTGAGCGAACCGCATCAGATGACATATGACGCTGAGCCTTACAGTCCAAGCCGCACGCAGTGTAAGAGCGCAGTTTGAGTTATCACTTGTCTATATTGTACATTAAGGACAATACCATGTAAAATGTATACAAGTCCCACTGCTGCTCATGGTCCGTGACGTGCTCCCATGGCTACCATACAGCAGCCTCACTCATTTCTGCCGGAGGATGAGACAAATGGTTGGCATATCCACCGCTGTTCATTGACAAAGACGTGAAAGTGGGGCTTGGACCAAACACCTCTGAGGAAATATTGTGCAGGGGACCTGGGATGCCTGGCTCCGGGCTGGGTGAGTCTCCAGGATGGTGCGAAAGTATGTCAGAAAATCGCTGCACATCACTGGAAGGGTGGTGGCCCGGCAAAGGATGGTCCATTCCTCCGAGAGGAGTGCCAGCAGGTCCAGAGGATGGCACAAAGGGAAGGTCCACTGGGGTTTGAGCTTGAGATGATGGGGGTCCTTGGGGGAAAAAATCATAATTGCTTCCTGGGCCATAGTATTCACTCTGGTAGTCTGTGGAATAAAAAAAAAAAGTTGATTAAACTCTTAGTAATACATAATAGTATAGATACATACGCATATTAGAGATATATAAATGCATATATACAGTTAATATATATAATTTTCTATACAGTATATGTACATACAGAATAAAATGAATATACTTTTTACAGATTTAAAAATGCACATTTTTTAGAAACAGAAATGTAGCAGTGTGTACAATGAGCAACTTTCCACGTCTTTCACATTATCTGTTAACGAAAATGATGGGTTCAATTTCTATTTATTTATTTCCTTCCGCTTTAATAAAGCAGTTCATGCTGGATCAGCAGTTAACCAAACATGCCTAATAAAATATATTGGCGGCTAGCTCAGCGAAGTTCCAGTGTTTCTATTAAAATCATTGATCTCCTGGCGTCAGATTTTCTTAGCAGATTTTTGAAAATCGTTTTATACATACAGTATGTGGCCCTATGTGCTGTCTTAAGTTCTTAAATCAGAAAAGTTTGCTGGTTCGGTTGCCACCTCACAGTGTGACCCTGAGCAGGTCACTTGGCATGCCTGCGCTCCAGCTCTGCAGAATACGGGTGAACCGTTGTAACGTCAAAGCAAGTCGCTTTGGTTAAACGAGTCAGCCAATGTATATGTAAGTTAAATATTTATGACAGGCGTGTGTATATGAATTTAAAACGTTCAGTTTTTCGGGAAGTTTTAATTAACTGCGTTACAATTGGCCGAGTATCACACCAAGTTTATTAAACGAGCATGCAGGGCTTTCCTATGAGAAGTACTCGCCTGATCTCCTCATTTGTTGCGAAGTCTCCGAGTGCACCTCCTGAAATCTCCGAGATGCTGCGATTGGTTTGCGTTTTATTATTATTATTGTTAGTAGTAGTAGTATTAGTATTATTAATATTTTGTTCTGTTCTGTTTTTCTATTCAAATTGAGACCTCTAATGAAAGTTTCGTTTGAAAGTTTCTTTTTTATCGTGCATTAGGTTTAGACGCGCTTAAAAAAGCGTGATTTAAAATGAATGAAAAAATAAGAAGGAATGCATAAAAGATGCGTACATAGAAGATATCCGACAACAGGGCGGTAACGCCTGTCTTATTTCTTGACTGTTTTCACATTCGAACGCGTGCTTGCGCTATATAGCACGCTCACGTTGTAATTTAAAACAATACTT
The DNA here is from genome assembly GCF_016835505.1 of Polypterus senegalus. NCBI lineage: Eukaryota > Metazoa > Chordata > Cladistia > Polypteriformes > Polypteridae > Polypterus > Polypterus senegalus. The sequence continues at coordinate 107,550,148 of NC_053159.1, read as the reverse complement.
TTTTTTTTCTTTACTTGCTGTTTGTTCTACTTAAATCAGATTTATACCATGTTTTTTATTGTCTGTATTTACTGAACTGATTACAGATAAAATGTAAAACATAGATTAGTTATTTTGCAGTCTTTACTATATGTCCGTGGCGCGAAAGCGCTTTCCTGTCTATCAATTAACTTTTTTTTTTTTTTTGGCGTTTGAATTTAGCGTACCTCCGTAGTACGAAAAAGCCCCATTCGGGAGGAGCTCCCCGGGCTCCAGTCGGTCGACCAGGGTCCTCATCCTCCGCGGACTGCGGAAAAATGCGTGTCGCCGCGCCCCGAGTGCGCTCAGCTGCTTCATGCGCCGCTCTTTTGATCGCCGGTTCTGGAACCAGACCTGTGTAGGTAAAACAGAGGTACAAAGATGAAAATGGGAGAAACAAGACTGAGTGTGAAGTGTTGGGCCAATAGGGACACAAAGGTTCAGGATGACAGAAACCAAATATATTAAAAACACAAAAACAGGACTGGACAGTACACATGTGAGTCCCGCAGTTCGATTTATGAAGAGCACAGACACACAGACCGCTTTTGCCTATAAATGTGTTAAGATGAGGCAGAGCCAGACAAGTCGGGGTGTACACCGTAATGGAGTAATGGCATCGCAGGGAACAACATAATGCAGGTGGTTGGGAGAGACGGTCGGGAAAACGGCACACGTTTGTGCTGCAGTTAGTCATTGAATAAAAATAAGCAAAATTGAAATGCGCCTGAGCATGCAGCAAGATAACGCTTTTGTTTCAGTTAAAAAGTGTGTTTTATTTAAAGACCTATTGAATATGTGCTGTTCTCAAAATATTATCAAAAACGTGAACAGACTAAATCGGAGAATCATTTCAGAGCGTAATAGTTCAGTAATATTTTACCGATACTGTTTACTAACAGACTAGTTTTCTGCAAAACAAATGATATGAGTCTTCCAAATTGTTGAACTCTTATTTAAAATAATTATCGAATACCCGCAACATTAAATCAAATACTACCGAAATTGTTAATATAAACGAAATCATACTCATTATTATTTAGAAAAATATACATTGTTCATTTTTAATTAATTCGGTTCACGAAACGTCTTCACCCACAAGACAGTTTGATCGGTTCTCCGCAAATATGTTTTCTTTTAGTTCAAGCTATAAAAAATATGTTTTACACGTAAGGCACTTCGAATAGGTTCTTCGTCCGGCTTTTCTCAAATATGTTAATATTATTCATGGAAAGCTATGAGAAAATCACACTTTGGATTAGACAGTAAATGTAAAACAGAATTAAACTGAACGTGGTATATAGCAAAAGCGGCGCTAATTTACAAACATACCAAAATAAAAAAAAAATCGTAAAAATTGGCGCAATAATATAAAACATTTTTTTTATAATTATTAAACCACTTCATCGATGTTTGACTAGTTCAATATTTCAATAGATGAAAAAATATTGCCGCAATTACCTAATTTACCAGTTATGCCCTTTAATTTTAGATAGACAATTTCAGTTACAAAATAAAGTTATAAGCTCCGAACGTATGGAAGCGAACTACTATACATGGACACTACAAAAATCAATTATTATTATTAATAGTAGTATTATTAATATTATTATTATTGTTGCTGTTTTCATAGGTAAGTCGTGCTCCATCTTACAAGTCACAACGGTTGAGCACTGGTAATTCAATGAATTCATATCATCGTGACAAGATTATTCCCAATTATAGCCACCCTGAGACTCTCCCATCTAACCTCGTTTTAATGATCTTTTAACCCTCCATCTACCTGACAATGGTGTCTACAACGGGAATTAAATCTCCAATTAATAGTTAATAGGCGGGCTGTTAGCGATATGGTTGCACGAGATCATTATTTTGTAACCTGCACTCCTCCTCGCTGAGTTGCTCCACGAGTCTCAGTTCCACACCCACACCAATTTCAGTTTAGTTGGAAGGCCGATTCATAGATAAGCTGCATTTTCCTCATCGATGCACCTGGACGTTGCTTCGTTGAACCCACTTGGCTCCTCTTTTATTCATACCGATTTCTCATGTACTCACGTTATCCAAATTTCAGATTTCTATAATTCCTCCGACATCCTGAATTCTGCGCGTTATAGACGATTTTTTTTAGAATGTTTTTAAATATAACAGAGGAATAACTGATTAATATCGACCACTTCACATAACGTGACTCCACCGTAACGATTCGCTTTTATTTTTTAGGCATATTAAGACAATTCTTAATATGAATATTTTTTTCATTCTTTCAAAATATTTTTTTGAAATATGCCTAATGATCTATTTGTTTTGGCTTGAAATTGCTTATCATAGAGTTCTTACACCGTTTATTTTATACCTTTAGGAGTGTCGACTAGTGCAATAGAACCAAATTATTTTCGATTCGCTGTCAGTGTATTTCGCTTCAAGTGAAGTGTTAGTTTTATGCAGACCGCTCTTCTGTACGTTTCCTGCGAACTAGCAATATGCGATATATCGATCAGGAAAGGCGTGTTGAGGTCAGAACCCATTTCCAGCCAGCTCGCGTTTCCATTTATCAATGACCGTTGTTTTGAATTCGTGTGTTCCATCGCCGGTTTTGGAAACGACCTATTAAAATCAGGCGCTAACGGTATTTGAGACTCATTGAGTCTTAACTCCAGAACTGCTTAAATCTTAACACAGTACAAGCGTTTCTTCTGTCAATTTACAAAATATACTGGGACTGGGCAGTGCGCAGTTTATTTATTGTTTAGTAACAAAGGCGGGCATGAAGTCAAATTGGCAGAAGGTATCAGCATAAGGCGTGGGCGCTTCACATGCCCGCTTTTTTCAGGCTTCTAGAATCCTCAATGTAGTCTGAGTCTCACACACTTTCTCTCTATATATATGACATGGATAACGTGTGTGTGTGTCCCTTCAAACCGATATTTCATACAATTGTCGGGCCTTGGTTTACGAAATCCGCCTGACAAGTATGACCTGGTCACTGGCAAAAGCATAACCCGGCGCGACAGTGTTTGCACCCGACTGCTGACAGCTCTCCAGAGTCCTCTCACCTGTATGACCCGCATGTTGAGCCCAGTCTCCTGGGCCAGCTGCTCTCTGATATGCCTGGTGGGTTTGGGGGTTGCCGCGAATGCAGCTTTTAGTGTCTCTAATTGCTTGGCTTTGATTGTTGTCCGGGGTCCGCGCCTCTTTCCGCCGAGGTTCTGGTCGTCGTTTTCATTATTTACAGCTTCTTTGTCCGAAAGGGCTGCTATTTCAGAGTCTTTAACGTCATCTTGTAACTGGTCTTGAGAATCTGGAGATAAACTGGGGTCGCTGCAAGCTGTAACTGTCAAAACAGGCAAAAACAGTGTAAACTACACTCGATAGGCAGCATTAATGATTGTACTTTTCTTCAAAACTATGTTGTTTTCAAACTCCAAAAAATGACATTTACATTTCAACTATGATTCCAATTTCAATGCATTATATATCGCCACATCTTTAACAGCAACCGCAAGAAGGGAACCCTTTGTGGGTTTATTTTTGGCCATCTAATCGATTATTATTAAATGCGTACAGCAATTCCAGTTGATACTTTTAGACGTTTTTAATGGAAAATACATTTTTAATAGCATAAGCAAAGAAACAGGAAAGAAACATTAACCTCAGCATTCATTTTGACACATTATGTGTGCAATGTGTCTCATTTAAACATTTAATCATCCGCAACCTGCAGCTTAGCAGTACTGTGGATTTTAATTCAAATAATGGCCTGACACAGATCTTATTTCGAATCGCAAAAAGATTTAAAAAAAAATCAATCAATCATTTTCACTCTTTGCATGCCTTAAAGCGAACGTGCAAGGAAGGACAAAAACGCCAAAAAATAGTACTGTTACATATTATGTATTTTCTCAGTATTTATACTTAAGACACTGTTGTATTGTATTCTTAATTTAAAAATACCGCATGCATTAAATTACATAAAATATTAGTTTTTCATAATTTTTTAAAAATTCTTGCCGAAACCTATAAAACATCGGTCCCACAAGAATTGGGAAAAGATAAAGAGGAAGAGGGCAAGAAAAGTAAATTACCAGGCTTTATACCGAAAATGTTAAATACTGGACAATTATCTAGACAATAGAATACGGTCCAGGAACTTATCAAAAGTTAAGGTAGTTATTAAATTTTTGATTGTTTTGTCGCCTTACCTGAGAGAAGGTTTGTGTCTTTAACAGTACTGTTGTTACTTAGATAATCCTCTTTACACACAAATTTATTTTCGTCTATGATATAGAGTTCCTCTCCGGTGGACAACTGCTTGTTACACATCATACAGGTAAAACAGTTCAAATGAAATACTTTGCTCCGTGCCCTTCTGACCAAGTCATTCGGGGAGATTCCCTGCGCACAGCCAGCGCACTTGGTACCAAAGCGTCTGGGGGAAAAAGAAGAAGGAAAGGATCACATAAAGAAAACCAGAACTGTGCTTCACTGTTAAATACCTGCGACACACCTCAGTGTCCTTAGGTTTATACGACCAAGGAGAGCAGCTGGTATGTCCAACCTAATATTCGTTACTGTTGAATATATACCATTTTGCGCATGTTGTTTCTAGATATCATTTTTAAAACCAACTCATCGTTTTTTCAAATTTACCGCAAAATGCCGTATTAGAGAAATTATCGTCTTGGATACCTTCTAGAAGGAATTCTATCTATTTACCTCAGCTCCGTTAAAATATTGTAAGAATATTCTATTGTGTCATTATATAGTCACCTGTATAAGAATGAATGTCTTGGGGAAAAAATTGATGCACAGAAGTAAACTAATCGTTAAAATATGATATATAACTCCTGACATTTTTCTGGCTCTCTTCTTTTGTGTTTACAAACATTTTCGATTTTATAGGCCTGTGTCTAAGGTATGATATATTAAAAATAAACGTGCACTGCAATATTCCTTTTTGTATTAATTTTGTATGCGCACAAAAAAAAGTATTTTCTCAAGGATGCAATGCGAAGATTATTTAGCAAACTTCTAAAGCATTTCAAAGGTATAGACTTTGTGGATTGTGAGTTTGTGTACTAATGAATGTTGATTGTGCTGTCTGCGGGTTGGCTTCATTGTGTTTGCTATTCAGATCCACTTATCACATTTTCTTCTGAACCCCAGAACACGCTACGCTGTCCAGACACTGGGCCGCACACACTTCCTTCGTGCTATCACTTTCTGTACAAGATCGCAGTTTTCGAGCTTTGCCCCAGACTTATTAATGAATGTGTTACTTCCTTCAGAAAACTTAACGGTTCCCAATTTTGTAGCAGTTGGGTGAGACATGTATTCATGCAAATTAACAAAGTGTCTTAAAGGTTTATCGCAAGTCGCACCGGTGAAAGCATGTCGGGTCATAGATATATTCGAAAAAAACAATCTAATTGGAATAAATTTGCAGTTACAAAAGATTTCTTTACAAGACATGCCCAATTAAAAAAAATGTAATAAAACTATAATCACGTGTTCAAACATGAAACTAAACTGCATGACAACTGAAATTAAAATAAATTAACAGGCGTTAGAATTTGGAATTTAAACAGCATCAACAATTTAGTAAATGCAAGCTTGTCCTAAAACAAAAAAATGACACGTGCATGTCTATTGTATCGTCTCGGAAAATTCAATTATAAAATAAAAAACATAGGTTCACATTCTTAAGATTCTTAACATTTACGATATTTAAATACAAGTGCAAGTTTTTATCCAAACGTTATACAAGTGTTATTTAAATTCCCACTAGAGCCCAAACTAATTGTATATCACACGTACATTTATTACAAACCCATCGAAAAATTAAAGTTATTCGAAAATGCCAAATTATATTTTATCCTGACGAGAATTTTGGAAAATGAAGGCGTCGTTCATAATATTTACACACCCCGAAACGGAGAGAAGCTAGCTAGAAGTCAAATCTCAGGCTCTTAAAAAAACACGAATTTGTGTTTCTTTTTATTTATTGCCTAAGCAAATCAAGCCAGGCATGCGTGCTCATTTCCAACTCGATGCTGCGGGTACCTGAAGAGCGCATCACATCCTCTGTTTTCATAACACGAGTCATATGGGGTGCTGCTGCTGCTCATAGCTACCCCGGTAATAGCTACAATAATTACAGTGACGAATACACACGATAAGAAAAGATGAACAGGAGGGATGGAGGATTTAAACAAACACCAAAATGGGTCCGTCGTTAAAGAGCGAATGGCGCGTAGTCCTATAAACACCCTCTGCTGAGGCTTACCTAAAGAAGTCATTTTTGCAGTAGATCTTTCCTTCCCTGGAAAAACATTTTTCGGTTAAATTACATTTACACTCGCAGCACTGCACGCACTTGACGTGCCAAGCTCTGTCCAGGACATTTAGCAGAAAGCGGTCCAGGATGGGCCTGTCGCAGCCGGCACAGTGAACCATCGTCTTTGGATGTAGTCCCACTTGTAACCGCGTCTCTAGGTTGATCTTAAGAGTAGCCTTCAGTGGGGCGCCTTTGGTTCTTTTCAAGTATGAGGTCCTCTGGTCGAATACTGTAGAAGATTGTAAATTAATTTGTCTTTAGCCAAAATGCCAAGGCTCCAGGCAAAGCTCGATGAATTCTTGGGTTTGAGGTAGTACCCTGAAGCCACGACAACTTCCTGTCCAGGTTAAAAAAAAGAAGAGAAAAAAGAAAAGGAACATCGAAAGAAAAACCACCAGTATGTGCGTAGAGCGTCAGTCGTGCCTCCTGTTTGCATTTATATGTCTTTTAAAAGGAGCTTCTCTCGGAGTACCACCAGCACCATCAGAAGAGGTAACTAACATCTCTCACGCATTGAATGTGTCCTGCTCAGCCGCGTCTACCCAAAAGTAAACAGGTGCAGTTGTAGCTGGCATTTCACGAATCGTTTTAGAAACACTTTGCCGCTCCTTCTGTCCAGTGTTTATTTAAAGTTAAAAATATGTGTGTGAGAGACACTCTAAAGATGCTCCTGGTTCAAACGCTACTAGTGTGCATGTTAGCAAAGCCCCGGGCAGCCTTATTGAGCGCGCCGTGACGTCAGTCACAGATTCCACCAATCAAGGTTGGTCTCCCGCGATCATCAGCTGTCATAGGAGAGGGGGTCCGTAGAAGGACGCCTATTGTCAACAGCCTCACAAACTCTCATTCATTTCTCAGTGAGTCTCTGCAATGTATATATATATATATATATATATATATATATATATATATATATATATATATATATATATATATATATTTCCAAAGGGCCATGACATTAAGTCATATTTAGTATACATGCTTTATTTGCTTAAGCAGTGTTTTCACAGGTTTGCTGTGGCTGTTGCCTGAGTGCTGTACATTTCCAGTTTTTCACACAGTTTTTCATATTATGAATTTGTTCTTGTCACGTCTGAATTTCAAATAATTGGTGACGTCCTATCCTATGCCAAACAGTGTGAAGCCAAAATAGCAAAACACATAACTAGGTATATGCAACATGACGCAAATCCAGGACAAATACTGAGGCAGTAATCGTCTTTCTTTAGTCTTTTACTTTGATGTAATTGATGTGCTCTTGCTAACAACACTTGTATCCTGCTACTCTGTGAATTACGCAGCCCAGCCTCGTTCAGGATCATACGATCATTTCCAAACGATTATGGGATTTCAAATCCTCACGTCAGGCATATGCATTTAAGGTGCAAAACCTTGAAACTCGCGAATATTTTACACTGGGAGTTACTACTGCAAACGCGAGCTTCCTAAACCTCTTGTGAACACCGCATTAAGGTGAGTAAACATATTTGTGTAATTTTTCTACCTTGTACAACCCACGATTTTATCTTGTAAGTACAGTAATAAATGAGTGGAATACACCACCGTTCCGTTTGTTTTTAATTATTTACGTGCTTTTAGAGGACGATACAGTCGAAGAATGTCAATGCTGAACTTGGACGACAGTCAGCGAATTAATAAATAATTCCAGGCACTCTAATAAACGTTATTAATAAGTATTAGTATTGTTATATGGTTGTTGTTGTTGTTGCTGCTGTTTTCTTTGTCGTTTTGGCAAGGCTGTGAAGCACTGCTGAAAGTTTTCTGGTCATTTGATCTCCTTCGCACTTGTTAACAGGTCTCACCACCTTCAGACATTTAATGAGGACCTTTAAACTCATTCATCTTGAATTCACTAATAAACATCCTTAAACAAGGCTGGCTGACTGTTGTCACAACACTGGTTACATGGAAATGCAGACTGGACTGACAATTACATGGAGCTTTTGAACTTGTCTTCCGTTTAATTTGTGGTTTGGAGAAAATTTGTTTGCGGACTGCGGTTCGAGTGGAGGCCCGTTGCGGAATCGTTTCCTTTACCTCATCGAACTGTGAAACTTATTAAGAAATCGATGGCCACCAAGGGGTACGTTTGTGGCGATGGCTAAAGATTGTTCGAAAGCTATGTTTAAAACAATTTACTTTGAAAAAATAGATGCAGGCTGCCCACTCGCATTTACAATTTCGCCGATGACTTTTAAATACGAGTCATTCAATCAAAAACAGCAGCCCCAGAGACCACTAATTTGACATTAAACTTTAGCTGGTATGGAGAGTGAAACAATACTGTAAAAATGTATTTTTTATAAGCGAATAATTACCTTAATGCAAAACCAAATAGTAGCATTCAATGCAGGTGGTATAACTTGGAATTTCATTAAAATGTAATATGAGTTAAAACAAGGAAGACTTGCAGGCTTCAAATACTGTAGCTAAAACAGAACTCTGCATGCGGTCAAGGATAATGGGATTAAAATATGTTCCACATAAGCGGTTAATTGTAGGCTGTATTAATTTACTCCTAGACCCGAACCACTATGTAAATACGAGATACACCCTGCTTTGTTTGTTTGTTTTATTGCTTTCACTAGGAAGAGGGCTCATTGCTTCCAGTATTCTCTACAAGGCCCTGCCTTGTGTTTAAGGCTTATAAACAAATCGAATTTCTAATTGTGTTTCCCTTTGTGAGAAAATAATCTTGTGAATTGTGGAATTCAGGTTTACTGGCTTGGATTTGTCATCACGGATTAATGACTACCTACTGATGGATGCCGTTTTTAATGTTGCATTTTCATACATTCTCAACTCGCTTGTATTTCTCCGTGTCCCCTTATTAGGTGTCTGAGTATTTTTGCAAAGATGCAAAATTCTGTCGAACGTCCAGGCTGGCAAGAAATATTAGAAATTTCTTGCAGATTTGACATTTATGTTGACGGTTCAAATCGTAAATATATTAACCATTAATTATCTCTATTGCATTTTATAGATAGATAGATAGATAGATAGATAGATAGATAGATAGATAGATAGATAGATAGATAGATAGATAGATAGAATAAAATTACACATGATATATAGAGTTTATGGACGCACATATGTTAACAGTGTTGGGGAATAGATCTGATTTTGGTGATACACTTACATATACACACATACAGTGCTCCTGTGTTGTTACACTTTACACTAACTTGCAAAAGTGACTTGAGAGCCATCTGCCTGGCACGTGGTAAACTGGCTTAAAAACCACCAGTGTAGGAATATCTGTGATACACAAGTGAACAGTAAAAAACTCTAATGATTTAAGGGTGCTTAGAAAAGTAATAATAATAATAAAATACATTCCAAGAAGGGTTTCAAATGCACCCCTAAAGAACTATTTTTTTCCTGTCAGTATTCATTCTGAATTTTACAATGCATATCTTTCTGTGTAATACGTTTTGATAATGAAACTTAAATAATGCCCCAGCGACACAGAGAATATATTCCGATTTTGACCCCAAAAAAAGGATCCGCCGCTTGCCTCCAATCCGTCTGTCTGCATTTCTGCTCGCAGTGCGCACATCACATTCAGTCATGGACAGCCCTTCGCATGCTGCCGGCTTCATTGTGATCAATAGCAGTGCATATGGACTTGTTCACATGTAAAAGAGGAGCTGGAAGGAGAGGGGTCGGGCCGAGCCGGGCCGAGTCGGGCACCAGCGGCAGCTGTGTGCGTGTGTCTAGGGACCCTCAGATGACATGTGTTGTTCTGGGATGAATAAGCGATAAGAGATGAACATAGCGCATCTCAGCGCCCCGGCACCCCTCTCCCTTTCTTTCATGCCCTCTTTAGCCGTCTGCGTCGCGTTTTGTGAGGGCGTGATTGCGAGTGCGAGTGTCTTTTAATTCATCTGTTAAGCATCTGGTTACATTTCCACCAACCTCAGAAAAGGCTTCTCCACCAAAGGGGAGACTTTTGACAGCGAGGCGAGGAAAGTCATTCAGGCCTGACATTTCTGGATGTGTACCTTTAATAAATCGGCGACGCTGTCGCGTATGTATGTGTGTGTGTGTGTGTGGAGGTGTGTGTGTATAAGAAAGTGAGCTCTTTTAAGTACCCCTGATTCGGTTAAGGAGCTACACAATCAGCAGCATATCACTTCGATACTTTCAAGTTTTTTTTTTAATGTACCAGCCATATCCCCTGTTTTCTAAAACAAAAAAAAATAAAATATCTGAGTAGGCGTAACACAAGCTTTTCAACAGCAGCAGTACAGTATATTAAAGACAAAAATTAGCCGAATGGCTCCAGACTCATTGCTTTTCCAAGAAATTTTTCTGTTTGGTGTAATTCTAGGCATAACGTGTCCTTACTCAGAATTAAGCGGGTTTTGACAATGGCATGGTATGGTATACAGTATATTACGACAAGTGTTCTAAATCCAGTCAATATATATTTGCCGGGCCAGAAAAACGAAGTTTTTCACAGCAATATGATGGCCTTAGGCAAAGCACTATACGCAAATGCACACACATTTAAACCAATGCTCGTCCCTTTTTTAATATATTTTTATCGTGTAAATAAATTTATAGCAGATAGCTAACTACAGCATTCCAAAAAAAAACTAAGCGTGTTATTCCACATTTCAAAATATGACATTTTTTTAACTTACTGCCACAAAGGACCTATAACTCCAAGGAAAAAAATATTTACAATACAAACCACGACGAATATTATTTTATTGAGCCATTGTTTGAAGAAGATAAACGAATTTGCATATATATTTTTAAACAGCTATGGGAAATTATAACAGTAAAAGCATCTAACACGTTTGATTAGTGTTTCAAATATGGTACCTAAGGCTTATAGCTATCCGAATTATACCATGAAAAAAGACACCAATGACACGACAATGCATACCAGCAGGAAGTGCTGTGCATATTTCACGCAGGTTGCTTGAAATCGTCGTCTTTTTCAGGAGTAACCGTTGCCACATCATTTCATTTCTCTTGAATGCCCAAAACAGACCCACTTCGCTGAGCCACAATGCTTCAGTGCGCCAAAAACAATTAAAATATAAGCGAGTAAAAGCAGGGCAGGAATGCCCCGCTGTTACGTATTCAACGAATTTCTCTTATTTGAATATCCAAACTCTAATTGGTTTATCAATTATAAATTAGCAGTTGCGTAAACCGAACACCATAACATTCTTTATAGCGGCCGATGCCAAGTGCCCTTTCACGTGGGCGCTGCCGTATCTATACAAATCAAATCGCGCATACAAGGTTATCTCCCAGAACGATGAAGTTCGAGATAAGCGGCACGAAGTACGCTACTTTTGGCAACAAGATATGGCGAATACATTCGAAACAAAGCAGCTCAGAGTGGACAGCTCCATTACTGAGGGCCCAGACTGAGATTATATAACAGCTGCAAGTCCTTCTGCGTTTAAACACAATCTTATTTATAGCTGAAGGGCATTAAGTTGAACGTTCTCTTCTTGCACCTCTGATTACAAGACTCTCAGCTTGTTGTTTTCTTAAGTATGCTACTTAATCGCTATTACTTTATATTCCTCTACTTAATATGTTAACCATTAAACAACATTTTTATTTTAAGAGAAGCTGACACTTTATATCAATTAATGGTTATAACAATCGACATGATTAGCTTTCTAATAACACTTTACTCGCATTTCACTGCCACGCCTTCTGTGTTGTTTTTTTTTTTTTCAAATAAAATTGCAACAACAAAAAGCATGAATACACAGGTGAATCACTCGCTATAAACTGAGCAGTCCGCTCAAAAATATACTTTGAGCATGAATTCAGAAAGCAGTGGACCTTAGCACTAAAAGTACCAACACAGAAACACTCCCGATCACTTCAGGTGTGCTTCAGTTCCGTTTGAACAAACCGTTTGAAAACATTCACTTAGTAACCCCACAGTTAGAAACAAAGGAATCCTGTTCAACAGACCGCAAAACGGCAGGGGTTTAGAATGCCGCGGCTCTTACCGAGCACTTCCAGAAAAGTTTCGAATGCTGACGTAACCACAGGAAAAGATTCGTTCGGAGGCAAACTACGTGCAGGCGTCGTCCGTCTTCACCGAACCATACACGTCTCTATTTTCCGTTTCCTTAGGACGACTTACACAGATTAATTTTTCTGTTTGCGTTTTACCCCACATATTTGCATAATCCATTTTGCATTTTGGGGCTTAAATGGTGTTTAATGCAACTCGTGCTTTCTCTTTAACTAATTCTGTTAAACTCTTTAAAGTTGATCAGATTATCTGTATCTTGAACCTACTTTATAATACTGAAGGTTATTTCCCTCAAATAATAATAATAATAATATAACTATCAATATTACTACTTAAAATGAGTATTTTTATACCATTGCAATCTCCATCGCCAACGTTCCATAAACGCATGTGTGACTAAATATTCAGATCTCATCCAGCCAAACCACTTAAGCATCAAATTAAGTATGACAACACCATCAACATAAACAGTTTAATAGGAAATCATAGGAAACAAAATTCCACTTTTGGGATTCCATTTTATTCGAGACCTTAATAAAGTCTTCCTCGTTTCAATTTGACTATGTGATAATGTACTGCAGGTATTTATTTATTTATTTATTTGTTTATTTTGGCTTATTACAGCTAAGAAACAAGAAGTACAGCATATGTAAATAACAAAGAACAATAACCAATGCAAATCAAGGGGAAATCAAGGAGTCCGTGAATCCTGCAGCAAGGTGTAGATCACAGTTTCTCCGACAGAAGAACTAACGGTCAAAAAACTTGTACAACGTGTCATAATAAATACTATATATTTTCGTGAAAACCAAAACGTACATTGTATTGTAAATGGGTATGCGAAAATACTGTATATGTACTACTACGTATTAGCACGCACACACGTTACATATATATGTATACATCGACTATTGACATTTTCGGAATATTAAGTATACACTACAGTATGTAGCAACTCTAGAAAAGTTGAAAAGTTCAAGTATTTCGCCTTGCCATATACGAAAGTTGTTTTTTTTTCCTTTATGACACTTGTGACCTTAACCTCCACTATCCGGTTTGTTGCTGTGGCCCATAGCTTTCTGATCGCCATGCATGTAAAGACACGGGTGACACTCTGTAATAAAGTGAGAAATATTAGTGTCGACAGCCCTTTGATCAGCTGCGCGAGACAAGAGCACAGAGAGCATTTGCAGGCAGTCCAGCTAGTCTTGCGATGGGTATCTGAGCTCGGAACTCCCGCCCACGACGCCCCCACCCCGGCCCACCCCTTCCCAACTCCCCCGTCACATTTGGCTTCGCTTCGGTGTACTCTTTAGTCAGTTCCCCTAAACATGCACCTCCATGATAATAATTTTGTCTGCCTATCTGTCTATCTGGATCGTTGGGGGAAATTATTAATGCGAGCACTCTAATGTCAAATTACTGCAGCTAGAGTTTTGACAATATCACTGATACTCCGTCTCTGTCTTAGGTCTTTTGCGCTATTCGTGACACAAACTTTCTGCGTCACAAGTCATAGTTATGGGAGAGTGGGGGAGAACAATGTCAGTAGGCTTTCGCATTAAATCGTGAATTGCGCAAATAATCGTCTTCCTAGTAAAACATGCGCTCCAGTAAAGTGACTTATTATTTGTGATTTAGGTTAATTGAGTGAGGAAGTATGACAGCAGCAATAAAAGCAGACAATAACGATATATTCTCGAATCCATCTGTTGAAGTGTGTTTTGTGGCGCTTGTTTTCTAAAGTACGGGCTTAGAAAAAAGAAATCCTAGGTGCGTCTTTTAGAAAGAAACAAGTACAGTTGGCTCTGCAGCAGGGAGCAGCATATCCACACTAAGTGGTTTCTAGAGTAATTCAAGATTTCTAAGATAGCCTAATTCTCTACTCTGCGAGAGAGCAGCCTTTTGTTTCTAAGAAGGAATAAATTTCTGCTGTAGGAACATCGTCACATTTCAAATCTTGCTATAATGTTAAGTCATGCAGTGACATAAAAATGCACAACGCGGGTTGGTTTTCTCATACTCGTTCGTCATATAGCAAAGGTTGAACAATACAGCGGTGACTTTATTTTGGTTGTATCATCAAAATATAGGACTCTCAGTTTTGATAATAAAGTAATTTAAAGCAAGGAGTTTATTATATTATATTATATTATATTATATTATATTATATTATATTATATTATATTATATTATAATAGCATTTATAATGTATTAATCTAACGTTTAGGTCGTGGTCTTCCTCAGCGCGGCCACCGTGATAATCTCCCACTTGGATCAAAATCTGGTCTGTCTGGTGATCTGCCCGAGCTACAGAAGAACCTTGCACAGTAATTATTTATAGGGGCGCTGTCTTCAATGTACCGTAACGGGATCAGATAAAAGGTGTGTGTGTGTGATAGAAAAGAGCGCAGACAGTGCGATGGATTGACCTTTATTCCAGTTTTGATTCCGGCCTTGAATCCAACCCTGACAATATTGGCCCAACCTGTGCCACACCGGGAGATCATCGAAACTCCTCAAAATATTGCAAAATACACAAAATACTACCCGTCTTCCGGAAACGTGATACAACAGCATTAACCGTCGAGCCATATCAGCAACTTCTAAGATTGTTAACTTTTATATAGTGATCCTCAAATGCAGCAGATTAACACTTTTCATTAGGAGAACCTTCGAATTACCCATCTATCTATCTATCTATCTATCTATCTATCTATCTATCTATCTATCTATCTATCTATCTATCTATCTATCTATCGATGTAATACATTTCGGTAATTTTGGCCTACTTAGACGCTGTAAACATTTAATGCAAGTGTGTGACACTGAATGCCAAATCTAAAACGATTAACTCCAATTACTCAATATACGTGTCCATCTCCAGATTGCCCAAAAACAGTGTCCAGTACAGATGGGATGCTATAATACGTGAAAATGCAGCTGAGGTGACCGATGCGCTGATTCAGATTTAAAACAGACTTCGTGTAATCCGATGGACCGAAGTTGCGTATCTGCAAGCAGTAGGACACTTTGAAACACTCTCTGTTTGGGAGGCAAGGTCGGTTTGGGGACGAACTGCCCAAAGTGCCCACGAATGTCATCGTGTTGTGAGTGACCATTGGCTGCTCGTGACTCAGAGCTCCTCGTCTAAATGAACTGCATTATTATTGACACTGTTATTGAGGAGTGATCTGCAACGTCTGTCGGTATTAATACAAAACGAGATGATGTCGCACTGAATGACTTGAGGTCAGCTGTACCTTGTCTTTAAAGCTCTCTCCTGCATGGGCGCTAGTAGTTTTCGAATGATCCCGGAGATATTATTACATAAGTAAAACAAAAAATTATTAACAAGGCAAGCAGTAACGTACTGTTTTAGATAACTTCTGTATCCGGGGTGCAAAGAGACACCCGATTACATTCATTGCTCTATTGGTGTGATTGCGCCATGCGGACTTTTTATCGCACACATACCGATAATCACAGTTAACACAGTAGCGTTTTTTATAACATTTTCAGACACACTTAATTCCAACGCAGGGTGTCCAGGAGTCGAAGACAGTCTCCGCAGCATTAGACACAAGGCAGGGACTATGAGATATCTTTAGTTGTTTATTAATTTCTTCAGTACAGTAATCTCAGAGACGAAAGATTTGCTGCTGAGATCGTATCACTCCGCCAAAAGCGAGTTGGTTCAAGGACCAGTTTGGGTCAGGGTTGCAAGGGTTGGGACGTGACGGCCTCTTTGTAGGTGTACGGTTATAGTTTTTTCTTAATCCTTTTGTAAATTCTTATTTATTTGGTATATACTACTAGAAACTCTACTGCCTTCTGTAAAAAATTTTTTTTTTTTAATTTTTACAATATGTAAGGAAGGTAATTTGCGTTCTAATATGTTGTCGCTACGTTGCTTCGTTTTCATGTGGCTTTTCTCCGGGAACTTCTTTTACACCATAGTGTATGTTGGGTTAAACTGTGTGAATGAATGCGTGTATGCCCAGCGATCGGCATGGATTCAATATAAAAGACCCAGCCGCTCCTCCATGACCTTGTATTGAAAAAACTCTAATTCACAAAATAAATACATGGTGCACATCTGTTCTGGAAGTGTATGAATGTACACAGAGCAGCTGATGCAAAATGATCATTTGAGTAATACACCTAATACCCCTAATTAATCTGAACTCTTAAGAGCTGCACCCTTTTGTCAAGGGTCAGCCCTTTCTAGTTTTCATAAGAGCCCTTTTCCATGTCCTGTGTTGGTGAGGCCAACAGGGGGCACTTACCTTTCATTCTATGCATAGATTCCAGAGCAGTGAGAGGGTCACTGTGTTGTAAAAACTCTCACCATCCTTAGGATGAGATGCTAAAGCGAGATTCTGACTCTCTGTGGTCATAAAAGATCCCTGAGCATCTTTCAAAAAACAGTAGGGTGTTTTCCTGATATCCTGGCTAAATTGCCCACCACTGCCTGGTCATTCTGGCCCCCTAGTCATCCCTTATCCCTTATTGACTAAGTATCTCTCCCACCCTGTCACCATGTAATAACTAATGTGTGGTGAGCATACTGTCCCAAAAATGTCTGCCGTCACATTTTCCAGGTGGTGTTTGAAGTGGTTCCCCACTGTCCATGTCAGGTGCATTGAGTAGGTTAGAAAAGCACTACATAAATGTCATTAATTATTATTACTGGAAATATGGCCCAGGTGATCATGGATCAGTTCATCTCCTACTGAGAAACACTTGTGGTATATAAGGGGTACCATAAGTGTTCTCTTTTAGGATATATTTAGCCTGTGCAGCAACCCATTTCCTACATAAGAATAAGCCTTTAAGAGCTATATCTCCTCACTCTTATTAAGGGTAAGAGATAAAGCATCCCTTCACAGTGGTAATAAATCAATTCAAGGGGGCCCTACCTCTACCCTACTGAGGAATAATTCTTCACTCCCATTTTATTGAAGTATAATTTTTTCCTAGGAGGCGTGGACTTGTCCCTCCCAAGAGAAGAATAATTTTACAATAACGATTCTGTCCCCTTTCTAAAACTGAAAGCCTTCTTCAGCAGGTAAAGGAAAACGTGGTCCACTTTATTGTATTTTCAGTTAGCCACCCAAGACAGTGAAATGGCCATTTCAGTACACAAAAATATGTAGCTTTCTAGTTCCCAATAATAACTCAGATACTTTTTTTTGTTCCTAGAGTGTAAGTGATTAGTTTTACACTCTCTTCTTGCCTTTATTTTGATGTAAAAAAAAAACAGATTATCCAGCAAGCTGTGCACCTTTGCTGTGTATATCCCAAAGCCCAAATAATGAAAACTGACACAAACATCAGTATCATAAATCTCAAAGGCATCCTTCCAACTCTTCGCTTGCTTGTAGCATGAGAAGCTCCACGAATGTCGCCACAAAAAAGGGTCCTCTTTAACATGCAGAATTGTTTTACTGATTGCTGCGTTCATACATAATCTATTCCCCTTAAAACCATAAAGGTGATAAAGACCAAATAGAAAAATGTAAATGTCCTCAATAAGAGAAAAATGAGAGGCATTTTGTGGTGTAGATTAATGATTCTGTGTGAGCGTTTGTGCCTCTAAGCTGCAAGAGAGGCGAAAGGTCTAGAATTGCTAATGATTTTAAAAATGATGTTCTGAGATGACCAGTCCTGCTGAGGTACCGTGAAATCAGGTCAAAATACAATGGGGAGAAGGCATCCCCTTAAAGTCAAGGTGTACCCATTACATGGTTCATAAAAACAGGTTTGCTGTTTTAGTCCTGTATTCCAATGCTGCATTTCAAGAAAGGCATACAGTGTTTAGTATATTTATGAAATTAACCACAACCTTTATTGTGTTTTGAAT
This sequence comes from Polypterus senegalus, assembly GCF_016835505.1. Taxonomy (NCBI): domain Eukaryota; kingdom Metazoa; phylum Chordata; class Cladistia; order Polypteriformes; family Polypteridae; genus Polypterus; species Polypterus senegalus. The sequence goes on along the minus strand of NC_053159.1, from coordinate 107,531,884 downwards.
AATTATCACTCTTTTTTTTACATATATAACATAACATTTTCAAACTTGTTTTATCCAAGTGAAGGTTGTGAAGGACTGGAATGTATACTGTATCCTATTGGCATCAGAAGCCAAATCAGGGGAGAAGCCTAGATGGACTTTCACTCCATCACAGGGCCAATTTAGAATCTCCAATGCAACAAAAATACACAGCTTTAGGTGTGTGGGCAGAAAATCCGCAAAAGCATGAGGAGAACATGCAGACTCCACACCGACAATGGCCAGGTGCTGGATTTGAACCCAAGCCATTGGACCAATGAGGGAGCTGTGAAAGTTAATGCAACACAGTGTCACCCTAGAATTGTTTTCCCCTAAATTAAACTAAATTCTGCATTTATACTGACGCAACTATGGCAGAACATTCTAATACACCTTTTAAAATACTCCATTCTTTATTGAGTATTATATTTTACCAGTCACGGTGCACTGCACTATAACGTGCAGTGAATGCACTTGACTTGAGCATTCATAGTTTTTATATTCTTTCTCTGTATGTTTAGCATTCGTTTGCTCAGAGGTTGATGCGCTTGATGCTTCCTGAGCAGCTCTTATTTTTTCCACCCGAATGGCACGCTTCTTTTCGTTTTTCGTCGGTATCTTTTTACGTTAAAGCCGATTAAGTCAGTGTTTGTGTTGCAATTGCTTGGTTTGTTTTCTTAAATTTTTTCTTAAGCTGGCACTTAAGTCTTCAATCTGCCTCAAGAATGATTTAAGATATGAAGAGGTAGGGGAAGTGACGGCGAAGGTGGTAGGGATGAGAATGGCGCCCGTACGCATGCGCCACACGGCCTCCCTACTGGCTGCTGCCGAGAGTTGATTCTACAATAAAATAAAAATAAAACCAGGTATAACTTTGGAAGTCAATCATCACCTTGAAAGCGGATAGTAGACGTCGCATTGTATATGTGTACTAAATTTCAGGTCAATAGTTCAAATGGTTTGTGAGCTACATATGATTTAAAATCCTGGACAGACAAATGGACAGCCACTGTAGCAAATTATATATAAAGATTTATTATTGGAACTTCCACGAAGGAGGTGTGGACTTTTTTAAATAACATAGTAGAAAAAAAGACATCCACACGATTATTTTTTTAATTCCCTTTTTACATTCTTCAGTTATGGGAAGTCATTCCAGTAGCACTGGGTGTAATGCTGAAACCAGCACTGGATTGACTGGCAGTCTATTGCAGGACACACTCACACGTGTGCTACTGCTGTGTGGGAGGAAATCGGAGTACCTTGAACGCAGGGAAAATGTCACTGGGAGAAAATTCCAAATCAAGATTCAAAAAGAAAATTTTAATTATTGTGTTTAAAAGTAAGGAGAACATGTGACAGAAGCAATTTGATAGGGGAATAATTTTGACAATTGATCACAGTGCTTTATTTATTTTTTTTATATTTGCACAATCTTATTAACATTTCAGGCTTTATTTTTTCACTTTTAATAAGGTCTGGAAGTAAATAATATTTAAGTGAAAAACAATTCAGTGATTTTTAGGGAAAATATGTAAGTTTTCAATGTCTTGGCTGTTCACACCTATCATAAGATATCATTCAGATTTAACCAATCACGTTTCTGATCAGGTTCAAAGGTCTTCACCTGACATGAACTAAAGTGACTTTGATTGGCTATAAATAATATTTGTTGTTCCCGTTGGATTTCTCTATGCAGGTTTCTTGGTTGCATAGTCAAACATTATTTGAGAAGCTAAAAAAGGATTTATGGGTTCTTGCTTTTGAAAGGTACAGATCAGGACAGAAATATACAATAATTTCAAAGGCATTACATATATTACATTTATATACATAATTAAGAATTGGGGGTTACCAACCGGGATCCCGTGCTGGTTCACTGTATAGTGAGCAAAGCAACGTGCTGTACCAGTGCATGCTCCCCAACCTAACCTGACCTGACCGATTAAGAATGAATATGGTGTCACCAGAACATAACATGTCTTTCCAAAACGGACAGCCTACCAAACAGAAAACTCAGCAAGAGGCCTTGTGCAATCTTAAAAGGAGATGCAGGAACATTTGCCAGTAACTACCCTTCCCAGACATATTAGAAAGAATTTTGTGTATATGGCAAAAGTCTGAGCTGTCAGGTGAAAAACCAAACAGAAGCCATTTCTCTTCATGCACAATCTTGCAAGAAATCACATTCAGCAGATGATGAAAAAAAATGAAAGTTTTGGGTTTAATTTCCAAACTTATAGCTGAGGCAAACCCAACACAGCTGATACTTGAAATAACTCAATAGCCAATGTTAAGCATCACACACTATGTCTGTATATATCCCTTAGCATGAACTGCTGGTATTCTGGTCAGGAAAGGGGGAAAATTAATAGTTCCAAATATCTCAATAGTCAAGGACAAAACATTCTGTTATCTGACAACCAACCAAGGAATGACTTAAAAAACAGCATCCTGGAATGGTACACTCAGAGCCTGGACCTTTATCGTATAGAGAAAGAAAGCAGGATACAGGAGAACCCATCACACTTTGACCAAGCTTGAAATCTTTTACAAAAAATGGATGGAATAAAATTACAAAAGCCCCCTGTCCAAACAGATTCACTGCTGTAATCACAGCCTCTACTAAACGGATGTACACACGTTTGCAATCAGAGCATTCTGTAATGCTTTACTTTTCATAATTTTTCCTGAAAACTATCCTTTTGTTTTTCACTTAAATAGTGTGGCTTACAAAATCTTAAAGGTGAAATAAACTTTGACTTGAATTGCCTTGATTTCATCTTTTTGAATCAACACAAAGCAGAACATTTAATAAGCTAATGCAGACTGTTGATATCCACTGCTTTGTTGATTCTTAAACGGACTTAATTCCCATGACACGGATACGTATCATAAATTGACCCTCTCATATAAAGCAGTTTGCTCACTGTCAGCGTAGTGTGAACCATCCATTTTCTGAATGTTCTTTTTCGGCTAGAGATGAATAACAGCTGTTTGCTTTCATGAAGAGTGGTTCATGAAGAGTTGTCAACCAATCAATCAATTTTTTTTATACCAAGAGCCATGTATAGCAGACTTTGCACAGCAATTAATAAAATAAAACTACAAGTTAGTAACCATATCAATCAGTTCTACCGTTTTCTGACCCCTGTTTTTCCATCATAGGTGCATAAAGGCAGGAATCAGTCATGGCCAGGAAATCAAAACACTGCAGGATGCAAACATTCGCTCATACCACGCCGATTTACAACAACAATAACAATATTTATTTATATACCACCTTTTCATACAAATTATGTAGCTCAAAGTACTTTACAAGATGAAGAAAGAAAAAAGATATAAATAAAATTAATCCATCCATCAATTATCCAACCTGCTATGTCCTAACTATAGTCAAGGGGGTCTGCTGGACCCAATCCCAGCCAACACAGGGCGCAAGGCAGGAAACAAACCCTGGGTAGGGCACCAATATTAGGCAATACTAAGTAAAAGAGAATAAAGTAAGGTCCGATGGACTGGAGGATATTTATTTATGTAACACGTTTTCATACAAATTATGTAGCTCAAAGTGCTTCACAAGATGAAGAAAGAAAAATCTAAAAATAAGATTAGGCAATACTAATTAACAAAGAATTAAGTAAGGTCTGATGGCCTGGACGACAGAAAAAACAAAAATAAAGAACTCCAGAGAGCTGGAAAAAAAATTTGCAGGGGTTCCAATGCCATGCGACCACACAGCCCTCACTTGGCAAATTTTTTTTGATTTAGAGTAAGCAATTAATGCAGTGTGAGCATCTTTGGGATGTTCGAGGAAACTGTCTTGAGAAAAGAATAAATAAGTGAACTTCTGAAAAGGCAGCAACTAAGTGGAAAACCAAAAGCACAGGTAGTTGGAGTTCAGGCATCACCACTAACCACTGCACCCCCATACTGTCTTGAACCACTATCAGCTATAAAATAGTTAGCTTACAGAAGTCTACCTTCAATGATAAAATATTCCAAACTGACTAAAGTAGCTCATTTTGATATTCAATGGTAATTAGATCTTCAACACAGCCTGATAAGTTCATGTTTAATTAGTTTAGTTGAAATTCAACTTATAAGATGTTGACAGAAGAACTATGTTTTGCAATATAAATAAAGCAATATGGATGCAAATATTTAGTTTACTGAAAAGCAAAATTGTAATTGAGTATTGCACTATTCAGGTGATGGTACAATATTGAAATTGGTCAAAATAAAGTTTTTATAACAAAAATCTAAAAAATAAAGAATGCAAAGTCAAAAATGGACTTACGTTCTTGAACACATGAAAAATGAGAATGTAAGTGAGCCTGAATCAGATTAATATCTAAAAAAATATATAGATTATTTATATCCCAGAATATCAGAGATGTCAGGGTGCAAGCTGGTTAGTTAAGGAGAGGGGCTTGGTGATGATATTATTGGTTTCAGTTATATGGAAGCCAGTACCAGCACCTCAATGGTAATGCTGGTCTGAATGGGTCATTATTAGATAATGGAAGAGCAGCAGGGGTTTAGCTACAGCAGATTTAATTTGTGGATTTTTTTCAAAAAATAAGATAAATTGGGAACAGTTGCTGGACAGAACAAGGTGTGAGCACCAGTCAATGAAGATATGGTCATCTCCCCATCTGGCCATGCTATGCTGCCTTTTTTGTGTGCAAAAACGTATCCTGCACAGGAAAAAAAGGCACAATCAAATCCTGGGCTTTATTTTATATCCTATAGATCAGCAGGGAGACAAAGCTTTATTTTCGCCAGGAGAGAGATATTTTACTCCTACAGCACAGTTTTATGTTGGAGAGGTGTCAGGAAGCTGAAATAAATGGCTAATGCATAGGCAGGAGGAGGCTGCTTTGGTATGCTACATGTCAGCAGGGGTTTGCAGGGGAGCAGGGCTGGGATTTAGGACCACAGGGAGCTGCTCTGGGATTTGGGTGAGGGAATATAAATATATTTCCACATATGTGACACTGGCAGAACCTGTGGAAAACAGCTTGATCTCTTGGAAATAAGGAAAATCTTTTCACCCAAAACAAATCTGTGCTAGGTGTCACACATATACAGCCTATTTCAAAATTAGCAACAAACAATAATGGGATGTGGTTGTCAGGGTGGTATATCGGTTAGTGCTGCTGCCTTGCAGCCAAAATACAAAGATTTGATTTCTACTACAGTATCCATCTCTATGCATTTTAACCTCTCCCCATGGTCGGATGGAATCCTGTCACATGGTATAGATATTAATTGTATTTAACTGGTGGCAATTTGGACCCTTGAGAGTGAATGTGGGTGAACTTGTGACTGTGCCCGGGTGATTGGCCAGCATCACTCATAGGATTGGTCCTGTCTTGAGGCTAATGCAGCCAGTTACAGGTTTGGGCTCCCCGCAATGCTGTAATGGAAAATACCTGGATGGAATAATGGGATTCTATTATAGTGGAAGGAGAACTTAAGGATCATCAACCCTCTCAGTAGCATCTGATGTACATATATCATTGTGAAGGTAATCATAGCTAAATGTCTATGCATACAATGAAAACAAGATGCCTACTAACTCACAGCAAACTTGTTTACCTGTGAAATGAAGAAAGGTCATATTACGAAGGGTTGCATATGATGAAGGGAATTTGAGGCAATGCTTCCCTGAGATAGTCTGCATCAAAAGCAATACAAGTCGGTGCATGGAAAAAGAAACGGCATAGCATTACGTTTTGGACAGAACTCAATATGTATAAAATAAAATGTCATATTAACAGGATTCAGTAACATGCAAAAAGGGTGACGACTCTGGCAACAGCCTTTGTGATATATCTGCGCACATCTTCAGTGCCACACAGTGGGACCTTTCTGGTACAGTAAATCACCCAAATCTCAAACTAAAAGCAAGATTATTTATTAGGTTTCCAAGGGATATTCTATTAGAAAATGAATTGTGTGATTCTGTGATATCATCCTGTATAGGTTAAGTGATTCTTCTTGAATTACTGGCTGCGGCTTGTGTGCATCTGTGTCATGAGCTTTATCTTCTGTCAAGCATGTTCCAGAACAAATATAAATGCTCAAATTGTACTTACTTATCAATCTTGAGATGTCCCATTATGTTCTGGCTCTCAGTTCCTGTATTGAAGATGGTAAACGTGGTCAGGGAACGAGAGACCAAAAAGAAGCCAGGCTTTTTATTTCTGCTATAAAATATACCTTGTATACTTTAATGTTGAAAATACAAAAGCATACCATTTTAATTTGTGGTGAATAGCCCAAATCTGGGAACTTTGTCCACACAATATCCCAAAGCCTATGTGGAGAGACTGACAGAGTCTTCTGAAAGTGTGTGCAAGCACATCTGCGTGTCATGTCTACATATCATTCCATTGAATGTTCAGCCAATGTATACTCCTGAGCTTAAACCATACCGAGCTAAATGTGGCTAAAAATCAGGAGGCAGCTTTATATTATTTGCTGACATTTATCAGAATGAACCCAAACAGAAGCAACATAGTGCATGCACACACATAATAACCTGGATAACACGAGGTAGACATTTAATTTTAGATGGTGCTTTCATACAGTGCATTCACCAGTAAACAGTAGTGCAAAGCACTTCCCTTTATAATTTGCAATGCAAGATACATAGTTTGATATTATAGGACAAAAGTGCCACTAGTGAGATGTGAACCCTTATGTCTGGAAGATAAGCTATTACTGCAGTACACAACCCACAAACAGGTATATGGATTTTTAAACTTATCCATGTACTTGCAAAACCAGCTTTTCCATTACATGGTCAGAACGAGCTGAAACCTTTCCCAGGAACACTTACTACAAGGTAGGAATCAACCCAAGATAGGAAAAAAGTCATTTTTAGTGCACACACAGGCACATGTAAGTGATCCCGCATATTGTTCTTGTTTCAGAACTACCCATTAATCCAAAACGCATCAGCTTAGGCCTTACAGCTCCAGAATCCTTGGTCAGTTTTAACCCTGTCCTGATCTGGATGTGAAGCTTGTACGTCCTCCCCATGTCTGGGTAGTTTGATTTTAATTATAAATTTCCTGGGCATATTAGTTTTACTTTCACGCTCCACACATTTCTAAGATAGGCTAATTGTTGACACTTAATTCACCCAGTGTGAATGTGAACATGTTCTGCAATGGACTGGAGACTGACACTGCACCTGCATCTCTAACTGGATTGTTCTAGTTTCAAAATGGATGGATGGACTCATATCTTTGGGGAAAGAACATCACTATTTTAGAAAAAAAACAAAAGCAACAGAATGAATCAATTCTGGATGTCCTGAAGCTGTGAGGCAGCAATCTTAAGCTTTGAGGCACTGCACAACCACACATACATTCATGGACCAAGACACATTCATTAACTTCCTCAGTTCACTTAATTCAGTACAGGGTCATGGAGAATCAAACTCCTACTGAGCACTAAAAAATAAACATGGACACAAACATATATTCTGTACACAAATTATCTCAAAACCAGATACATGCAAATTAGTAAGATAGAAATGCTAATGCTTTAATTTGATTGCTCATCTCTCTTTATCAGTTCTTCCATATTTGCTTGTAAATGTCTTTTAACTTCAAAATTCAAGTTAAGATCCAAACGGCCCCTTTCTATTGGATCCAGATAAGTGACACTTTCATCCTAAATTTGTAACATTTAATTTGTAGGTGTATAATAACCTTATCTATATCTGTCCTGCTTAGTTACTGTACTGTACTTTGTGTTGTTATTTCTTTCTGCGTATCTGAGTATGTAACGTGATTCCTTCTGGACTGAAATCTTGTATTTTTTGCTTGTAATCATTGTGAAAGATAACAATAACATTAATTTCTATGGCAAATTTTCATACAAAGGATGTGGTTCAAAGTGCTTTACTAGATGTCAAAGAAATAGTTACAAGCAAAGAAATAAATTAAAACAAGATAAGAATGAATAAACAGTACACAAAACATAAATAATGCACAGATACAGAAAGATATATAATTATAATTTTATAATTGAAAGATGCATCCATATTTTTCCTAACCTGCATATCCAGTTCAAGCTCATGGGGTGGCAGTGCCTATCTTTTGCACAAAACAAGAACCAACCTTCGACAAGGTTGCCAGTCCAATGCAGGCTCTGAAAAATGTAACATAAAATAATTAATAATTACTGACCATGCAGTCAGATTTAAGCAGAGGTACACATTACCCCTTGTGACAAATTGTACGTCTTCCGATCTATCTATCTATCTATCTATCTATCTATCTATCTATCTATCTATCTATCTATCTATCTATCTATCTATCTATCTATCTATCTATTGTGGCGGATGGCTGGGGACCCTGCCCAGCTGGGACACCTGGAAGGTGGAAGGACGGGGAGAGGGACAATACCTCCCCCGTGACACGAGAGGGCAGCTGCCCTGGTTTGAATTAGGGCCACAAGATCGGAGTTTAGCAGCTCAACCCTGTTGGGGCTCGTGGCCTCTGTCAGGGGGCTCCCGAATGCATGCAGAGCCTTGGATTGCAGCACTTCCGCCACACCAGGAAGTGCTGCAGGAAGATCATCACGAAGCACCTGGAACACATCCAGGGCGTTATAAAAAGTGCCGCCTCAATCCATTAGAGGAGCCAGAGTCGAGTGGAAGGTGGACGAAGCTTGCCAAGGAGAAGTGGAGGAGAAAACAGAGAAAGAGAATGAAAAGAGGAATATTGTGCTTGTGCTTGTGCATTGGGACTGTGTTGTGGGCTCGTGGGAATGGGGAAGATGTTCTCCACGAATGAAAAAAAAATAAAAGCACTTGAGTTTTTATAAGTGTTCTTCCCGTGTCTGTCTGTGTCAGGCTGGGTGTTTGGCATGTCCCTAGTGGTTCTATCTATCTATCTATCTATCTATCTATCTATCTATCTATCTATCTATCTATCTATCTATCTATCTATCTATCTATCTATCTATCTATCTATCTATCTATCTATCTCTCTTGTATAATGTCTTTCTTATCTATCAAGCCATCCATATTCTGGCTGCTTTAAGTTAAAGCCCGGAAACAACCCTTGATAACATTCAGCAAATTCATTCATCTGCAATGCATGTATTTACTATATTTTCAAATATGTGAAATCCAATGATAGGATTTCTCGGGACCAAACATGCATGGGAAAGTATTCAGTAAAATTAAAAAAAAAATTGCATAAATATCAAAAAACATTCAGCAGCTGAAAAAGAGTCCTACACCAAATTTACACACAAAAGTAAACATACATTAGTACACAAAACAACTGTTTTTTACATACCTACACACATGCACCCCACGCTACAAGCACATACAAATTCCAAAACCCCCACATGTCACACATCAGGAAAGCTCGTCGCCAGACCTGACCGTGCCGGAGTGTCTAAACCCTAATTATAGCCAGCGCTGCACAGGTTAATGAATTTGCAAATGGCTGTGAAAACACAGAGATTCTCTGTCATGTTTCCCCCCATGTTAAACAGAAATCTAAGGAAGTAATTGCAATTTACTGCATACCTGAATAACTGCATATAAATAACCAGAAATTTCACTGGGAGTTCAGCAAGGCTCTGTTTAGCCACATAAAATCAACACATACAGCATAATGCGCAGCAAATAATCTTATTTTGGGATGGACTACCAATGTTCTCTTTGAGATTCCTTCAAATTACTTAAGAATTCAAACAAGCATTTTCAATTTATTACACACATATGAGCTAAATTTTTTTTTAATAAGACATTTATTTAGGTGAAAATTTATTATCAATGGCAATGAAAGCACAGCAATGTTTTGATTTAGGTTACAGTTCTAAATCACACTTATTAGTATACAATGCATGTCATTTTCAATCAGAAAGAAATTTCTTTAAGGTTCTGCAATGCTTTTAATTCATCTGGAAGAAGCCAGGCATTGTTATTCATTGCGGTTCACGGTACAGACACAAGAAAAGTGAATTTGCTTCTTCAAGAATGAGCAGATGAACGCGGCCTTGCCAAAGTGTCCCCAATTTATCTCCCCCATCCATTTTTCTTCACACTGCCCCCAATATGACCCTCTTTTTAAGACCCATCCACCGACCGCTAGCGCAGTTTGTCAATTTGTCCTCCTCTATTAGACTCCCAGGACATGCCACTCAGTCAGAACTATCCATTGATATTTCCTGGCTGTCAAAATATCCCAGTCATGACATTTTAGATAGGCAGGGTGGCCTGGTAGCTGAGATACTCTACTTTGACATACAAGATTCCTGGTTCACTCCCAGTGTTTTGTGTCCCTAGGAAAGATGTTTATCCTGCCACTACTCTAGCTGTACTAAAGCTTCCTAGAGTGGTGTTTACTACAGAAACGATGGTATATAAAAAAATGTTTGTTTGAGTTGATTGGCAGCTAACACAAAAAAAAAGTGCCTAGCACACTGAAAATGGAAATCTCTGGTAGTCTACCAAATTTGGATTACTTGATGGGACACAGTGAACCAGTCAGTTCTTAAGAATCATGGAAATTAATAACTCCCTTCAATAAATATTCCTGATACTAAACTGATACGAAGAGTTTCCCCTTACCTGGCCTCATCTCATCACTGCTGCTCTGACCCACAATGTCTTGAGCTTTCAAATGGACATTCGTGTCAAGCAAAGTGCCACAAGGCCCTGAGATAGCGACAAAGTAAGGCTGGACTTGGTATTGATCATCTTTGTCCATCAGGTGGAGGAGAAGCACAGAGCCCCATATCTTTTTGCATTTAGTGAGTTTAAAAGGTTAAAAGGCTGTGACCTCAATTTCTGGTCATAAATTTTATCTGTTTGTCGTCCTCAAAACTACACCCCGTAAAGCAATCCTTTTAGTGACAGGCCAGCACAGTCTGCAGAAGCGAGAAGGCTGTAAATAAAAGTGTCCGTTCTCACCTTGACTCCCAGGCAGGTCTGTTGACCCCTGCGGTCTTGGGCTGGCCTCTTGCTCTGAATTAGCATAGCCGTCACCTTGACACATAACTAGCAGATTCCATTCAATGCACTGGGAGATTTGCTTCAATTTTCAACCTTCAGATATAAAAGTGAAACCAAAGTCCAACGAGTTAGAAAAAGAAATGAAATAAACAAGTGGATGACATACATGAAAAACACCTCAATTCTGTAGAAAGCTTTGGACAGCAAAGGCCAACGTGTGGTGTATGCAACATCTCCTCTAGTTTGTCTTCCATCTGAAGCCTTAATCCCTGTTTCTTTCACTCCATGATAGGTTTATAAATCACACTTTGAAATTGTTTTGGAACATTTGCGCTTACTTGAATACAAAACTACAGATGTATGAGTGCCAGTTTCCTTTGTTTTTAAGCTATATGCCTTTGACAACTGTGGGGTATTGGGAAATGAGCTCTTATAAGGCATCAGAGGCAGTCAGAGTGGGCAGGTAATTAAAACCAATAGTGATACTGGACGGATAACAGAAGAAAGGACCAATGGATGAACTAGAACCCCTTTAAGCCTCATGTTGGCTTTTAACTTGATACTTGCAGGCTACACAGGTTCATGAAGTCCCATGAATATAAAGATAATTAATAACATTGTGAGCAGTACTGTATTTTAATAAATGGCTACTAAGGATCACCAAATAGATACTAAAAAGAGCAGAGAAATATATTGTTTAGGTTGGAGGTAAGCAACCTGGACTCACACCACTAGGATCCTTGGGGGGTCTGTTGTCGTGCAGCATGTGCCTGGATTTGCTTCGACAGATAGGTGGCTTGGGCTAACTGGGCATCTTAATATTTGAGGCTAGAATTAAACTCTTATTCAACATTTTGGCCTAACTTGCTAACCTTACACAGAAAGAAATAACTGTTCAGCTCTGCTGCCTTACAGAGCAAGGAGTCACCATCTATATGCAGTTTGTGTATTTTTCCCAGTGTTCATCTTAGGACTCTACGATTTCCCCCAGATCCCAAAGATACAGTTAATGCTAAACTGACTTGGTATAAGCTGGTGTGAGTATGTGCATGTGTGTGACCTCCAGTGGACACAATGGCTTCTCGTTCAGTGTGGTATTCTTCATAATGCTGGGAAAGCAGATTGATTGAGCCTTAAACCAGAACTCACTAAGTAGACAGGTACATCAAAGAGATGTGAAACATTTGTGTATGTCAATTGTAAGAACATATGACATTGGCCAGACCAAGACATGGGAGCCTAACCTTTTTAGATAATTTCCATTATTTTAAATATGCGATTCAAAACTGCATCTGTTCATTTTTTCGTTTTTGCAATGTGAATTGCTATACGCTTCTTTTCAGATGATATTCAACAAGACACAGACTTGATATCTGAAAATATACAAAAACAATGTGCTTGGAAAGTCCCCTGTACATCCATGTGTTTATATGATACATCTTCTTAATTGTGCATGGCACATGGCTTGTGTGAGTATGAAACAGGTTGGCCACAATGAACTCTGGGAGAGCGTAGTCATTTATTCATCATTCATTTCAGTACCTGCATTGAACAAAAGGTGTACACATTAGATCAGTTGAAAACGTCACGACAGGAAGCAGTGACTTTTTGAAACTTTGTTGACATGGCTGTGCACTCAATAGCCACTCATTGTTAACCAAATGTAGCGAAATGTACAGCTAATAAACAACTGATCTAAAACATAAGAGGTTTAAACCAATCAGAGTGGGGTTAACATGTTTCTTTGACAAATGATATACTGTAAAAGCAAATGTGTATTGCTAACAAGGAACATAGGTGTGTTGAGCACCTGTGTTTGAGCGTAATATGAAATGCAAACAGTCCACATTTCAGAATTGACTTTTTATAGCTGCTTTCACAGAACACGTAAGACATTTGCAAACCAGACAAGGAGCACACTGACTCTTAGTGTTGCTGCCACACAACCACAGACTCTTCAGTTTGAACTCTGGCCTAGGCACTATCTGTGTGTAGTTCACAAAGTCTTCTTTAGGTAATCCACTTGTGTATTACTTGGACAAGTAATGTTAAACTGCTTTGGCGTAAGTGAGCGTGTGTGTGTGTGAGTGATGGAGTTTGCTCTATGGCGGACTAGCTCACTGTCCAAGAACCTTACGAGTGGATTATGCAGACATGGCTGGATGGATGACTGGAAGGGCAAATGGAAACAATGGCATGGATAATTTAACACAATAAGAAGAGCCTGCATAATTCCTGGCATCTATTCATAATATACAATAATGAAATAAATTCAAGTTAAACAACAGTGGTGGGAAAGAGTCTGTGAATCCTACAGGATGATCTCTATTAATGCATTCAATTAACCTTATAATAATTACAACTACTTAAAAACAATCCTTTCTCTGGGTACGCTAACTTTTCTCACACATCCCCTAAGATGTATATGTTAGGTAGTTTTGGAAATTCTAAATTAGCCTCAAGGGATTCTGTTCATGAGAGCCACTGGCACTTCTTCTGACACTGGTTTCGGCCTTGTTCTCAATGTTGCTATGAAAGGCTCCTGCCTTCAGCTACCCTGCATTAGAATAAGCAAGTTTAAGAATGACACGTTACGATTACCGAAGAGGGTTCTTCTCTTTTATTTCTTTTTCTGAATTTGCTGATCCAGTATTTTAAATCTTTATTGGAAAATATATGTTAACCTAATCAGTTTTAGTAGTGTGATTTGTGTTAAATTCATCAAAAGATGAGCTGACATGAAGATAGGAGTTTTGTATAAAACGCATAGTTTTTGGTTAACAGCATTAGACTCTACTCCCTCACATTACAGGCATAAATCACCCAGCCATGCACCCTTTACTTGAACCTGTTTATATAGTTCAGGGTTATTCTGGAAAAACAGCCCAGCATAGCCAGGCTCAAGACAGGAAAGAACCACAGAAGAATTCCTCACTAGTATCGCAGTACACTCAGGAAAGGACAAGCCTGTGTGATGTTGGAGGATTCACTGGCTTGCCAAGCGCATTTATTTACTCTTGCTTGTTTCTTTGACTTTCTAGCTTCATTCCTTCTAAGGTCTGGAGTAACTTGAGATCATACATGCTTGGAGAATGTGAGGCCTTGGTGTTAAGGAGCTGAATTGGAAACCACAATGTCATGAGTTAAAATCCCACTACTGCCTCACTAAGCAAGTCACTTTATCTGTCTGTGCTCCTACAGAAGAATTTAAACGTGCTGTACTTTGCACTATACTGCACTTGAGAATGGTGTTTGTCATGAAAGGTGCTATATGTTGGGAATAGCCTATGTGTGTACATGCAGAGGAGAGAATACAGGAGTGTGTTTACAATATTTTGGCACCCTGTTCTACATGATGCACCAAAGAAATGGAGGCGCACAGCATCGAGTCTACTATGTTGCCATAGACAACAGGGTCACAGTGAGCATAAGGTAGTGGTCTTGGCAATGACTGAGTAGAGGTAGAGATCAAATGAGCTTTGAAATCCTGTTTGAACTAAAGAAACCTGCAAAGTGATTAAGCCCTGAATGGAGCAAGCTCCCATTTGAAATTGAACTTCCATGTGATATGATTTAAATCCTTTAATACAAACTTTTTGTTTGAACTTCGATTATTGAAATCATCCGAGTTGCAATGTGTACTTCTCACACATATAGTATGCAGACATGTCATGTTTCCCCGAGACACAATTTGTGGTTGATTTTCCATGCTGTAAACAACTCAAAACATCAAAACTGCTTTTCAGTATAGCAAAAACTGTTGCTTGTCTGGGGCACTACACCACACACTGTGGGATAATTTCCAACATCTGGCCCTGATTGATTCTGGTCGAACCACCAGGTCCCTGTTTTAATATGAAATTACAGAAAAAGGAGTAGAACATTAGCGGACATGTCCAGGTTTGGGCTAGCCCCCCACTCCGAGCTGTGCTGTAACCCTTCTTTCACTTGCTCCTGATATAATCTGGAGGTGATCAGCGCAGATTAGTACCTCCTGCTGGATCAGAGCGTGAAGGCGTGAAGCCGACTCTCTGACCTTGCAGGCTGACCACACCATGACCCCAGCTTGCGGTCGAGGACTTTGGCTGTCAATAAATCAAAAGAACTCATGTCTCCTCATTCGTTAGGTGAATGAATCACTTGATAAATGTTTTCTCTTCAACATAAACATGCAACGTTTTTGAAAGAAGGAGACCCAAGGTGTCAATGTTATGGCTGGAGGGATAGTACTGCAGCCTCTTTTGTGGAGCACGGCAACATTTCTTGGAAGATTAAAAAGAGCAGAGAAATATATGGTTTAGGTTGGAGGTAAGCAACCTGGACTCACACCACTAGGATCCTTGGGGGGTCTGTTGTCATGCAGCATGTGCCTGAATTTGCTTTGACAGATGGGTGGCTTGGGCTAACTGGGCATCTTAATTTGAGGCTGGAATTAGGCTCTCATTCAATATTTTGGCCTAACCTGCTACCCTACACAAGAAGAAATAACTGTTCAGCTCTTTACCTTTTCATTTAGGATGCTTGAATCAAGCAAAAAGATGATAACGTTGCATCTAAATCCTATCATGATAAAATCTTATCTAAATTTATGTCTGTTTATGAATTCTAGTACATGTATGTTACATCATTATGTTTCTTAACAGCACACAGGCAATGACACTGCTCATTATATGAGTGTGCAGTTCTTTACTTTATAATGTGTGCCATGGAGGAAAGGCTGGCATCCTATGCCAATATAACCAGTAGGGGGTGCCACTGAGGTCCAAAATCAAGACACGAGCAAACCCAAAGCAGTCACGGGTTCAAATATAGTTCCTTTTTATCAACAAGCATTATCTTCATAGACAGAATAAGACAACCAAAGTACAGCCAGATCAGAATACACACAATTCTCTCATCAAGTCTCATCCATCCCCTCCTGACTCTAACTTCCCAAGGTGAGGCTACGGGCTTCTTTTGAATTAGACCCGGGAACTGCTTTCGGGTTTGTGTGGAAGCCAGGACAGTCCCCCCCTAGCAGTGCCCTCTGGTGGCACCCAAAAACCTCAAGAGGGCTACATTTCCAGACACCAGTTTCCATGCCACCCAGCAGGCGTCCTGAGGAACACTGTCACCTGTTGTATAGGGGAATAAGCATGCACATTTGCCCAGTCCATCCATTATGGCTTCCTGGCTGGACAAGAAATCATCCTCTATCCCGACCAGGGTGCCTGTCCTTCCTCAATGGTACCTAGAAAGTATATAATATAAAAATATAGGTGGCACAGGTGACTCACAGATACAACATCCTGAGGTCAAATCTTTAAATCTTTCATCCAATTGTTGCCTGTCTCTGCATGGTTTCTCCTCTGGGTGCCCTGGTTTACCTACCACATTGCTAAAGACATGCGGAAAAGGTTACCTGGTGAATCAAAACTGCCCCTTCTGGGTATGTTGAGTTGGCCCAGCGATGTTTATGGCCAATCCCTATCTTGAACCCAATACTGCCAACATAGGCTCCAGCCTCTTAAAGACACGCATGGTAGTTGAATTGGTTAAGTCTAATAAGTCTGATAGGGTGTAAGTATGTCCTGCAATGGACTGGAGAACATGTCCAGATCTAGTCCTTACCTTGCACCCAATGTGGCCAGGACAGTGTTCAGTTCCCACAACCCTTAACTCTCAAACTGGATGGATCTTGGACAATAAGTACAAATGTAATATTGACAATTGAAAATATACACAAAAAGATGAAATACAGGTAGCAAAAAAATGGAGACACATAATGAGTTAGCAATGGTCAATAATAGCTAAAAGAGTTTAGAACCAGAAACACTTTCAACAACTTTCTTCATGCAGAGGACAATAGACACATGGAATAAATTATGAAGTATCGTGGTAGCCAGTAGACCTTTCAGAACCGTCAGATCTTGACTTAATGTTTTTGGAGAACCTAAATGAACAGAATTGGTGAGCTTGTTCCAATTAAAGGCCTGTTCTTGTCAAACACGTCTATTGTTCTAAAGATGTGTCACAAATGAAAAACAAAAAATTTAAATGTCTCTTTTTGTGAATTTCCAACCCTGACTTAATGCTGAAACCAAGGAAGCCTCATCAACAGTCATCAGAAGAGGGCACTTAGAGAAGCAGATGCACAGCTCTATGAACATTAACTAAGAGTGGTACAAGGAGGTCTGTTAACAGGCAGAATAGTTGTAGCTGGAAATCTCCAGCATAGTACACATTTAGGTTTGATTAGTCTGTTTTTCAGAATGTCTGACATAAGCTTTGCAGTAGGTGAACAGTTGAGGGGTTTTGTGTTTGTGGAGTTTGACGAATGCCACGACAGCAGTAACAACACTGTCAGTAAGCTATATTTTATTATTACTATAATAATACTGAAATTTACTATTAAAATGACAGTTTGAGGAAACTAAGTCTTGGAGAAAATCAAACATCTGTAAGTTATTTCTTTATCTTATATGGATCAGATGAAGTAGGTTTTTTTATGGTTTGTTTATATTTATATTTGTTTTTTTTTCAGTCTGTTTTGTTTCATGAGCGTGTCAAAAGGGAAATTTATACAATAAAGTCTTATCTATCTATCTATCTATCTATCTATCTATCTATCTATCTATCTATCTGTCTATCTATCTATCTATCTATCTATCTATCTATCTATCTATCTATCTATCTATCTATCTATTTACGTGCAGGGTAGAGGTGCACCCAACAGATTTTCAAGTAAAACTAAATTAGCACACCTCGACATGGTGACAGTTTAAGATGACAGTGTGTCTTGTTTTACCCTTTATCATCTTTGTTTTACATTTTGGATAAAGTCAAGTAAAAAAAAAAACTGACAACAATGCTTAAGCAACTCTGAAATCTCTGCTATGTTTGGCTTCCTTTGGATTTGGTCATGGAGAAAGTGGGCTTCCAAGAAATTGTTCTCAAAACGGGGCTAAGCCTATTGTGCCCCGGGCAGAGAGCCTCCTTTTGAAGGTCAATGGTCAGTGCAGGTCCCCACTGTCGAGTGTCTCCCTGAAATGAGTAATCACAAAATTAAGAGGTTGTTTTATGGTCTTATGTAGGATCTCACCATGCCCTGCTATTCATTTGCTTTAATAGTCTTTTTGTGGTATCTCATCATTAATGAAGACGGCCATAAACTAAGCACTGATCATTGGGGGGAATAGCTGACTGCTTCAGGTCTTTTGGACTACAAATCTTTGATGACTTGGACTCATAATATTTAGTCAACACTAAAGACTCATGAATACTGAATAACTAATAGCTCTTTATTGCATGCTGCTTTTCATTGCTTGTGTTACTGGATGTTGTATACTAGGCATATTTCATGTGCTTTTTTTTGTTCTTTTTAAAAAAAATAGCCAATGCATGTATCAATTCCATAACATTTGTGATTTTAATGGTGGAACAATTCCATAACATTTTTGATTGTAATGGTGGTGGTGTTCTACTAAATGTTTTGAGACAACCTGACTTCATTCTTCTACAGCAGTATTTGGCCGTCCTTACAAAAACTTCCCTGGTTCTCTGGCTTTCCTCTTAGGAATTCAAAGTTCTGCATGTTATGTTAATTGGATATTCTAAACTTCCCCAGTATGAGTGAGCGGTGCGTTGCATAATGATTAGCACATGCAAGTAAGACTTTCACTGTATTCTTGTGGAAACCGTACCCCCAACACAGACAGACCGACACCAGGATGTATGAAACACGCTCCTTTATTTATTTTTCCTTTACTGCACCACAATGCCTTCTTTCATCAACTCTTTCCTTTCTTCTTCTTTCACCAACTCTTTCCTTTCTTCTTCTTCTTTCTCCTCTTCTTTCACCAACTCTTTCCTTTCTTCTTCTTCTTCTTTCCCTCTTTCTTTCTCTCTCTTTCTCTTTCTCTTCGACCTCCTCCTCCTCCTCACAAGCTTCATCTCCTTCCTCCCAACTCTGGCTCCCTGTCTGGAAGTAGGCGCCCCCTTTTATCAGCACCCGGATGAGTCCCATGTGCTCCCCTTGACGTCACTTCCTGGTGTGGCGGAAGTGTCAGGAAAGCCCCTGGAAGCACTCCGGGTCATCTTGGAACTGTTTCCGGGAGCACTTCCTGGTGTGGCGGAAATGCTGCCATCCAGGACTCCCCAACTAACCGGGCGCCCCCTGGCGGTGGCCACGTCCTCTCACGGGCATCCCAGCTCCGTCTCTGTGGCCCCCAAATAGACCCGGGCGGCTGCCCTCTCGTGGCCGAGGAGAAGTATTGTCCCCGTTGGGGACTGTCCAGGCGTCCCGGCCGGGCAGTGTCCCCGTACATCTGTGACAATTCTATACATGTGACAACCTTAATCCAATGTGATGCGAAAGTGGACCTGGTACAATGCATAAGTAATACAGTAAATGAAAATGAAAGGGCCATAGAGTGCGGACTGCTAATTCAGTAAGCACAACAGTGTGGCTATGGCCATTTAAACCTGCTAGCTCCTCTGTTACATATACACAGAAACATTTATACTGTGATTTATAAATTGTGCAGTGTAACTTTGTCAAATAAAATAAATGTAATATAAATGAAGAGAAGCTGGACAAATAGAAATCATTGAGTAAAACCTCACATTGACTGAGCACACATAATCTAGTTTTGGGTATTATGGGTCCAGACTTTACCCATACAGCTTTGGGCACAAGGCATAAACATGCCCTGAATGGGGCACCAGTCCATTGGTGGGGCACACACCCTCACCCACTCAAATAGGGCCAGTTTCGAGTCATCAATTAAAATAATAGATGCTTTGGATATGGGAACAAGACTAACATACACAGGAGAAAAGCCCACAGAGAAACAAGGAGAATGTGCAAATACAGAGAGACTGATACTGGGCCAGTGCTCAAACCCAGTCTCCTGCAGCAATGAGGCAGCAGCGCTAGACACTGTGTCACCCTCAGTTTCAAAGAAGGCACACAACATTCAGCTAGAAAAGAAGAAAGCCACCTGAGATAGCTGTTTCCAGTCATTCTGTGGTAAGGACAAGTAGAACAACCAAAAAGAGACAGCATTTAGACAGTAATGTAAAGAGGAGTCATTTTAGTGCTGAAATGAGGCTGGAAAGACAAACAGATGGTTGACATTTAGATATTGGGCTAGCTGACAGGAAATAATGTGCTCATGCTCATGAAACAGAAAAGGTAGAGTTAACAGATGGGCTGATTCGGGACTTTTTCAGTAAAATAAAAATGTGTGAAAGATGAAGGTAGGTAGCATCCAAGAGAGCCTAAAGAAGCAGGCAGATACTATGAAAAAGAAAAGGTGGGCATATCTTAGTCTTAGTAGGAGATGTGTGGTGATGCCGAGGAGAGATAAAAAGAGAACACAAAGACAAAGGGTACAGGGAAACAGGAGATGAAAGGGAAAGTTTGGGCATTGATTTTATCTTGGAAGAAGAAGGACCTGTAGTGACCTAGACTGGATGAAGGGAGCTTGTGCGTTCTCTGGGAACGAGATATGGTCAGTAAACTGCCAGAAAGCAGTCAGGCAAGATAAAGATGAATGAGAAGTGAGAAATGAAATTAGGAGGAGATGATCAGGCCAAAGAGAGATAAGAAAGGCATTAACAAAAATAGGAAGAGGGACATTATGACAAGATGATCAGGCCAAAGAAAAGTGAGAAAGCATTAACAAAAAAAGGAAGGGTGAAATGAGGATGAGATGAAGAGTTAATAAAAACAGGAAGAGTGAAACTGGGATGAGATGATTAGGCCAAAGAGAAATGACAACGCATTAATAAAAATGTGATATAAGGATTAGATGATCAGGCCAAAGAGAAATGAGAAAGCATTAACAAAAAAGCAAGTGTGAAATGAGGATGAGAGGAAGAATTAATAAAAACAGGAAGAGTGTAATGAGGATGAGATGAAGAATTAATAAAAACAGGAAGACTGAAACTGGGATGAGATGATTAGGCCAAAGAGAAATGAGAAATCATTAATAAAAATGTGAAAAGTGAAATAAGGATGAGATGATCAGGCCAAAGAGAAATGAGAAAGCATTCATTAAAATAAGAAGTTTGAAATTAGGACAAGATGATCAGGCCAAACAAGTAGCCCCATCTATCCTTTTCTTTTCTACAGGAAGTGCTGAAGAGCATAAATACAAGGAAAAACTCCAGGTAAATGAACAAGAGTAGCCAAGTGTGTCCTTAAAACAAAATAGACTAACTGGGTATAAGCCCTAATAGAGGGCAACATATTTTGGAGAAAGGATAATTTGTTGAATGATGAGCAGTGATTTGCATCATTTTGGCTCATTATTTGTTGTTCCTCCTTTTTGACTTGCCATGTCATGTAGAATAATTGTGCTTGCTGTATGTTGTAGGGGCAGACTTTCTGAATTACAGGATCTTTTATCTTTAAGCCTTGGACAGTGGCCTAATTCTTGCACACATGACTCAAAACGGTGACAGAAAGAGAAATCATTTCATCTTTAGAGAAAACAAAAACAGCACTTGGCTTAACTTGCAATGCTGATTTTAAGTATTTTAAATACACAGCTGTTAGATTACAGTGTAGAAGCACATCAGCATCACAACGAGAGTTCCTCAAGGATCAAGAGCCAGTTTCATCTCTTTAATAAAGCTTTTACTTTATTCTAAACTGTTTTGTAATACTTTTCTTTGTGATATGATTAAATAAAAATTGTCTGTCTCAAGATGTACGTAATCTTAGTCATTTTCCTAACATGGCTACTTCAATACAGGATTGTGGAGAACTGTAATCTGTTTGAGGAATACCTGTTGTCATCCCATCATAAAGTACACTCATTCACACAGGATCAGTTTAAAAGTTACCAGTCAACTTAATATGCCTGTGTCTGAGATGTATGATGGAAACCCGAAAAAATGCTGTCAGACTTAGGAAGAATTTGTAAACTCCACACTTAGAGTGAGTGGGCAACAAATACAATCCTGGCCCTGGAACTATGAGGCTGAAGTGTTTACCACTCTGCCACTTTTTTTTTTTTTAGCTGTAAAGCTGGGATTGCTACAACATCTCTGCCCAAATCTTAGTCACAGACAGTGCAGAAATATTATTGTAAAATCAAAATGATTCTCAGTTACATCATTGTACTTTGTAGGAAATGCGGCAGTCAGAAATAAGATGCTGCCCTATAGCAGCATGTCAGAGTTTATGAAAGCGGAACTGAGAAAAATGGAAGAGTCAGCAGTTGTGCATTTCAAGAATATCTACAATGTTAATGAAACCCACGGTTACCAGAGCAGAGTAATGCTGACATCCAAGAGTAACCGTTCACAGTGAAACCAAAACGACACAGCATGACAGGCTTCAGTTTTCAACTATAGAAGAGATTAGACCGTGACCTCCTCCAGATTTAGGCTTTTAGGTCCCTTGCCATAGCAGAAAGTCCAGAACATGAAAATTAAAAATTAAATTAGTAAATAGCAACAGAATCACAAATCTGAAAAAAGAGAGGATCAGCATGAACTATATAAAAACTGTATCTAAAACTAGGGAGTAAAAAAAAAAAGGAAAGAGAACCGCATGAATATCACATATCAAGTTGGGCAGTAAAGAGATCTGTGAACCGGAGAGGTGGGTGGTATAAGCAATGGATGAAGAGGAGTAATGAACACCGGGACACAGAAAGCTAAAGTTAGAACAGGCGAACACAGAGTTCTGAATAGGCTTCATGGTTAAGTGGTTAAGTACTAACAGTGTTGGAAAGAAGATGGACACACACAAGAATCGACAGAACAGAACTTACAGTAGAAGAGCTAAAGGGACTGAAATATCGGGATTAACGGTCCAGGTGAGGAAAGGACACTGATTAGAGATGGACTGGAGAATTTAGGCATTACTAGACCTTGATGGCAAAGTGGAAAAGCACAAAGAGTGATAGGCTAAGAAGAGGGTTATAATGCTATAGAGTTTCACAGAAACAGAAGACAAATGGTAATGGAGCGCTGAGACTAATAGGACTATTGAGCGAAACGGAGCAGTAGTAGGGCCTACAGGTGTCGAGTAAACACACAACTATGTAAGATGCAGTATAATCCAAAGCACTGTTTGCTAGCTACACATCAGGTCTTCAAGGATGTGGCTCAGATCAACGTATTTGTTTTGGGAGTAGCTAATCTAGCCAGTGCTGACAACCAGTCAAGTGAATTCGCAATGAGCAGCAGGCTGTGTGTTTCCCCCCAAGGTGTGTCTTCTTTGGTTAAATGAAGGACTTAGGCACCCATAAAGCACTTTGGAAACGTACCCTTTATGTTCTTGTGAAAACTCAGGCCTGCCTTGTATAATACGAGCAAATCCCAGGCTTTTTCTGGAGCAGTGTTCACTATCTGCTAATACTGCTCTGAGATTTGTCAAGCTAAAGATTGCTTTTTTAGCAGACGCATTTGGCTTTCTTACTGAACAACAAAGCAGCTTCTTTTTTAGCTGTAAAGCTCTGGAACCAGGGATTGCTACAACAGTAAATATCCCAGCACTCGGCGTCACTAGTGAAGAAACTACGACTTCAAGAGATTGCTTTCAAAGAGTCTCATCTCTGCAAAGTGAGATTACAGCTTGTCATTGCAGCTCTTTTCTGGGATATTTTTACAAATGAGATTTTTTTTTTTACCTCTCCATGGGGCCTCTTGAAATGACCTCTTGTGACAAACCCCTTCGAAATTATTGGGTACTCACTGGAATGTCTCTGGCCTGCTGTCATTAAATCATAACATGATCATCTAAGGGTCATCCCTTAAAGATTTTTGACTCATTAGACTCCTACTTTAAATTTTACGAGCCCCATTACAAATGTAGAAAGACCCCAGCAGTTGTTTTTTTTCCTTGTGTTCCCTGAAGAGACTCTTGCAATAATGTTGTGAGGAGGAGTGAGGAAAAAAAAAAAAAAAGAGGGTGATGTGGGTCCATCTGCCTGCGATGCCCTCCTGGGTCAGTCGATGTCAACTCTGTTGATCCTTCTGGCACACCGTAACGAGAAACAGACAAGAGCTTTCACCTCTAATCCTGCGTGTTGTCCTTCATGTAACAGATTTCTTAAAACAAAGCACCCGGTACTCTTGACTTGGCTGGCACTAATTAAAAGCCTTTTTTCCAGTCTGTTCTTACGCAGTAACAAACACACACGCTGCACAGGTTAAATTGCATGTGAAACTAGTGGCAACACACAGTTTGTTTTGGATTCAATAGCGTCTAATTTACACGTGTTAATTGCAGCTAATTGGTTCTAATTAGATGAACAGGAAACCCTCTGGGACCATTCATACCTTTTAATTTGTAGTAAATATCATTAATTAACATATGCTAATTAAAGCCAATTAACATTGATTAAGAGATGCCAGCTACAGGAAAAGTACAACTATCAAAATTCGATCAAGTCAGCAGAAAATGTGACACACGCTGTAAGTCTCACACAGGAAGCAGGCGAAATATTAAACAGCATCTGTTTGCGTTGCTGGCTTGCTGGCTTGTTTTCTCATTTGCTGTCGTTTTCACATCATTTACCAGCTCTTAGCAGTGATAGCTGAGGATATATTGCTATGCCTGCACTGGCTCTAGTAGAGTGCGCACCTGTACAGGAAGTGCACCTGTGGATTTAGGGCATCTGTGTTCAAATATTTGTGGAAGCAGCAGAGGCTTGCATCCAAGTGCTCTGGGAGGGATTGAGAAACAAGCCTGCTGAGAGCGGGATGTCAACGAACCTTCATTCCTGATTCCTTCTGTCTCCCTGGGCCCTGCCAAGACCAGAGATGAAAGAAACACATTTCAATGAGAAGTGGAGGTGGGTGCTGGGGAAAAAAAGCAGGGCCACCGAGGGACCCTCAGGAAGATGCCTGACAGGTGGATGTTTTTTTTGTACTTTCATTAACTACAGCATCCAGATCAAGCTAACTAGCTGAAAAAGAGTCCTTCCATCTATCAATTCTACAAACCTACTAAATCTCATCATAGGCATGTGGGAGACCGCACAGAAAAATAATATAATAATTTTTATTATTTACACTTATATAGTGCTTTTCTAACTACTCAAAGCACTTTACATAGACAGTAGGGAACTATTTCAACCAGCACCACTGTGTAGAACCATCTGGATGATGTGATACCATTCTTGCACAAATATGCTCACCACACATTAGGCAGGATAGGATCTACCATCAGGGCATTCTGAGTACATGCCTGGGGGCCTTTGATAGCAAGAGGTCTTTTCACCAATCCAGGGTTGGCACAATGCAACAATCGTGTCCCTATGCACAGAAATGATTAAAGGGGACCCACCCCTTTAAGTCAAGTCTCCACGTGCCAAACACAAGACTGGGAAATACTGCACACCATTAAACTACCAGGTGTCTGCGTAGTGCATTGTTAAAGCTATGATCAGAGCTCTGTTAAGGAACTAAGTCACCCAGGGACCCAAGTGGGGATGGGGATCTTACTACTAGGTGATGAAGAGATGGAGGAAATGCTTAGCTAATAATGGACAGGGAATGGTTAGGAGGCCACTATGACCAAAGAATACATCACAAAACACCAAATGCCCTGGGATGTTTTATGACTGCAGAGAATCGGGACCTCGTTTTTACATCTCATCAGAAGGACTGCGCCAATTTTTACAGCACAGTGTCCATGTCACTGCTGTGGGGCATTGGAATCCATACACAGGCCATAGGGTAAGCACTCACCTGCAGCAACTCAAGCTTTTCCTAGATGGTCTCCCATCCAAGTGCTGGCTGGACCCAAACAGGCTTAGCTTCAAGTGAATTATCTGTTCCTAAGTTGGGTGGTATGGCTGCTGGCTTGGAAAAAAATATATAAAATCTCACAACTATAAAATATCACAATCCAAATCTCAACATATTATCATCAGTTAATAGAATTATAGGGCGGCACGGTGGCGCAGTGGTAGCGCTGCTGCCTCGCAGTTAGGATACCCGGGTTCGCTTCCCGGGTCCTCCCTGTGTGGAGTTTGCATGTTCTCCCCGTGTCTGTGTGGGTTTCCTCCCACAGTCCAAAGACATGGTGGATTGGCGATTCTAAATTGGCCCTAGTGTGTGCTTGGTGTGTTTGTGTGTGTCCTGCGGTGGGTTGGCACCCTGCCCGGGATTGGTTCCTGTGTTGGCTGGGTTTGGCTCCTGTGACCCTGTGTTCAGATTCAGCAGGTTGGAAAATGGATGGAATATAATTATACATATTGTGCCATCAGAATATTTAAATTAGTAGAGTGTTAAACAAATTTTATGAAAGGCAGTAGTGGAAGAAAAATACAGGTACGAGCATGTGCTGCAGTGTGCTGGGCTGTTAACATCACTTCAAGAGAGGCCAAACGAATCAACAAGCTAATTAAAAGGACACGGTCAGTTATAGGACACACTCTGGACCCCCTGGAGGTTTTAGCAAAGGAGACAATGAAAACAAAACTGAGTGCCATTATGAATAATGTTGCACATCCTGTCTCTGACACGCTAACACTAAGGACATTCAGCCAACAAATTTTTGGCAGAAGTGTGTCATGAAACGCTACTGGGGGTCCTTTATATCAATGACAATGCGCCTGCATAATGCCTCACTGTGACTGTGACAGCCAAGTGACAACACAGCACACATTCCTCTGAATTGCTTCATTTCTTTCCTTAAATGGCACCCAAACAGAAATAACATGTGGGATGAGTGAGTGAGCCAACAGAAGACCAACTAAGTAAGGGCTTCAAACTCCAACCAATTTCATTCTAAGCAGTTGCTTAATTAGGCTATGATTCTTGTTAACTAAACTTGTTCTTGAATTCCATGGCTTGTTGTTGCTCTCATTGTGCAATAGCATACATTTCTGAAATTGTTGATTTTCTCTTTTCTAAGACCACTTTAAAAATGTTTTGGGGACCTGAGCGGATCAACATTCCTCAGACCTCAAATATTTCATAATGGACATAGTTTGCTGGACATAGTTTGATTAATTTTGTACCTTATTATTGTTTGGCTGCTAATTAAGGAAAAAGAAAAAATTAATGGGTCTAAATCTTCAAGAGCAAGTCGAATAAAATTAATTCAAAAGAAGTTAATTAGCAGCAAAAACAGGTCACTAATTAAGAAAAGGGTTAGAATGAAAACCTGCAGCCACTGGGGCCCTCCAGGACCAGAGTTGGGGACCCTGTACTAAGGCAGGATGAAAAAAGTGACATGTCGAATGTGACATAGTCTGTTTGTGTGTTTTATTTCATGCTGGAGAATTTAACTTTTTTTAAAGAAAAGGAGAACAGCAGTTCCTGGGATCTTCATTTAATAAGTGGATACTGGGGAAGTGGTACTGATGTGGGGGTTGTGTGATGGGGGAAAACTGGATTGTCTTTACATTTGAAACGTGATGACCAATATAGATGTTTGGTGCTGATGACTTGTAAGACGTGGTTAGAATTTCTCCCTGACATATTTATATTTACCAATTTATCAGGTAGTTAGATATAATAATAAGAAAATGAGGATGTGTGGTTATCACAGTGATGAATTTAATAACTGTACGTTTACATGATGTGGGAGTGCATGCACCTGGCTAAGGGTAGAACTAGATGCTGCAGTTTAGTGTGATGTTTTATACAAACATGTGGAGATTTGATCTAAACTGTGAAAGACCTACAGCTGCTAAGTTTTTTTGTGCTTGATGGGTAAAGGGAATGGCTTAAAAATGTTGGATGCCACCATATGGTGTTCTTCTTAAGCTTTAGATTAGAGTCTTGTTTAGTTTTAAATAGTCAATGAAACAGTTAAAAATTATATGATCTGGAATGGGCAACACACTGTATTTCTGTTAAGTGGCTGAGCTCAGTCTTACATGGTACCTCGCACAAGGAAGCGAAGCACTGGTTTAGAGTTAAATCTCGTATTGCGATAATGGTTAGTGAGCTTTTGTTTAGAGTTTACGTATGTCTTGTATGGAAACCCCATCCAAACATACTCATAACTGAATAATTTTAACCTGACAGGGCCAGATAATAAAGGGAAAATGCTAAACTATTAAGAAGCAAAACCAGGAAACCAATTCTGGTAACATGCCTGCCCTCCTGCTGTCTTCTCCACTTAGATCTTTAATAATGTGCAAGTTCGCTTCTGTATAATGAAACCTTGCAGGGTGTTCAAAACCCAGCAGATGTGAATTCCAAATCCAAGACCTGAAAATAGAGGAGTGGACCATTCCTTAACTGCCAGTGTCAGCTTCTGACACCATTGTAATGAGTCACCTTGTTACGTAGAGCACATCACATGGCTGCTTGGGGCACCTATTAACAGAGAATCTGACTCTTGCCTGCACTCAATTCTGTGAATTTCTAATTATTGAGATTCAGAGGAAAGTTTACTTTCAGCCCTCCAAGTTTTAATAGGATCTGTTGTCATCCAGCATGAGAATTGCATTAGCAGCTTCACAAGATGGGGTGTTATGTCATTATGAGGCTTTGCTCACTGCAAGAGGAGGCTTTCTGAACATTTCTGAAAAGATTCGGTAATACATAGCCACCTCCCGACTCAGCATGAAAGCCTTCTGTATAATTAACTTTACAATTCAACACAACAGCAACGTAAATAATGAATCGAATCCCATCATTAATATAGCAGTGAAATAAAAAAAAATAATGGTAGCTGTTTATTTTCCAGTGCATTAGCATACAGTGAGTTATAATCACAAGGGACATTCTGCCAGATAAGACTGAGGCAAATGAAACACTGGAGACCTTTAAAATGGGCCGGAGAGTTATGTTAGTAAGGGCGTTTGACGCAGCAGAAAAAAGCAAATGATAGCATGGACCACATGTACATCACTTTAGCTACTATGCCATAGTCTGGCAGTCTCTAACCAGCTAACGACAAATGAGCACAGCTTTGTGTCTAGCACACTGACTTTCACATTGGGGAAAAGAAAACCACATATAGCAAGGAGAATAATTTGTCAGAGTGTTTATCTAGGTTAATTTGCCCTGTGATGTTCTGCATCAAGCCATGTGAGGAAAATGATTTTCAAAATATTTGAAAACAGCGGCTGAGACTGAGTTTTTGCTCATGGTGCTTTGCCTTTTAAAAGGCTAGTAAACCTTCACAGATCTGCAATCGATGGCAGTGTGCCTCTTTCATTTCCTAGAGTATGAGAGACAAGAGGATCATTAGAAATGACTGTGTAGATGTCGTGAGAGCCTCTGGATTCTAAGAGATGTCCGGGTCACTGGAGTTTTGCGAGCAATAGATCTATAGTTCAATGTGCATTTACAATGTTCTAGATTATAAAAGGCAGATGGCTGATCAGAGATTGTTAATGATGCCACGGTGGCTAAACATGGTGCTGTCCTCAATGGAAAAGGGGATCACAGAGAAGGGTAACTGATGACACTGTCATTGAAAATGTCTGTGTAGTAATCCATAGTGGGTATAGTTTATTAGGAAGTGAAGACGGGTACAGCTTCCACCTAAACTCTGACTTGTGAAATGTTACCTACAAAAGAAAAAAATGAACTGTAGTTAAATAGGAAAATAAACACTTCTCTACAATTGAGCCTCACCAGAACTTGAAATCGAGCTACACTGTATACTTACGTTTGTGGCCTTGCAGTTGGAATATGCAAGTAAGTGTATGGTTCTCTATTTCAATTGCTGTTTTGTCTACTTTCTTCTTCACTTTTTCTGTTATGAGAAGCGGTGGCTCTGAAGTTAAGGATCTGCGCTAGTATACTGTAAGAAGGGACCCTACTCCATTGGGCCCTTGAGCCAGGCCCTTAACCTGAAAATTTCTCCAGGGGTGTTATACCATAGCTGACCCTGTGCTCTCACCTACAAAAGGTCATGCTAAATGACAATTTCTCCTTGGGGATTAATAAAGTGTGTTAAAATAAAAAAAGTCAAATGAGGGAGAAGAGAACTAAAAAAAAGGTTGGGGTGCCAACTAGGCCAACATTGGGCCAATATCCAAAAAATAAGAGTGCGGCAGCGGAAAAGACATAAGGAACAAAAACTGCCTTCCTAGCCTCTGCAGTTTCTTAAAGGTTTCGTTTCTTTTGAGCAGGTCTGGATTAGGGAGATCTGTTATACGGGACTGCATTCCTTAGACTGAAACGCCATCTTTCTGGAGCCCTCGAAATTTTGTCGTCCTGACCGGAAGAGGCGTGATTTAGTTCACCGATGCCATGGCTTAAGTGCCCTCACTGGTGGTTTTTCTGAGCTACAGAGGAAAAAAGAGGTTGTGTTGTTAGCTCTGGCACCCCCTCTTGCCCTGCCGGGGTATTACATGCCTTGTCTGTGCCTAGAAGGTGAACCACAGACACCTATGCCTGACATAGTCTAGGGAGAAAGACAAACATTAAACTTATGGAAGAAAGACAAACAGGTAGGCTATGCACATTTTAGATTCAAAATACATCAGTCAGTTTATTCCAGGGTTATGGTCTTTTATATTTTTCATTGCAATTAATATCTGTATATAGTGTCGTAGAAGGGGGCGCTAGTGCTCCCTCTAACCCTCAGGTACCACGCCAGACACCAGGCAAAAGTCCAACAATTATTATTTATTATAATAATCAAGTGCACAAAGCACCGCCACTCCACTATTCTCAATAAACAATAATCAATCCAATAAATCACAATCCTCCACTCCCAGACGCGTTGCGCTCCTACCACCCAGCTCAGCTCGCCATCTGGGAGCTCCCTCAGTCCTTTTATATTCCCTGACCCGGAAGTGTTCCTGCCCAACATCCACAAGTCCTTATTCCTTCCGGGTCAGGGTAAATAGTACTTTTCTTCACCCCGGAAGCCCGTCGCTCTTCCTGTGATGAACTTCCGGGTCATAGTGCACAAATGAGTCCACTGGCCTCCCGACAGCGACTCCCAAGGTATCCAGCAGGGTTACATAAAAACTGTGCATAAAAACTACATAGTCCATGAGGCCCTGCTGGATTTCGGGAGAGCTCCTCCTGGCGGCCTGGGGGTGAGGGCCGGAATATGAAGCCGGCCATCCACTACAATAGGTATAATATACAGTAGGTGTATAAGTATATAGGTTTCAGTATTTATTTATGTTTAACATTTTATTAATCCTGTGGTTAGTTCCTGCTTTACATCCATTGCTACCTGGATAGTCTCCTATCAATTGATCCTGAATTGTGAGAAGCACGCTTGAAAAACGGTGGGGAGAATTGGTACTTTTTTTTTTTAACTCTGTGCCCTATTTGTAAGTCTAACATAGTCTGTTTTTATGTTAATCCTTTTAAACGCAATACTGAGTCATGGTCACCTGCATTTATGAGAAACAGAGTCTATCAGTGCATATGAATTACTCCGGATATGCAAGAAGATTATTATCGACAGAATAAAGCATGCTTCTGGTGGGTACAAGCCCAAGCATGACAGAATAAACATACATTCTTTAGAATTACATTTTTTTCATTAAAATGCATCTCTCTTTCTGGAGGATGTGACAAATGAAACAGAATTTCTTTAATGGTAAATATGGACAAACATGCAACAAACACATGAAGAGGAAGTATTGTTTAAACCGCAGCATTTGCCATCAATAGATATAGAGGAACCACTGATATATAGAGAGATAGATAGATAGATAGATAGATAGATAGATAGATAGATAGATAGATAGATAGATAGATAGATAGATAGATAGATAGATAGATAGATAGATAGATACTTTATTAATCCCAAGGGGAAATTCACAAAGTATTGTTTAAACCGCAGCATTTGCCATCAATAGATATAGAGGAACCACTGATAGATAGATAGATAGATAGATAGATAGATAGATAGATAGATAGATAGATAGATAGATAGATAGATAGATAGATAGATAGATAGATAGCAAGTTCAAAGGTAACAGATATGAAAACTAGAAGGGAAATATCAGTCACTCTCCCACCACTAGAATTAACAAGCTAAAAACAATACAATTTACTTAACCTAATAATATAATTTTCTCACTAAACAGACTCACATTGCACAAACAAAACATGAAATCATGCAATTATACACGGGTTAACCAACATGAATAGTAAAAAAATATAATACTTTATGTAATGCACTTCAAAAATTCAAAGAAGCAACACCTATTTTCCCATAAATCATGATGGGAGTTTTGTCCATAAAAGATCATTGTGCATGCAATACTCACACTTTTACTGTATGTAGTCTGAGCTAATTAAATGAGAACACCAATTGGGTTTGGGTAATTCAGGGTATGTTGAGGTTCAGCGTATTTTTGTAATTTGCTTAAGTGGGCAGCGTGGAGTGCGATTCAGTTTGTTGTCGTGAGCTTCGTGCTGCATTGTCCTCTTCTGCTGCGTTAGGAAACACGTAGGCAATCTAACATACTGAGTTGGGTTTGGTTTAATTTTTAAAGAGGATTTTGATTGTATTACTTGTGTTCTGTTTTTCGTGTTGCATTTCCTCCATTTTTTGACACCCATTGCACGCCCAACTTACCGGGAAAGCAGTTTCTCTCTGAATTGCCTTTTTAAAGATTTCTTTTTCCTACAAGTGTTTTTGGGGATTTTTTTCCTGCCTTCTTAGAGAGTCAAGGCTGGTGGACTGTCAAAAAAACAGGTCCTGTTAATGCCCATTGAGGCATTGCTTGTGTGATTTTGGGCTATACAAGAAATAAATTGTTGTTGTTATTTTTTTGGTCTATGGATCCATTGGTCTATGGATCAAAACCTAAAGTTCATGCTCTTGGTTTTGCGTAAAGTTTTGGAGTTACTAGTCGTACATCACTGGAATGACGTCTGTCTGGTTTCTTTTTAGGATTCGGAGTTATTGGTCGATGTTCTCTTAACCTAATTACTTTTCTTTTATGACTATGTAATCTCACTGTGGGTCAGTAAGAAGTAATATGTAAAGAATGAAAGGAAATTGAAACCCTTTTTTAATATATTTTGGTATGTGGGGTTTTGGGGTTGGTGTTTTCAACAAGGTTTAAATGTTAATATTTTATATTTATTTATTTATTTTTTAACTTTACATCACAAAGGATTTGATGATTTGTTTGTTCTTTATTGACTTATATTGTTATTCACTATGTAGTTTGAATTGCAGGTATTTTTTCTTTGTACATTATCAGCCTTTTGTGAACCTATTGCTGCCCAGATTGGTGGTTTCATGATGTGAATTATATTAATTGTGAGAACAAAGAATTTACAGCTTCAATTGGTGTCAGTATTTTGACAGGAGTGCTACATACACATTTAGTCTCATAAATAATTTTAACTACCTTCAACCTGTAAGTGAAACAAATCTCTTTGAGCAACTTCCTGTATTGCTCTTACATTCAATTTATAGGTGGATTTTGTAAGTTCCAAAATGCCTTTTATTATGACTAATTTCTCTCTCTGTGCGATTTATTGCTTACTGGTGTACATTTCTATATTGTTTTCTTGTTATTTTAAATTTCATGCTAATTAGCAGTTATTACAGAACATGTAGATGTACGATTCCATGCCCAGCCCAGTGCTGGTCCTTGTCTTGCACCTTATGCTGCCAAGATAGGCTCTGGTTGCCTTCAACCATGAACTGGATTAGATGTACCTGACAATGTCATGTTATTAAGACATCTACAGCATACACAAAAAATCCTTAATGTTAAAAAACACACAGTTAAAATAAAATTTGGAATAGTAGAATGAATCTGTGGGAAAGACAAGGGCAGATGTATGCCTAATGACCAGACATCTGTTCCAGAGATCAGTGTCAAATCTAAGTAAGGCTTCAACTCATTTCGCATTTTTTGACAATGCCTTCTAATATGAGAATCTGGTCAGAACAACCAGTGCATGCAACACTGTTACTTTCTGAAATATAAATGCAATTTTGAAATGTGCCTCTTGCAAGGGTTTCAAAGTGATAAAAAAGTGCACCTACTCCAGCTTCAGCCATCATGATTGCTAAGAAACAAATAATGTCCATTAAATGGTTTGTGTTTCTAAGAGGGTTCAAACTGAAGGATGCAGTATGACATAAAGCGTCTGTACAAATCAGAACAAGCCATAAATAATAGGAGTGCTGCTGAAAGGCCTAAAATACAAATGTATTTATTGTTTTGTTCTCAGCATCTTGTAAGGTCTTGAGCAGGTGAGGAGTTCTGCTGATGGCACTCGCTAGCTTCTATCATTAGTAACTTTTGCCATTATTCAAACCTACCATTGTGGTTTCAAACTGTTATTCAAATATCACGGGCAACAAAAGCTATTGTGGATTTCTTTTAAATAAATGTTGTGAAGTCAAAGGGTTCGGTGTATATATATTTATTTATTCATTCAACAATCTATTGGAGAGCAGCAAGTGAACTCTCTGTTCATCTAACTGTACAAAGACATTCCTAGGCTCAGAGCTGGATTAATAACCCCATGGGTCCCAGGGTATCAAAGAGCAATACATTCATGCACATTAGTATCAACTGCAGTATAAACAGTTTATTCAAATCATTACATATATGCATATATATTTTTTTGAAAATGTCAGGTATACTTTTCAGCAAAACAGTTTCTACTCTTAGTATCTATTTTTTTAGTTTTTCTTTCCATTGCACAACTGAGCTCTCCTTTCGAATGACTGTCCATATGACCTTTCCTTTTCTGTGGCATAATGTACGATCCTATAAAAGCAACCTATTAATCACTTGCTCTGATTATGCCCTACCCAGCTGTATTTTTCTTTTAAAAGATTTTTATTTAGGTCTAACTGGATAGATTTATAATTGTGAGGATGGCAGTTTGGTAGGGGTGTGCGCCGGATGGAGGATTGCTGTTATTATGCATTTTTATTCTGGCAAATGTGAAGGCCCCTTTGTGAGCAGGGCCACAAGGTGTGCACCCAAGTCACCCTCATGGTAGATCCGGCCATGTCTTGGTTTATATACACACTAGCTGTGTAAGCCCGTGCTGTAAAAAGCCTGGGGCCCTAGAAACTATTGAAATTGTCAGAAAAAAAAAAAACCAAAAAACTGAAATGTAGAGATGTCAGGTGATTTAAAGGAACTACTCTGGGCATCTCTCTCCTAGGAGGTTTTATTTTACCGACATGCTCGCATCAAAGCAAAAGGGATACCGTTTTGCTGATGTACTCGCCTCGAATCTGTATTAACAGTGTCACACTTGTGTGAGTAGGAGAACGTTGTATGGAGCAAGCAAAGGTAATTCCACGCTAGGCCAGGTGGTGGCGGGGTGCATTAAACCTTCTCCTGTTATCTCTACAGACCAGCCACAGGAAAACCTGTCTGATTCAGAGCTGATGATGTCACTTCCGTCACCCAGCACATCATCACTTATGGTTCCGACACCCAGAAGAATGTCACTTCCAGTTCCCGTGCCCAGAAGAACGTCACTTCCGGCACACAGATCAACGTCAGAAAAGCAACATTTCCGCTCCCCCTACGTCACTTCCGGTTCCTACGCATCACTTCCGGTCTAATCCCTTAAAGCCACCATCTTTGCAAACCCTCAGCACTTCGGTTTTGGACTCAACCTTGTGAACATCTCTGTTCCTTTAAAAGCCTTTTTTTGCAGCCAGGGAAATTATATGGGTGGCTGCCCCAAACCTTTTTGATCCTTTTTACAGCAGTTAAGCAACTTTGTCTTTCTTCTGAGGTTTCGTTTTACTGATGTGCTAGCCCCGCTTGTGTTGTTAGAGGCTTAGCGAGTTTTCTGTTTCCTCGGAGGTGAAGCTCTTACCCCAACTCCACCTCTCACTTCCGAGCTGGACAGACACACACACTTCTATGCGTAGATGTTTATATATAAGATAGATAAGTAAAATTACACATTTTATTGGCTAATTAAAAAGATTACAATATGCAAGCTTTCGAGGCAACTCAGGCCCCTTCTTACATCTTGCATGAAGAAGGAGTTGCTTCGAACGTTTGCATATTGTAATCTTTTTAGTTAGCAAATAAAAGGTGTCATTTTGCTTGACTTCTCACTACATTCTTAATGGCTAGCATGGTACAACACCCTAGTACTATAGACATAGATAATAATGACAGCTTACACGTAGTAAATCATCTGATAGGCTTTAGAAAGGCACTAGGACAGGGTTGCCCAACTCCAGTCCTGGATGGCCACAGTGGCTGCAGGTTTTCATTCTAACCCTTTTCTTAATTAGTGATCTGTTTTTGCAGCTAATTAACTTCTTTTGAATTCATTTTAATTGACTTGGCTTTTAAGAAAAGTTTCCCTGAATTTCTTCATTGTTCCTCTGAATTGCTTCATTTCTTTCCTTAAATGGCACCCAAGCAGAAGTGAAATGTGAAGTGAGGGAGCCAACAGAAGACCAACTGTCAGGGCCTCAAACTCCAATCAATTTCACTCCAATCAGTTGCTTAATGAGGCGCTGAGTCTTGT
The DNA here is from genome assembly GCF_016835505.1 of Polypterus senegalus. Taxonomy (NCBI): domain Eukaryota; kingdom Metazoa; phylum Chordata; class Cladistia; order Polypteriformes; family Polypteridae; genus Polypterus; species Polypterus senegalus. The sequence continues at coordinate 107,495,493 of NC_053159.1, read as the reverse complement.
CGTTAATTAAACTTTCTTTAATTTCATGACTTGTTGCTGTTCTAATTGTGCAATAGCAGACATTTCCAAAATTGTGGATTTTCTCTTTTCTAAGAGCACATCAGCATTTCTGAGACCTTCACCTTTCTTTATTTTCAGATATTGTATGATGGTCACAGTTTGCTGGTCCTGTTTGGGCTGATTTTGTATCTCATTATTGTTTGGCTGCTAATTAAGGAAACAGAAAAAATTGAGGGGTCTGAGTCTTCAAGAGCAAGTCAAATAAAATGAATTCATTAATTACCAGCAAAAACAGGCCATTTATTAAGAAAAGGGTTGAAATGAAAACCTGCAGCCACTGCGGCCCTCCAGGACTGGAGTTGGGCACCCCTTCACTAGGAGAATTCTTGAGTTAGAAACTCTCCAAGCTATGCCATGTTTTAGGTTAGGCTACAGGAAATCCTTTGCCCTTTCCTTCACACTAATGCTGGTGTGATTTCATTTGAAAAAGCACAGCAGATAGCTCTGGGAAGGCCACTGCACAGGCATAATGGAGTAAATCCTCTGTGCAAAAAAATGGAAGGAAACGATTTACAAAGACTGAGGTGGGTTGGCGCCCTTCCCTGGGTTTGTTTCCTGCCTTGTGCCCTGTGTTGGCTGGGATTGGCTCCAGCAGACCCCCGTGACCCTGTAGTTAGGATATAGCGTGTTGGATAATGGATGGATGGATGGATTTACAAAGAAAAAGGAAAATGTAAAGCAAGCACAAGAGAACTGAACAAAAATGGATGTATCAAGGCCAAGCACAGTTACAGTAAGGGGGGATCATGGCACCTAAATGCTAAATGAATTGCAGTTGTCTCATGTGCCCTTACTCACCATTCCACCATTCATGCCATGCCTTATCTGTGCTGCTTGTTTCTAGATGCCCTTCCAGGCAAATTCAATTATTCAATTTTAACTCCCCTACAAGTAAAATAAACAATAAACACTTGCTGGTCTCCTTCACTGTTTGCTTGGTCACCATGAGTGTCAAGTCTTTCAGTAAAGAACTGTTTCTTGTCTTTTTTGAAGTTTTGTGTTTTTAACCTCTAACTAACTGTAAACCAGGTTTTTGTTTAGGTTTTCTCTTCATATATTTGACTGTTTGCCTTTTGTTTTGACCATGTCTCCAATGGTTTTACTCTAACTATTTATTAACCTTTTTCAGTTTTGACCATGTCTCCTTATGCCATGCTGCTAGAATCTCTTCCTCAAAGTTGTTATCCTTGAACACTTGGCTGAGACCTCCATGCCATATGAAACATGTCACTAGCAGCCATGAAAGGTCTTGGCCATTACTGTTAAAGAGGGGATTGTGCTGGGAGTAAGTGAGCAGCGACGTGACAAGATTGAATTCATGTCACTAACACACTGGCCCACTATGAGAGACTGCGCCCTGCAATGGATTGCTGACCACCCAGGGCTGGCTTCTGTTTTCCTTTCAATACTGCCAAGATAAGCTCTGTATTGGAATAAGCAGGAACAGAACATGCTGTTGAAACAGTAAGCTAAAAGCAGCACTAATGTCCCAAAAAATTGTACATTACAGCTACTGTATGTGAATAAGAGAGAGGTAGCACACTGAAAATGTTACGAAAAGTTGACTCTTTGTCGCCATGGACCGTGAATGAATGTTGGCAACCTCTTCACTATGGAAGAGACTGAACTGATCAAGACAACGTCATGAATGATTAGGAGATCACATACACTTGATGTAACTGAGAATGGCTCTATGATATGATAAATTTTGATTTATAAAATATCTTCCAATGGCCTCTCAATCTTCTGTCCTCTCTCTTCAAATGGCATGATGAAATGCTCTGCCTACATTATTTTTTAATGTAGGTAGTGAGACTGGTACAGTCAGGGCCGTTTGAAGGAATTTGGGGGCCCCAAGCAAAATGGACATGGAGGCCCCACGCACGCACGCACGCACGTACGCAAAGGAACCACAGCATAGCCATACAGTACATATTTCTGCTAGGCTACCTACTGCAAAATTGTACCATTTGTACAAGACAAGTAGAGCTATTTTATGTGTGTAATTTATCACTTACCACTGTCTTGTTTTTTCTTATCCTCCTCTTCCTTTCTCTTCTTTCTTTTTTGGCTTCCTGAAGCATAATTCCGCTTCATGACTGCCGAGGAAGTTTTGTATTTTGCCGGCAGCAGAGATCGCGTGGTTGGCTGGCTGCTGTCAGCGAGGGGGGCCCCCTTGAGGGGGATCCCGATAACAGTGTCATTGCACTTTACTGCATTCACTATCAATGGGGTTCTCACACAGTTTGTCGCTGCATTTTATTCTTAACCAGTCGTTGTTACCCGAGCTGGCCTGGGGCCCCAAGCAATTGCTTGGTTTGCCTGCCTTGTCGCGACGGGCCTGGGTACAGTATGATATTCTGAAGTGGCACAAGGACTAACCAAAGGGATAATGCTCTACACTTTGATATGTTTGTACAATGTAAAAGAAATTAAGCAAATTTTTATAAGTCTGTAATACATAAGTTATATTTTATATTTTACTAGGGGGCTTTGCCCCCTACTCGCTTTGCTCGCCAACCCCCGTGCGGGCACTATGCGCTAGTCACTTCACAAGCTCTGCCACTCGCATATGAGGAAGCTGATGTAGAATTTAAATAGATTGTTATTTTCATGGGAATTGTTACATATGCATAATAGACCCAAGTATTTTACATTACAGCGAGTAATTAACCATAGTAAAAAATAGTAAAATGTAATAAAATGAAAGAAAATGATGTTTCATGTTGCATTAGAGGTATTCATTGCATTATACGTTTTCATTCTGTTTTGCTTTGAAATTAACACACAAATACTTTTTAAATTTATACTTTTACTATAAAACTTCAGTAAAAACAATATTTGGAATTAACTTTTCGTCAATATCGCTTTGAATTTTGATTCTGGGTTTGGAGTTACATCGTGACAATGCAACATATAACTGCCCGTGAGTGAATATTGTTTCTTTCTCTCTAATAAATAAACAGACTTTTTCGAATGTTTATCCCTGTAATTTGTTAATTGTCATAGCAAAAGCTATTCTAACGCTAAACTGTAAATATTTTAATCCGAACGTCGTATCAAGATCTCCTCTCGTGTCTAATGTTGTACTACATTATCTTTCTTGTCGCCCGTTCAAATTTTACATGTCAGAATTGTTTGACCAAATTTGAATACAACTAATCTTGTCCTATTGCATAGCCCATCACTCATACATAAATTGTGCAATAACAATATAATACATCCTTCTTTCAACAGTAATTCTGCTGGTGGAAGGCCGGGTGGTGTGAACAGTTGTAGATATTCTATGGGATATTGCAAGTTGATGTTTTCATCTTCCACACAATCACCACCAACTGTTTCAGCAGAGTCTATTGATACTCATTTAACCGATTTGCTGTGTAACCGATTGACAATTTTCACATTAATTTGTTTGATTTCATTCTCGGTGCTAGGATTGCCTGTGTACTCATTTCTTCTGTTGATAACCCTTCGGAATGAAATTCTTCATTAAGATTTGGACATAATAAGTCTTCTTTTATTGGGAACTTAAAGTGAGGAAAACGTAAAAATATCCTATTTTTGTAAAAATTGATCTATTTGTATGGAATGTTGTGTAATTGCAATAAAATTAATAAAATTAAAAAAAAAATTTATAAGAGCTGAGAGAGCAGGAACTGTGTCTGACAAAAGCATTCACATGAATGAGAGGTGAGAGGACCGTGGGTGCGGGCAATTAACCGTAAATGGTTGAGAGGAGCGAGGGACTTGAGAAAATCTCTTGGCAATAGTCTCGTCTCGTCTCAAGGTTTTCTTTTACAATAGAGAAATATTTTACGTAGTTCACACAGACAATAAACTAATCAAACAATGCACTAATCAAAATTTTTTAGTAAAAATAGTGACTACATTTTCTTGAGCAATGTTCAGAATTATGCTCGGAAAGGTTTAAACGTTTATAGGGTCATTATTATCATATATATAGAGTACAGTGAAATTCTTACTTGCTAATCAACATGCAACACCTCACCACTCTTTGCATCCATGACTAATGAGTAGGACTATCTTAAGAAATTCAACATGTCTGTGACATCTTTTTGGCTATTTGAGGAGTGCAGATCATCAAATATTTGGAAGCGATAGTGCAGTGAGTCAGTTTATCAACAGTGATCTGGAGAAGGTGAGACAGCCAGCTCATCAGCGACCAGGGTTACCTCAATGGTGTTACAGATTATAAATGGCCTACAGAGATTTATAAACATTTTGCAGCAGAAAGTCAAACATCTTTTGCTGTCTCAAACTCCTCTGACAATAAAAAGACCAATTCCCCTGAGCTTGAGTCTTATTATCACTTGACAGTGTTCGCTTTTCTCACTATTTTACCATCCAGGTCATTATTTAACAGATCCACAGAGAGCTTGTCATTCAAGCCAAGCAATTATCCAGAAAAAGTAAGAATCAAAAATATGCAGACCAAGTCTCGCCTGCACAACTATCAGTCACCTGCTACAGGGATCACTTGGATTCTACACTACAAAATGGACACTTACCAGAGTGTGTACTCCGGACCGGCATTCATTGTCAGTGGCACCCTGCCCCTTTCCAGTGTCTGGCTGGCACAATGGAAAGTAACTTTTCCTGGCTGATCTAAAGCAGTTACAGTATAGAATGAAACTGAGTACACCCCTGGTCAATATCACTAATATGCTAAATGATTGAAATTGGCATCATCGTTCAAGAATTGTATTCATTTTAAATTACAATGTAGGGTATTTGATTTTATGTATAATTAAAACAAACATGTTAGACAAATTACTTTGAAAAAATGGGCCCCAAAGTACAAACTCAGTGCAACTAAAGTGACTACACCCGTGATTTCCAATTATGGCTGATGGTATGAACAATGTTATGAAATAATCTGTCAACACCACAGCTTTCACAGTTTTGGCAAGGGTTGCATCTAAAGCAATATGGCTATATGTTAAGGAATTGCCTGAACAATTATCAAACCAATTTGTGAATATCAGAACAAGATACAGTGGAAAGTTGTTAAGGGTAAGTTTTTCTTTACACAGAGAACCGCAGACACTTGGAATAAGATACCAAGCAGTGTGGCAGACAGTAAGACTTTAGCGACTTTCAAACCTTTTTTTGGAAGAATTAAGTGGATAGGACTGGCAAGCTTTGTTGAGCTGAAGGGCCTGTTCTCATCTACAGTGGGTCTCCACACATACCGCTTAGAATTAAGGCCAAAAAGTTCTATCTTGGTCTCATCAGACCAGAGAATCTTATTTCTCACCATCTCAGAGTCTTTTAGCAAACTCCATGCGGGCTGTCATGTGTTTTACCCTTCCTCAGTGTGTGGAGACAACCAGGCACTGCTCATCACTCGTCCAATACAGTCCCCACAGTGAAGCATGGCGGTGGCAGCATCATGCTGTGGGGGTGTTTTTCAGCTGCAGGGACAGGACGACTGGTTGCAATCGAGGGAAAGATGAATGCGGCCAAGTACAGGGATATCCTGGACAAAAACCTTCTCCAGAGTGCTAAGGACCTCAGACTGGGCCGAAGGTTTACCTTCCAACAAGACAATGACCCTAAGCACACAGCTAAAATAACGAAGGAGTGGCTTCACAACAACTCTGTGACTGTTCTTGAATGGCCCAGCCAGAGCCCTGACTTAAACCCAATTGAGCATCTCTGGAGAGACCTAAAATGGCTGTCCACCAACGTTTACCATCCAACCTGACAGAACTGCAGAGGATCTGCAAGGAGGAATGGCAGAGGATCATCAAATCCAGGTGTGAAAAACATGTTGCATCTTTCCCAAGAAGACTCATGGCTGTATTAGCTCAAACGGGCGCTTCTACTAAATACTGAGCAAAGGGTCTGAATACTTAGGACCATGTGATATTTCAGTTTTTCTTTTTAATAAATCTGCAACAATTTCAAAAATTTTTTTTTTGTCTGTCAATATGGGGTGCTGTGTGTACATTAATGAGGAAAAAAAATAATTTAAATGATTTTAGCAAATGGCTGCAATATAACAAAGAGTGAAAAATTGAAGGGGGTCTGAATACTTTCCGTACCCACTGTATATGAGAACAGGCCCTTCAGCCCAACAAAGCCTGCCAGTCCTATCCACTTAATTCTTCCAAAATAAGGTTTGAAAGTCGCTAAAGTCTTACTGTCTGCCACACTACTTGGTAGCTTATTCCAAGTGTCTGCGGTTCTCTGTGTAAAGAAAAACTTCCTAATGTTTGTGCGAAATTTACCCTTAACAACTTCCCAACTGTGGCCCTGTGTTCTTGATTAACCCATTTTAAAATAACAGTCTTCATCCACTGTACTAATTCCCTTCATAATTTGAAATACTTTAATTTATGTCTCCTCTTAATCTTCTTTCGCTTAAACTGAAAAGGCTTAAGACTCTTTTAACCTTTCTTCATAATTCATCCCCTGTAGCCCTGGAATCAGCCTAGTTACTCCTCTCTGGAACTTTTCTAGTGCTGCTATGTCCTTTTTGTAGACTGGAATCCAGCACTGCACACAGTACCCAGATGGGACCGCATCTGTGTGTTATAAAGCCTGAGCATAAGCTCCGTGAACTTGTACTCCACACATCGTGCCATATAATCTAACATTCTGTTAAACTTCTTAATGGCTTCTGTCTGGCAGTTGATACTGTGGAGTCCACTACTATTCCTAAATCCTTATATTTAAGTTGTACTTTCAATTGTCAGATCTCCCATTGTGTATTCATACCTAACATTTTTACTTCCTATGTGTACCTTACATTTAGTGACATTAAAATTCAGCTGCCACAAATCTGCCCAACCCTATATGCTGTCTAAGTCCTTATGTTATGATTCAATGGATTCTAAGTTACTAATCATCATTTTCAAAGATATATTGTGATGGACCTGCTCCCTTACCTGGCCTAGAAGCCTCAGAACTCAACAGGGCAGCGCTAATGGACAAAATGGTCCATCCTGGCCGAGACTCTGGTGTGGTCCATCACAATATATTAATTTTGTGATTTAAAGGAAACTGAATAATCCTCTTTAATAAAACACCTGTGTACGTCCAGATGTCCGTGTGTGTCTTCTGGTAAAGTGTGCATGTGCGGGGCCGCACGGCACGTGTTCAGTCTCTTCCTGGGCATTCCCTGTGCAGAGAGAGAGACAGAGAGACACACACACATACAGGCGCGTGCGAGAGAGAGAGACACACACACACACACCCACTGACGTGCGCGCGAGAGACAGACACACACTCACACACACAGGCGCGCGAGAGAGACACTCACACACACGCAGGCCCGCGTGAGAGAAACACACACACAGGCGCGCGCGTGCATTGTTGCAATGTTACTTTTCTTTGTTGCTTATTAAATTACGGATTTTTCAAATGTTCATTTTTTTCCCTGTGCTTAAAACTCATTAAAAAAAGTGTTTATAGCGAGTGGTTCGTAACGCTACAGTATAGCGCGAACTCTTGCAGTGTTAGTTTTCTCTGTTGTTCAAGGTTTTCTTAGTGTTATTCAAAGTTTTTACATTAATGCTTAAAAAAATATATATTTACATACAGTTCGTGCGGTCTGGAACATATTAATTGTATTTACATACAATCCTATGGGGGAAATTACTTCAGTTCACGACCAAATCGGGTTACGACCAGAGTTTTAGAATGAATTACGGTCGTGAACCGAGGTTCCACTGTATTACTGTCAGAGGAAATTACAGGCATTTTACGGAAATACAAACCAGTATTACTGCGAGAGAAAATTAAAGGCACACAATACAGTGACGCATATTACAGCCACATACAAGGTTCCTTGCCATTTAATATAGACTGTTCCTACTAATGTTTATGCACTACTGTTCTAGCGCCAGTTATTGTAACAGGCTTAATGTCTAGTACAGTATATCTATATTCTTGGGTAAGACAATCTCATGATTTAATATGTGAATGGATAGAGGAAAATACATTTGCACATTTACATTTTTTAGATAACGGTGAGAGGCAGTTTATGGATGTCCTTTCTGTCTTTTATTTTGTTTAGTACTTGTATTAATTGAATACATGTTATAGACATATTCACAGAACAATAAAAGCATTCACAAAATATGTTTGTTGAACATCTATTAAAACTTTGTAAAGGTTAAAGTACACACATTGAATTGATGTAATTACCTGAGAAGATTCAAGGTCAATTTAAAGCATTTATGGATTATCAATATTAAAAGCTAAATTCTGTACAATACAGTATTATTGATTTGTTACAAGGTCACAATTTTACAGCAATTTGTGACTTAATACAAAAGGAAATGTTCTTCTAAAACGGGCCAAAGATCTAAGCAACAATTGGAATTTTCAAAGTAAATTAAATGAATGCTGAAGTTGCTCTGTCTGTAATATACAAGCCCACCTTTGAGGCTCAGCACTTTCTAATGGGAAGCCTCTAATAGGAGGCTTAAAGGTTGCTTCATAATCTGCATCACCCAGCACTAATTTACTAGCCATCAGCTTTACCCCTGAGTGAGAGACTCTTTTTAGAATTCATTCCGGTCTGATCTATCTCAAAACTGTTAATCAGACTGTTGATGTACAAGAACCACCTACAGTTAGGTTAGGTAGGCTGGACTCCTTCAACATGAATAGATAGCACAAGCAGTGATGGGTTCACATTGTCCTTAGCCCTCTTTCGGAGAGACAATGCTAATGAATGAAAGAAAACTGAAGAAGGAAGAGAGGCTTAAACTTACTTCTGGAAAGAAACATCTAAGAATGAAACCAGGATTCCTAGGGGTTGTTATCAAAACTTAGTTCCATGCCTCTGCTAAAAATGAATACCCCAACCAACCGCCTGAAACTACCAAGCCAACAAATGACTGATGTTTTAGTGCAACTGCTGCAAACCTGTAAAAACAAAAAGAGGCCCAAAATGTGCATACACAACCTTCCACGTAAAAGCTGAGATTTATAAAAAAAACCTGATGGGAGAATAGGCATATTTACAACTCTGATCCATCTGTATGCATCCATCAGTTTTTCAAATGGCCTGTACTATTCTTTATATCAGAAATCATTACACATGTCAGGTGATAATGGCTCAGATGCTAGCAACTTATGCCTTTCCCCGACCCCCAGAATGCAGAGGAGGGGTACTACAATGACATGCATGCTCTAGGGCACTCAGTTATGCATAATTATGGTAACTCTGACCATCCGTATACAACATTTCGAAGAAACTGGGAGATGACAATACCTTTGATAAAGTTGGGAAATGTAGCCAAACCAGCTAAATAATGACTTGCACTTGCACTTAATATATGTCACCAAACCATCATTTTAATGGGCTTTGACGTGATAAACACTGAGCATCATATTGAACATTTCTGAGGTGAAATGTAGTTTAGAGCCCTTTAAAGAGAGCCAATGCTGCGTATTTGCACTATGAACCTTTTTGGTTTTTCGGCAGTTTATATCGACTACATGTTGTCATTTCTGACAGGTCATAAATATCTCAGCCCGTACTTAGTTGTGGAGCACAACATAAGACTTGATGCGTCAGTGAGGAGGCCAGTGAAGGTCTGGTGCATCGTGATTCCATATGTAGGTAGGTTGATTAGCATAGTCCATATATAGTTGTTTAAGGGAGGCAACCTGGCAGGGTTGATTTATAAAGGTTAACTGTATAGAATTGTGCATTCGCCAGGCTTTACAAATTGGATTTTTTTGGGCATACGCATTTCCCTTTTATTTGGTGCATACATATTTTCACTTTCAAATCCACACAAAGGTTTATAAATGTGACCCCTGGCCTCAAAAAAAGACACAAAGAAGCCCTTACTATACAGATTTAGAATATTTTCAAGTATTGCAATAGTGGATACACTTGATTGTCCATCCATCCATCCATCCATCCATTTTCCAACCCGTTGAATCTGAACACAGGGTCACGGGGGTCTGCTGGAGCCAATCCCAGCCATCACAGGGCGCAAGGCAGGAACCAATCCCAGGCAGGGCGCCAACCCACCGCAGGACACACACACCCACACTCACACACCAAGCACACACTACGGACAATTTAGAATCGCCAATCCACCTAACCTGCATGTCTTTGGACTGTGGGAGGAAACCGGAGTACCCGGAGGAAACCCATGCAGACACGGGGAGAACATGCAAACTCCATGCAGGGAGGACCCGGGAAGCGAACCCGGGACACTTGATTGTGACCAGTGGAAATACACAATTACGACAAGAAGCCTATGGAAATCTAACTCTTAATAAGACCTGGCTAGAGTATACCCCAGGCACTGTATTACCAACAAATTGTTACACCACAAGATCAAATACAAATCACCATTTTCAACTGCAGCATTTAACTGTTTAAGAAGAAACAAGGATGCTCATCCTCATAGTATCACAAGAACTTAAGAAGTCTGACAAACAAAAGGTTGACATTAAGCCCTTAAAGCCTGCTTTGTTTGCTAACAGTAAATTTGTCCCAATATTTCACTCAGATAGTTTTGAACATTTCTGAAGAATTCCACTTCAGTTTGTTTCAGATTTCCTGTAACCTTTATATGTATAAATACTCCCTGGATTCAGAAAGAAATGCAAAGAATGTTACTATAGAATTCTTTAGTAAACGGTTTTATTATATAATTGAAAGAATTGCATCAGGTACATTTTACGCCTTTAAGATGCCTTTTGCAGACCAGGGTCAGCCAACCATATCGACTTCTTTATTCTTAAATAAAAGGTTTAATTTTTCGAGGTTGTCAACACAGCACATACCACTTAGTCCAGAGGTACACATTGTTGTGTTTTTTTGTAGCATACTGCCCAGATTTCCATACAGTCCTCCAGATGCAGTCTCATTGTATAGTCTAAGCATAATGTCCTTTGGTTATATTCAAATTTCAACAATTCAACTGAATACCTGCTTATTAAATAGTGTTGGTGATGAGATTGATGCATCAACACAAACCCTAAATTATATATTTGTTATAGTTATTGTCTGCATTTTTCTACATTAACATGTTTGAGGTGTTCACCTTGTTTTAACGATTGTCCAGGTCTTTTTGATAAAGTCTTTGCTGCCTTCATAGTACTATTGCTCCTGTTTCGGTGTCATCTGTACATTTCATATGTTTATTAACTATCTCTTATATATATTTCTCTTCTGGTTTGTCCTGTTTCCACTTCAAAACCGGTTCTGCCCACACGCAGCCGACGCAGCATTTCTCGATTCCTATTTGTCCTCTTACAAACCCTTCCCCACGCTACCTGCGGCTCCTCTTCAAAACCTGTCCCGCCAACACGCAGCCGACACGGCATATCTCAATTCCTATTCATCCTCTTCCTACCCCTTCCCCACGCTTCCTGCGGCCTCCCATACACCTTACTATTTTCGTTATACTGCGACGGTTGTTTCCTAAGCCTTTGTTATAAAATGAAAGACAGTATCTTCTCTGTCGACGGGTTTTTGAACAACGTCATCTGTATTCCGGGATCCGACAACTGCCTGTTCCTATCAGTGGATTATTTCTTGACACAAATGGTTGACGAAGGCAATACACCATTTTCCGTTCCTATTCTTACACCACCGTATGCTACGGCGGGCGTCAGCTATGTAGTTGTTAATAATAAACTATTTGTTTCACTAATATAAATTAGAAACAGTAATGGTCTGAACACAGGGAATAAACTGGAGACCTCATGCCATGTAGAGCATTCTCCTTCTCTATACTGTTTTTGCCAGGAATGCACAGCAATTCTGCAGAAATCTTAACAGTAGGAAACAAACTGCCCATGCATCTCATTCATACTAAAGAAACAGTGCAAGAAATAACCTCTCTCAGATTTTGCAGATGATCCACTTGTGAAACTCTTCAAAAAGGAAAATAAGAGCTACAGACACATGTTTTTCCATCCAGTGGTCAAAGTTCTTACATGAATCTGTACAAACTGAATGTTACTTGAGTGCATTGTGAAGAGCAGAGTTGCTTCCATCCAAAACAATTGTCCAGAAAAGTGCTACTGCACAGGGACTCTGAAGATCTAACACAGAAAATAACACAGCCTTCCAGCAGACACTTCTGAAAAGTGGATGCTCCCTTATATTCATCAAAATACCAATACTATTATACAACAATATACTGTGATGGACGGCCAGCAGCTCAATCCACCAGGGACACCCTAAGAATGGAAAGTTTGGGGAAGGCAGCTACTTTGGGACACTGCCTTCCCCAAGACACTAGATGGAGACTTCCCTGCAGCATAGCAGTGCCCCAAATTCCTGCAGGGCACCATGGGATCTGGAGTTCAGCTTCACAGCCCTGCTGGGTACCATGGGTGCCGCTAGGAGACACTGCAGGGGGACCTGGGAGTTTTAACTGTCTAGATAGCCCAGAAGTATTCCAAAGTCACTGGGATGAAAGCCACAAAGTACTTCCAGACTGAAGATAAAAGCAAGTTCTCCATCTGACCCAGAAATGTTAGCAAGTCACATAGACAGAAGCTCAGAAGCACTTCCAGATCAAGGACTAAATAAAGGACTGCTGTGAACCTAGCAAGCGAGCCAGAGTCAGGACGAGGTGGACAACACTTGCTGGAAGGTGTGGAGGAGAGTATTGTGTTTATATAATTGCCTGTTTACTGTGTCTGTGGTGCTTGAGAGCATGGGTTCAAAAAGAAAAAGTATTAAAATACTTTTTGTTGCTTTTACCTTGTGTCCTGAGCATCTGTCTTTTAGTGTTAAAGGGGCAACAGCGACAGCGTTTCACAATACTTTCAAAAATGGTCAGCACATTTATATCATAATTGATGCTTTTCATTGAGAAAACATGAGGTAGACACCAGCGCATTACTGCATTTAGACCATTTATCACCTTTATGGCTACCATCTGCCACCTACAGTAGCTGGCTAAAATCTGCTTAAGTGGACATGGTACAACTCTCATTGTTAGATGCTTCAGTCTTAATCAGTTTTAACAGTTTTTAAAGCTACGCTAAATCCCTCAGCAGTTCCATTATGGAGCTGTAGTATATTGATGACAATTCTTCTGTATTCTCTTCAGAAATTAGGACTTTCAGTGTTAAAGATTCCACACAGGTGAATTTTCAACCGTCACTAACAAGCTTTTGCAACCCCACCACCACCACCTCCACCAATATGTGTTGACAATCACATCTTCATACTCATAATAATGAAAGGAGAAATGGTGGTCTTTCTATTACTCAGTCAAAGACATAATGAAACAAGGAAGAAATACATCACAAAGGGTACACTGAAGCAATTACATCCTTCATCACTGCGGAGTTATTCCAGACAGACAGCAAGACACAATGTAGGGAATGAAGACATAAGGCGTATCTGAAGAGCTGGCAGGGAAAAATGCTGATATTATAATACATATTGATTTTTGTTAAATCAATAACTTTAACACAGCTATTTTAAGTCTTATTTTTCATTACATTTTTAAAGTTAATCATATATATGACTGCCTTTTGGCCATACATTTTATTTTACTTACTATTACAAAAGATCTAAAGTTGAGATTTCCATGTGAAATGATAATACAGCTCCCTTTAATTGGCTGCACTACAAGGACTTACTCCAAGCATTACTGGACCTTCACTACATTCATTACATTTTGAATCATATGGACCATAAACAATTCACCTAGAGAATGGAAAACAGAAAGCTGTACTGTACAAGGGAGGCACCTGAAGGATAATAGAAAGATTAGACCTCATCTTGGCCCGTGGCTACACACAAAATGAAAGACAGGGAAGGTAAGAAATTATGTGAGCCTGGAGACCACTAAGCAGTTTTTAATCTGAAATACATATTTATTTATTAATAGTGCTGGCAGGTTAATTAAAACAAAATGATTCAGGAATGTGACTTGTATTTGGATCCTTGCAGCAACATGTATGACTACTACAAGAGGCCATTCTACCTGAACAAAAAAAATTAAAGGAAGCAACTCAAAGATCCCCAAACACAACCTAAGCTTACTACTGCGTCAGAGTGAGACGAGCGTTACAAAGCCTATCCAAATTAGCCTTCTCATATGTGTATGAGGTCCATTACATACGTAACCTGTGGAAAACTCAATGGATTTAAATTTTAATATTTCAGATTTAGCTGGTCAGTATGTTAAATGATCAAAATAGAAATTCTATAAATACATCACAGCACATGGGTGGGAGAAATATTTTCAAAAATTAATAAAATACTGAAAACTACTAGAAAAATTTGGGTTGCAAGAATAATTGAAAGTAGTTACTTTTATAATAACTTTAGGTATGTGTTGTTTGGGCATTGTGCTTTTTAAATAATTAGTTAATATGGACATGAGTGTGCATGAGCATGTATTGTAATGTAGTCACACAGAATGAAAACTTCTGACTTGGCTGTCTTAGTCACAGTGAGGCTTTATGCAGACGTATTGCTGTTGGTATAAAGTAGCGCTTCTAAGGTACACTTCTGAGTCAGAGCGAGGACGTGCAGACCATCACCCCATAGCACAGTAAATCACACTGGCCATCTCAGAGTCGTAGAAAATGTGAAGGATGTCCCTTTCCACATTAAATGAATGCAGTCTCCTAAGGAAGAAGACCCTGCTCTGCCCTTTCTTATACAGTTCCACTGTGTTCCGAGACCAGTCCCACCTGTCATTAATGTGGACCTCCAAGTGCTTGCAGCAGTTCCCCCTCCTCAACATCCACTCCCAGAAAAGTGCCCAGACAAAGAGGCTCTTTGATGTGGTAAATGTCAATAACTAGCTCCTTGGTTTTGCAGACGTTAAGTTTCAGATTATCCTATTTGCACCAAGAAACAAACTTTTCTGCCTGACTCTTATACTGTCTCATCCCCTTATGAATACACCTCATAAGTGCAGAATTTCTGCATGTGACATGTCCTGGTGTTATATTTGTAGTCGGGGGTGTACAGAGTGAAAAGAAAACTAGACAGGACCGTTCCTTGTCCTACTCCTATGTTGCTCAAATCCGTATCAGAGTCACAGTCCTCGAGCGTCACAGACTGTGATCTGCCCAACAGATAGTCCATTATCCAGGACACCATGGGTTCATCCAATGCATATTTCTGGGTATACCTCTTAACAAGGATGGCTGGATTGTATTGAAAGGCCTGGAAAAATCAAAAAACATAAACCTAACAGTGCTGCCAGCATTGTCCAGGCAGTGTGCTTGTCTGGTAACATGACTCCAAGTGAGGCCCGCCGAATCAACATGTTAATTCAAAGGGCAGGCTCAGTTACAGGACACACTCTGGACCCTCTGGAGGTTGTAGCGAAGAAGAGAATTAAAACTGAGTGTCATTATGAACATGAATGGGATTAAGCAGGTTCAAGAAAGTCATGTTGTTTAAGGATGAGAGTTAAGTAGAATCATTGGCTCACTTGTGAGTAGAAGAATGCGTCCAGAAAAAGATAGCCATGTTCTTTAAGAGAGGGTGTTTTGGGCATTCTTTGAAAGGTATACACTGGGCAATCAGACTTTCATGGGGCAGCCAGGCCTTTGTGACTCATAAACACTAATACTTTAGTTTTTTTACTGAGTTTTTCATTTATGCCATACAAATTAAAGACATCCCTGCATATGTTTTGAATTTCATGACCATTTTTACTTGGTAAATTCCATCACTACGGGATTAACTACCTTGTTTTCAAAAATGTAATCTGTTTCTGAGCCGATTTACTTTCTGCTCATTTATTTGTTTTATTCAATGACACAATACCTGAAGAAAGAAGCTGTTAGGTCTTTGAATTATTTCAGTTTACTTTTTAACATTGCCATAGTGAAACTCAGGCATTGTTTGAATAAAAACCAGAATAACTAGATTATGTTTGATGGATTATCTTTAATTTGGATAGCAGTTAACTAAATACTTCTGCCTTTTATTACATACATGTTATATATGTTGTCACACACGTGTGCTTGGGAGGCAGGCTAAGAGCTTAACCGAGGGTAAAACATGGAGGGAGGGGTTGATGAAATGCACTAATGTCTCTTCTCCCTCTTCTACAGATCTCCAGAACAGAAGCCCACCTAAACCGTGACCAGTTCCTGCATTCTTTTTCTAACCAAGCCCCCCAACTGACCTCACTTCCAGCTAGAACCCTTATGGACCCGCCTCTTCCTCTCCTCCACCTTTAAAAGCCAACCACCTTCCCTCACCACCCTGTCCCGTTTTGGACACCAACCCAGAAACTGCTCTGGAGTTATTTTTTTAAAGTGCTGTGTTACAATATATGGGGTGGATCCCCAATTCTTTCTTTGTTTATTATTTTTTGTCTTCAATATATAACATACAATAATGTAATGTAACATTTGCAATAAAAAGAGGGGGTCAGAAGCATTTTCATTAACCTTAGGACCCTAAAGGAGGAAACCCAAATGGCAAATGTCACATACAAGGTGGGGTTAAAAACTGCATTAGGGTCAGCTTTATGAGATTGGTTTCTACAAAGCTGAACGTAGTCTTCTGCTAGACCAGCAAGTGCTTAAAATGTTCATGTGATGTGACTGTCCACTTTAGGCTCTAGGCTACAGGATTGTAACATGGCAAACTGGATGAGTGCTTCAAAATGGTAGAGGAATCGTTAACAATGCTTCAAGGATACCCTTTTTGAGACATTTTTGCCCCTTCCCTTCCTAATCTCCCATTATCTGATCTTCTACCATACAATAAAATTCTGTGGTCAGCATGTGTGTCTGGTCCCTCAGAGCAATCTGATTAGCCAGTTTGTCTTTGTTTTGAATGGTCAGTTTGGCTTTGGTGATGTGATAGAAAGAAGAAATGTGATTGTAAGATGCATAAGGAGGAGAAAAGGCATAGGAGGCACACTGAGAGTCACCTTCAAATACAGGAAGTATAAAAGCAGACAGGCGGCAAGAAAGGGGTCTCATGATGACAGGGTCTGAGAAGCAGTCTTTATGGGAATGTGCTTGAGGGAGAGAGTGCCGAACAAGACAGGTTCAGACATATGAAGATACAGTGGAAAGGCATTGAAGATACATGTAAGCATAAAGATTTCAAATATTTTAAAATTTATTCTAATACCTGTCTTCCACAGGCAACGCGTATAGTGCTAGAGTCTTCATAAATAAAAAGATTTATTCTTTACAAACTGCTTTTCACTAAAATGAAGCTTCATAGGAGCACAAAAAGGCAAGAAGGAGTTGCAATTCAAAGCAAAAAATCCCAATATTCAAAGAATCATGAAAATACAGAGCAGGTGGTCAAACATCTAGAAATCCAATAAATCAAATAAAAATAGGTAAGCCCCCTACTTCCAGGCACATTCTGAAAGAACTGCCAGGAACCATGGGAGACCCTCTGGATTTATAGGGTAGAGGGCAGTTCCTGGTGGTGATTAGCGGTTGGGCCCACCTCTTGGGAGACCAGCCAAAAAACACATGCAACATAACACAGACAACTTACATCCAGACGCAAAATCAAAAACAAAGAATAGTGCACATAATCAAAAAAAGTAATTTTAACTTAACAAATATAAAATCAAAGATTCAAAAATGAATAAAAGAAATATAAAACATAAACGTGAACCCTAACCAGGGGAGGAACCCTGGCTGAGACATGACAATTTAACCTTCTGTCCAGGGCTTTTTCTTGTTCACCAACTGCAGGGATACATTTTGCCATTTTTATGAGATCCTATATTGATTAAGAAGTTAAAGAAACGATGGACGAATGTTTCACAGCTCATAAATCCTGACTCACAACTTCAAAGATCAGCTCAAACACTGAAGTTTACATGAGCTTTCTCTGGGTCTCCTCTCACATCACAGAGACAAGCACATTAGATTACTTGGTCATTCTAAATTGGCTCAGTGTTAGTGAGTGTGCCCTGTGATGGACGGATAGAGCATACAGGGTTGATTCCTGCCTTGCCTCTAGTGCTGCCCCTTTGGCCTTGAAAGAGTTTAATGTGGTTTATGAATTGATGGATGGATCACCAGCAAACCTCTCTTTTACTTCTTAATTCCTCTTTCTGCTTTGGTCACTTCCAACAACTCTGACTCTGAGCTCAGCGTGTGCTCCTAACCTCTCTCTCTCTCTCTCTGACATCAAGTGGAATGTGAATGCCTTGATGTCACTGCTCCTTTTGTGATGTTTATGGTGTCTCCTAAGTGATCTGTTAAATTGTTCTTCTCCTTGGATAACTCCGAAGTGAAACTCAAATTGGCACATCATTATTCTGATCCAATCTGTTCCTAATATGAAATCTTCAAAACAATAAACCAAAGTTGTCCATAAAATTATCAACACACAATGAATTTGGAAGGTTCTTCTGATGATGAGATTTTGCAGAATCTGTGTCAAGAGGAGCCCGGATAATAAGAAGATAAAGAAAGCATAATGGGAATGTGCTCTTAAGGACATCAGCCTCCCATATTCAAAGTCAAGCTGCAGGGGTCACAAAAGAAATCAGCTCAATCCCTCCCTCCCCAAAGCTTGAAATTGAGTTAAATCTGATTACTGTCATCTCCTTTCATTGTTATAGCTAAAATATTTCAAAATACGTAAAGATGACTGGGAAAATAATAAAAAGACAGACTTGTTAATTTGCACCCTTACAATAAGTAGGGGTCCAAAATACAGATAGGCAGCATTGGTTGAGAAGGGTGGGAACCCAAAACAAGAATATCGCTTTTTGTAATGTGAAATTTTGTATACAACTTGATAAATATTTAGTATGTCTTTATTTGTAACTTAGGGAAAGCAATGTAATATTAGTGTTACATTAGTGAGAAGCATTCATGTTTACCCCCACTACCTTTTAGGAATGAGTCTCTTTGAATTTTATGTCAGAGTTTGGGGAAGTGCCTCAATCCAGTTTGGCAAGTGTTTCTCTGCTAGTCTCTCTCTCAACCCCTGCAGGAAAGCCAGGCTGCCTAACTGCCAAGCTTTACCTTAACATATGGTTTTGGGGGCAGGTGTGAAGGTGTTCTATTCCCCCATTGGTCTGATGTATGGCTGTTTGGAACTGGCTTGTGTCAGAAGCTTTTAAGTACCATGATGCCCTATGGGCTGTAGGGGTTGGACAGAAAACCTATAAAATTGTTTGCTTTACCCAGCTCTCTCTCTCTCTTACCAAACTGCTGAATGACCATCTCACGCCATGAACTGAAAAGGACAACACAATGAAGAGCACAGCTCGGCAGCCATATTGAGACAGGCATGTGGCCTGTTCTGAAGAAAGCTGACCACAAATGATGCCTTAACTAGAGACATTTTAAGTAACTAACAAGTCTATGTGCCACCTGAAACTACACATCACCATTTTATCAGGTTGTATGGTTATTCAAATGTAGTTATTGTTATTATTTATTGTAAGCCACTAGGGTGCACACCACCTCCTTAACCCAGACACAAACAGGCAGCAGACACTTTTGTCACACAACACACGTTTATTTACAGTTTCTCCGTCTATCCAAAGACATAAGCACCATGCAGCACCACTAACACCCTTCTGCCACCAATCCTGTTCCCTTCACTCCTCTTCAGGCTTTGTCCTCTTCTCCCGACTCTCGCCCCTATGGAGTGAGGCAGCTCCTTTCTATAAGGCACCTGGATCGATTCCAGGTGCCTAACGAGCTTCTTCCGACCACACTTCAGGGTGTGGTGGAAGCATGACTAAATAAGGCCCTGGAAAGATCCAATGTGCCCCCTGGTGGTGGCCACGGATTCCAACAGGGTTGAGCCTCCATGCTCATAACCCGTGGCCCCACTGAAAACCAAGGGGGCTGCTCTTTATCAGCTGTCAGGGATGCCAGGGGCAACGACCCGGCTGGGACGCCGTGAGGGACCAGATGTGGGTCTGCACCCACCCTTGATCACGTGGGGGCCGCCTTCCTGGTTGCTTTGGGGGCCACGGGTTGAGGGCATGGAAGCCCCACCCTGCAGGGGCCCGTGGTCACTGCCAGGAGGCGCCCCAATGCCTTGGGCACCTGTTGCCTCAGCACTTCCGCCACACCAGGAAGTGCTGGGGGGAAGATTTGGAAGGACACTTGGAGAGCTGCCGGGAGAACAACTGGCACTTCCGCCACACTGGGGCGTGGCCAACGAGGGAATGCTGGGAACCACCTGGAGCTCATTTGGGAGAGAATAAAAGGGGCTGTCTCCCTTCATTCAGGGCTGGAGTCGGGTGGAAGAAGGACAAGGCATGAGAGAGGTGTGGAGGTGGCCCGAGAAGAGGCATTTGTGTGGCCAGGACTGTGTGTTGGGGTTTGTGCACTTTTGGACTGGGTCTTAGTGACCATTTATTGTAAATATTATTGTAAATAAAACGTGTGGTGGTGAAGAACAACATGTCTGCCTGTCTGTGTCCGGGTCGGCTCCACACAGCCCAGGGACGAAACAGTCCCGGCAATCCTCTTTCCCCAGGTCCTTCCACAGTTTGGGCGTTCTGGCCAGGCATGGGCCTCGGCCATCCACCACTTTATAAATATTATCAATAATACATTATTTAAATTGTAACTTAACTCCTGCTGGTCTTTTACTACACCTGATTGCCTAAGTTTATAGATGTATAAGGGAAGGTGGGGAGAAGGTATATACTATAATACATTATAAATAGTGGTAAGTCTGTGGGATTTGAGGCATTCTCATAAAGGTTACATATCAATAATACAAAAGGGGAAAGTAGAGCAATATATTTCTCTACCAAGACAAAACAAATGGCGTAGTTGGAAGGATTTTGGGGTAACCATGTTTTGCAAATACTGTTGATGTTTATGTGTGTTTATGTATGTGAATTTTAGGACACCCAGTATACAAATGCGGCGGAAGTAAAACATTGTTTGGTTGCTGAATGGAATATGACCAACAAAGTGTAGAGACTTCATGTGTGTCACAAGGACACCCGCATGTTTGTTAGTTCTGGTGGTAGTGAGTCATTAATTGAAGTGCTATGGAGTGGTGGGACATGAATGCGTCATTCATATGACACTTATTCATTTAGGATCTTTGTGTAGGTATGTGTATGTTTGCTTACAGAGACAAAAGTAGGCCAACCCATAATGAAGTTGGCAAATTGTATTAGAGTAGCATTGTGGACTCAAAAATGCCTAAATTCATATTAAAAGCAACCATCTTCCAGTGGAGTGGCAGAGGCAAGCAGGCTAAAGCTAGGAAATGCAAACCTGTAGTGCAGGTAGAGAAAGCAGAAGCTGAGCTAAGCATGCCACAAAATGGAAGGGGGCTGGAAGGATTAAAATCAGGAAAACAGAAATCTGGTATAAAGAAGACAGGTGCTGTTATAAGAGGTTTACTATCTTGTATTGTTGGTAATAAGGAAGATCAGTATGAGAACGAAAATAGCAAAGTGACTATATTTATTTATGAATATTATCAATAATACATTGTTTAAATTGTAACTACTCCTGCTTGTCTTTTACTATACCTAATTGCCTGAGGTTATAGATGTAGAAGGGAAGGTGGGGAGAAATTATCTGGTACAGTACCTTATAAACAGTGGTAAGTCTATGGGATTTGAGGCATTCTGACAAAGGCTACATATTAATAATACAAAAGGGGAAAGTAGAGCAATATATTTCTTTTCCAAGACAAAACACTGCTTAAAGCCCCCAAAAGCCTAGAAAAGGCTATGCATCTATCTATCCATTTTCTGTACCCACTTTGTCTCTGCATACGGGGGCACAAGCCTAGTTCAGTAGCACTGGGCAGAAGGCCCAACCACAATGAGGTGCCCATCCACAACTACACCTACATTGACCCAATTAAGAATTGTCAATTACTGCAAGGTTCATGCCTTTGTGAAGTGAGTTAAAGGACCAAACGGTCATGTGGAGAACAGACATACTGCACACTGGCACCTCATAGACTGAGATTCAAACACATGACTCTGGAGCTTAGAAGCACTTTGGAATTTCTGTTGAAATTGCTACATTACATGTTTATTAAAATGTTTTTCCTTTCACTACTTCATCTGAAGGGTTGGTGATTAATTCTGCCATCTTACTGCTCCAAGAACCTTCTAATCGACTTCTGGCCTAGCCACCATCTACATGTAGCTTACGGGTACTGGGATGTCTGGAATAGACTGGGCATAACTACTGTACTCAATTAATCTGGGGCTCAGGTGCTAGAAGGGGATGTGGACAAAATTAATGCACTAAACCACTTTTTAAATAGATTTTCCCTTCCTCTGCCACTTCTTCCAGTGACCAGTCCCCACACACCATCCCTACTACATCAGCAACTCCTATCACACCAACTGGAATGGCCAATGTCAAGTTCACCTCTGACTATAAGTTTGGATGGTTCATAACTTACAGATCAAGTAAACAGACAGCTGAGGAAGCTACACACAAGACAAGCCACTGGACCAGATGGAGTCAGTCCTCAAGTTCTTAAAGCCTGTGCTGACCAACTTTCTGGTGTCACCTGTTTGGTCAGTCCCAATGGCTTCAGAAATAGCCACTGCTGTGGAAAAAAGCCTGCATTGCTCCTGTTCCAAAGAAGGCAGGCGCCTCTTCACCTAATGACTACAGACTTGTGGCACTTATGTCTTACATCATGAAGACCTTTAAGAGTCTTGTCTTGGACTATATCGGTCCTCTTGTGGTAGACCACCTGGACCCACTGTAGTTTGTCTGTTGGACAAAGATTGGAGTGGAGGATGCAATTATCTGTCTGCTCCACAAGGCTTATTCTCACCTGGACAAAGCTGGCAGCACTGTGAGGATTATGTTTTTTGACTTCTCCAGTGCCTTTAGTACCATCCAGCCATCCCTATTATGGTGTAAACTCAGATGCATGTGAATGAGCCTATGGGGTCCTGGATAATGGACTACCTGCTGGGCAGATCGCAGTTTGTCAGACTCAAGGACTGTAACTCTGATATGGACGTGAGCAACAGTGGAGCAACAGAAAAAACAGTCCTGTCTCCTTTTCTCTTCACTCTGTACACCTCTGACTATAAATATAACAGCAGGTCAGGTCACTTGCAAAAATTCTCAGATGATTCTAGAGTGCATTGATATGGGAGATGAGACACAGCATAGGAGTCAGCTGGAGAAGTTTGTTTCTTGGTGTAAAAAGTATTGTCTGCATCCTTAACATCAGCAAAACCAAGGAACTGGTTATTGACTTTCACTGCACCAAACAGCCTCTATGTCCGGTCACTTTTGAAGGAGTGAATGTAGAGGTGGGGCAGCACAATGGCACAGTGGGTAGCACTGCGGCCTTGCAGTTAGGAGACCTGGGTTCGCTTCCCAGGTCCTCCCTGCATGGAGTTTGCATGTTCTCCCTGTGTCAGCGTGGGTTTTCTCCCACAGTCCAAAGACATGCAGGTTAGGTGCATTGGCGATCCTAGTGTGTGCTTGGTGTGCTAGTGTGTGTGGGTATGTGTGTGCGTGTGCACCCTGCGGTGGGCTGGCTTCCTGCCCGGAGTTTGTTTTCTGCCTTGCGCCCTGTGTTGGTTGGGATTGGCTCTCGCAGACCCCTGTGAACCTGTAGTTAGGATATAGTGGGCTGGATAATGGATAGATGGATGTAGAGGTGGTCCATTGCTACAAGTAATTGGGGTGCCACATTAATGACAGTTTGGATTGGTCTCGGAATACAGATAAACTATATAAGAAAGGGAGGCTATTTTTTCTTAGAACACTGAGTTCCTTTAATGTGGGCAGTTTTCCATGCTGTTCAGGAGAAGCCCACTAAATCAAATTGAAAAGGGAGGTTTAGTTATGGGTCTCACTGTGAACCCCCGGGCGGTCATAGTGAAGGAGAGCATTAAAACACAACTGAGCGCCATTATGAACAATGCTGCACATCCTCTCTCTGGCACACTAATGCTGAGGACTTTCAGCCAATGAATTATTCAGCAGAAGTGTGTCAGGAAACACTACTGGGGTTCCTTAACTCTTTAAGGGCTGATGTCGACTTTTGTCAAAAGGAGGAGTTGACGATGATATTCAACTGCAAACTGTGACAAAACCAACCGTTACGATGGACTCTCATTGCTAGAAGGAAAGTTAGATTCATTGGTTTGACCGAGATTCCCTGCGCTCACGTGAGTAGCAAGGTGCACACAATGGCAAAAATGGCACTGACATCTGGCGAGAGATCAAAGCGAATGCAAAAAGTAAAATACTCCATGGACGACGTCTTGCCTATCATCTCTGAACTGAACTATGACTTGTCGGACTCAGATTTTGATACAAGTGATTGAAAACGAATGTTAGGTTCCAGCTTCAACTGATCGGTCCCCAGCTGACAATGTTCGCCAGGGAGGACTGCCACTTAACAATGACAAGAGGTATCTGGTGGTTGAGTCATGGCATCTAGACTTCTTTCTTGTTAGGTAGATACGTTTCACTGCTCATCCAAGCAGCTTCGTCAGTCTGATAAAGAGCAGTGAAATGTATCTACCTAACAAGAAAGACGTCCAGTTGCCATGACTTAACTACCAGATAATTTCACCTGGATGACTGAAAATCTTCACAAACAATCACAAGAGGTAGAATCCAGATTGTAATGCACTGCGACCGTGACTGGCCCTGCTGCTGTCCCAGCCACGTGAAGACAGCCTGGCAGCAAGCCTGGCGCTCATTCTTGGCAAACTGGCAGCCACAGCATGCAGCAACAGACGTCTTATGTTGATTTCTGTGTGAAAGCGTCATTTTTTGGTAAAAATATTCAGCCCTCAAAGAGTTAATATCAACAGCAATACCCCTGCATAATGCCTCACTGTGACTGTAACAGTCTAGTCACGAGTCTTCTTTCGTTTTAAATTTCTTCCTTTTTAGTCATTCTGGTGTGTGTTCAGACTACAGTGTGTTTATCTGTATCTACCTAAAAAGTTTCTGTAAAAAGCTAGATTTCCCCTCTGTGGAAAAATTAAAAAAAATCTTAAGTTCAACTTCCTTTCTCATCTCAAAGCTGTGCACATGTGGTTCTAGTGATTTGTAACTTGGCAATGTATGATTGAATGTATGACGGGCCAAAGGGTCTCCCACATAACACCTGGCTGCGGCAGATAGAGGGTCATTTCCGGAGGGTGGGACTGGACTGCTGTCAACCTGGGGGGTTGCCAACTGGGATCCTGAGCTGTTTCATCGTGTGGTGGGTGTGACAACACACTGTACCAGTGCATGATGCCCAACTTGACTTGACTTGAATGTATGAATGAGTGTGCAGTGAGATGGACTGGCACAGCACTTTGAGACCTTGGGTTGCCCCTAGCGCTGCCACAGCTTGCTCTGGTTCACCAAGTAATTGAATGAGCAGTTTAAGAAAAAATTGAACTATGATAATTTAATTTACACCAACCTTTTTAATTATTACATCAGTTTGCAAAATTATGCTAATAATGCTATTACATGAATGTGCTGTGCTATTTACAATTTGGTACTTATGCCAGAAAATCAACTGAACTATTTCATTATAAAACTGATTACTCAATAAGCACACACTGCCTTCCAAAAGGTATGTGACCAGTTACATCACGCAGACATGTTGTGAAATGATGCAAACTACATGTTGCATTTTTTTTTATGAAATTATATGTTGGAATAACACAATCATTTTTGTGAATGGATGCACACATTTTTATGAAAGCATTTTACAGAATAATGCAAAAAATGCTGGTGTAATCCATCCATCCATTTTCTAACCCGCTGAATCCGAATACAGGGTCACGGGGGTCTGCTGGAGCCAATCCCAGGTCACAAGGCAGGAACCAATCCTGGGCAGGGTGCCAACCCACCACAGGACACACACAAACACACCAAGCACACACTAGGGCCAATTTAGAATCACCAGTCCACCTAACCTGCATGTCTTTGGATTGTGGGAGGAAACCGGAGTGCCCGGAGGAAACCCACACAGACACGGGGAGAACATGCAAACTCCATGCAGGGAGGACCCGGGAAGCAAACCCGGGTCTCCTAACTGCGAGGCAGCAGCGCTACCACTGCGCCACCGTGCCGCCCGCTGGTGTAATACAACATTGTTTTAGTGAGAATAATATAGTATAAAGGTATATTCATTAGCATAACATAACATTTGCAAACCCATTTAATGTAAATGTAGCTAATAAGGTCCAGCCAACAGGCTTGCCCGGTTAGAAGGAATTCCATCCATTTGGTGCAGCAGAGGTCAAAAGCCATGGAATGTGGGACTGGATAGAAGGGTTAAAGGGATGGATTTACATAAAATGAGGTGATCCTTTCTTGAGTAAACCACTCCACAATTTGTACAAAGTCAAAACTCATTTCAAAGATGTGGTCACGATGTTAATGAAGGAGCCACAACTTGTTCAAGAACTGTATGTGTATCAGGCTGGGGGTGGCTTGAGAGCTGTGGGAAAATCTGGATTGTGCCACCTGTTGCTTTCTTTGGCACATCTGGCATATTCAGCAGAGATGAATGTCATCTTTAGATACTTTACACATCTTGTTTAGACTTAATTAGTCTTGCAAAGTTTCTCCTTCACTTCCTAATATGGCCATATAAAAAATACTGTATAACCGGTTTACTTGTAGCAATATGCAAAATGAGCAAAACAGCACGGTAAAGCTGCACGAGGCAGGGTCAAAGAGTGTCCTCTCACAGTCTTCACCTAGGTTGAGTCTTCTCAATTCTGGTTCAGTTGAAGGTGGAAAAAAAGAATCAGGTTATGCAAAAGTTACACTGCAACAGAAACAACCAGACTGCCAGCAGCGCCTTCAGCCCCTATGCTCATGCAGTGTAGTAGGCTACAAAGAAGCGAAGACCCATGACACTGCAAGTGTAACAAACTGCAAATGAAGAGACTCTCTATAATCTTGCCTAGGCTGATAAGAAATGGAACCCGTTGCTGCCATCCATAAGCGAGGCACCCAAGAAACTCGGGATGCCTAGTCGGAGCCCGTCTCATGAATATGCAATGCTCCGCTGGAGCGGACGGAAAGGGGGGCGGTGGACTGGGTTCCCATAGCAACCCCTTCTGCAGGTAGCAGTTTGGGTCCAGCTGCCCTCAGAGGCCCCTGGAGGCTTGTAAGAAGTGAAGAGTTGTGAGCAGCAAGCATTTTGTCTCGGCACACTTGACAAAACAAAGACAGCTCACTCCTCTGGTTTATGCCACATTTTTATTCATAAACAAGCTGCTGGCTGTAAAGACACGATAAAGCAGAGCAGGGCAGAAAGGAGACGGACAGAGATTTGAATGCAAAGCCTCAGCTGCTGCAAATCCTTCTTCTCCTATTATTCACTGGCTTTTTTCGGCTATTTTTGTCTTACGCTAAGCTGGCCAGGATCGAGACTAGAGATATGTGGCATAGAAAGAAAAAAAAAATGTCTGGATCATGCAGAAAGACTGATTAACATAAAAATTAAACAGGGTGAGAAAACAAGCAAAGCTGAATGGATAAAATGAGTAAAATATATTCACCTCTGGCACAGTGAGATTATTATTATTATTATTACTTAATAAATATGTGCTGGTGTACTGGTTTCTCATGTACAGAGTCACAGCTGCAAACAGATTTGGATTTAATTGGAAAATGTAACAGCTGGACTTGTGCTGATAAAGCATCGAGGCTCAACACAAAGGCAGTTGCTCCTAATGCTGCATTTAAGTCCAGTTTAGCTGCTTTTACTCCCCGCTTACCAGGCAATCGCCCCCTTCGGTACTGGGGCTGTGCACAACCCTTGTGAAATGCTCTTTTACTAAAGCACTGCATCCTATTTGCAACTTTATCCTACAGCCATTCTCCTCAAAGGACATGCAGCAAATAACCAATTTTGTTATTGCCACCTAAATTTCTCGCCAGATGAAATGAGATGACTTTTTTTTTTTTTTTTTAAAAAGTGTAGGGTAGATAAAGAGGGTGGTACTGGTGAAATGGTACGAGGGCATGTGGGGATGGTGATGGATATCACCTTCATCACACATCACACAAAAGGCAACCCTTTTATACTTCAGCACATACCTTACAGAGAGTATCAAACCCAGAGATTAAGTGACTCCTTCAAACTGGAGTCCAGAGCGCGAGGTGTAAACTGGCAGGAACAGTGCAATAAGATGCTATTAAAATGTCAAAGTTACAATGTGATGCTGCGATTTGATATGTTTGGCAGCATATTTACTAATGAGATTTTATTTTGAACCACATTAAAATATATATATATTTTTTTACTCTTCTAAAAAAAAAAAAAAACGGAAGATATATTCTCACGAGTAAAAAAAAATTTTCAGACCAGGTGAGATCAGAATGGAAGTTTTTGGAAGTGACTAAAGCTGAAAGAGGAATTAAGAAGTTAAAGGGGTTTACTGGTGATCCATGCATTGAATCCAATTAAACTTTTTCAAGGTCACAGGGGCAGCATGGGGGGCAAAACAAGAATCAAATCTGTATGCTGCATCAGTCCATCACAGGGCACTCCTCAAGTGCACTCCCATATTCACTGACACTGTGCCAATTTAGAACAAACCTAATCTGCTTGTTTCTGTGATATGGGAGTAAAACCAAGCAGCCGGAGAAAACTCACAATGATAGGGGGACAGCGTGTATACTTCAGTGTTTACACTTAATAGGAGAACCATTCCTCCATTTTTAGCAGAGGAAATGTACCTCAAAAGTTTCCCGAGTGAGTCTGAAAGTGCAACACCCATCTGCACGTTGTCTAAATTTAGCTCTGGGTGATGCCTTGTGAGAGTGGCCCTTATTTAATAGTAGTAGTGGTGTGTAGTGTTTTTGGATTTTCATATCAGTCAGTCATTTTAGATAGATAGATAGATAGATAGATAGATAGATAGATAGATAGATAGATAGATAGATAGATAGATACTTTATTAATCAACCTGCTATATCCTAACATAGGGTCATGGTCTGCTGGAGCCAATCCCAGCCAGCGCAGGGCACAAGGCAGGAACAAACCCTGGGCAAGGCAAACACACACACACATACACCCACATACCAAGCACAATTTGGGATTGCCAATGCACCTAACCTGCATGTCTTTGGACTGTGGGAGGAAACCCACACAGACACAGGGACAGCATGCAAACTCCACGCAGGGAGGACCCGGGAAGCAAACCCAAGTCCCCTAACTGTGAGGCAGCAGCGCTACCACTACGCCACCGTGCCGTCCTCATATCACAGTAGTACATATAAATTTTGTGATTCATATCAAGCTCTTTCTATCCTATAAAATTATAAAAACCAAAGCAAACAAACTGAGAGTTTTTACTGGAATGTCCGGAGCCATGCTAACATTGTTCTTGTTATCGAACATTTACAATTAGCTCTATCCAATTTGACTTACAAGCTCATGATTGGTTACAACTATTTACTGTTGGAGCACAGATTGGTTAGTTGGGCCACACAGTGAGTTTGGAGTTAAACTGGCAACCCTGCAGTTTAAAGTTCAGGGTCTTAGGCACTGCACAACATTGCTGCTATCGCTCCTCTTACACCAATGAAGAAAAACTGGCTATCTGCATTATCACAGGAAAGAAAATAACTCTAAACATAAAACATATGATTAGTATTATAGCCATCTGTCATTTCCTTTTAGTCAAGGCATATGTTCCATTGTGGCTTTCATTAAAAAGAAAACTTTGCAAAAATGTATTATTCACCAATGGAACTCACCTGCTCCATCCTCCAAAAACATAATTCATCATCTTAAAAAGCTTTAGTTCAAATCCCACAATCATATACGTGTAATGAACTAGGTGCTTGGGCATATTTCACTCACTATGTCAAGTGCTTCATGATACGTCCAGGGGACCTTGACCCTGATAGATGTTGCAGGGATATAACAAGCTCTTATCCCAGATCCCAGACTGACTGAAAAAGAAGAGAGGTTTCAGGTGGCAGCTGCTCACAAGGTGCCATGTTAGAGTGGCACAGTTGTGGAGTATGTAATTAGGACTGACTGGTGAATAAAGACTTTTTAGTCACACTTAGCAAATGGCACCAAAAGATCTGAATTAAAACTGAAGGTAATTTCTACCAGGTTATGCATTGGGAGATTTGATTCAGAGGTACTACACCAAAAGAATAGAGCAAGTAATAAATTACCAAAGGCCCTAATTTCAAAAGGTGAGAAAAGCCAACTCTAGAGCAGAGATAGTAACAAGAAACAAAAATTGCACATGCAGGGATCCTACTGATAGAAAGAAACAAAGAAGGCTGTCACCACCTGGCTGGCTACAATCTCACGCCATGAACAGAGAGCCTGCTCTATGAGAACATGCAGGGATCAGCTCCCTGTTGTATGCAAACGTGCTGCTGTCAGTTTGAGGGTGATTTTTTTTTTTTCTGTTGTCTTTTTTTTTTGTCAATGGGCTGAACGTTTGGCCAACCAGCTAAAGCAAACAGCGTATGTGTGTCTGTGTTGATGCCAAGGCAGTACCCGGGGAGCTCACCGCCGCATTACTCCTCACGCCCCTCTGCCACCTCCTATTCTCCCGCTGTTACTTTTGGCAAAGCCCAAGCGACTGGCCTCTGAGATCCAATCAATGCAGGTCCAAATACGGACAAGAGGAGAAGCTTAATTGTAATCTGTATTGACTGTTTGCTGCATTGTCTGCCAATTTCTATCATAGATTTGTCTCACTCAATGATGGGCTTCTGTCAGGTCCTCTCACATTAATCCATATCATTATTAGTCTGCAGCAAAGCCCACCTCACCAGCCCCCTCCCCCCAACCACTTCATTTGGTATCTGCAGACAGAAAACACAAGTGCAAAGACTGTGGTGGGATGTGAACTGGGGAACGTACAATGCTGTAATTTAATACATTTACAGTCAAATCAGATCTCTTCTTCTTTAAAGCTGGTGTGAAATTAGGCCATTTACACACAATTCGGTAAACACACAACCAACGGCACAATTAGTTTCGCTTTTTGTTAACCACAAAACAAATGGATTTCTTTCCTTCCAATAAGCCTTCTGGTTATGCAAGCATCTTGTAACGGTTTGAAATCTTGCAGCTAAGCATTGCCCAGGGTGAATCCAATCCGCGCCCCCTACAGACCCCAAATGGCTCTGCTTCCATCTGGTTCTGCTTGTTTAACATAAGAGAACATTCTAAAACCTGTGTAATCCAATTCAGGGTTATGGGATGCATTTGCATAGGCAATAGTTTAAAAATTAATAACCTATCAAATTTTTATTATGGACCACTGTCATAAATATGTCTGTCAATAAAATACATTATTCCTTCTTTGTCTTTCTTTCTCTCCTCTCTGTTATATGCCCAACACCCATTAGCACATTGTCTTACCTTAGCTCTGGGTGATGCCTTGTGAGAGTGGCTCTTATGTAATAGTAGTAGTAGCAGTAGTGGTGGTGTGTAGTGTTTTTGGATTTTCATATCACAGTCAGTCAGTCATTTCCCAACCTGCCATATCCTAACTGCTCACTTTCCCTTGCACTTTTTTTTGTACACTCGTTACTTTTCTGGTATTCCCAGATCTTTCTGTCAACCATTTTATCTAGCAAGCTTCCATCTTTCTTTTGTTTTGACTATGCACTTTCTAGTTCATTTTAACTTGGCCCTCATTGCCTAGCAGTTTTATGTTCTTCTTTACCTTCACTCTGCCCTGCGCCCATTGTGTATCTTGGTTTGTGTGCCCAATCTATTCTTTTCACCTTTCCCCTCCCTTCAGTTTCCACTTTACTTTTTCACTGCCGTTGCTTTCAACTTTTCGCTTGAAATCACTCTACTCTGCCTGGTCTCAGACAGGGCATGGTGCCATATCAGAAGGAGGTGAACTGACTAGCTAGTTGCTACGCTTTTGACAATTAGGAACTGAACACTTTGAAAGTAATTGCCTGTTTCAGGAGTCACTGTCAGTATGGTGGTACCGTGTCGACTCCTGAACTCTATATTACCCACAGTCTGAACTGGAATGAAAACATCACTTCACTTACAAACAAAAAAAAAAAAGCTTAAAAGTGAATGTTTTTCCTCCATCAGCTCAAATAGTTTAATCTGTTCCAGAATGTGCAGTTTAATAGGTTAGTCAAAGGAAACATCCTTATGTAGTCCATCATGATTTGATTTTATTACTTCAAACATTAACTGTAACAAGTTGATAGGGAAGTAGAAACAATTATGGGCCTGAAACTGTATGCCATCCATGACGCATGCACACACTGGCTCAGGAAAGAAGCACACAAGATAATCACAGAAGGCACTTATCTAGGTAACCGTCTCTTTCAGTTATTACCATTAGGAGAAAGTTAGAGAGACCTCAAACCAAGCACACTTCATGTTAATTGTTTCTTTCCATTAGTGGATACTCTGCTCAGTCTTACATTTTTATTTCTTGCTGTCTACCACAGAGCTCTAAACTTCAGGGCCTACTGGGAAGTGCTACCAAATTTAAGTTTACCTCATATGGATGTCCAGAGTATGGTACATAACAACAATATTGGTTTACTTATTCATTGTGTAATTTATGTGATATTATTACCTGCTGCTGTTGCTATGAATAAAGCATTGCCTCATGGACCTGATATGCGACATGTGGGTACAGGAAATGGATGGCATATCGCACTGTGATGAAGTCAAATGCTGTTGTCTATTTTATGGTACTACTGCTGTATTACCAAGACAAATTCCTAGTAATGATGTTGCATGGCAGTAGATTCATTCACTTCAGCTTACCTGTCTGAAGCACTTTGGACTGAAGCACTGATTGTTGATTCTTTGAAGCAGAGCCAGTCAATCCATAAGGTGACATAGTCAGCCATTATCTATGGGGTGCACACTCTGAACACTGAGGGACACCAGAAACTGGTTGTCAAAACTGTTTGGGCTCTGTTTATGAAAATAAAAGTGTGCACGTGCTGTACACCAAGGTTGTGTGCTCCTTAAAGTCAGCATTATATACATAAAGAGGTGCCATATGTGCTACATGTGCTCTGGATACTGAGGAAACCCAAAGTTGTCCAAATCTGATGATACTGAGTGAGCGATATTACAGTGCGCATGCTCCATACACCAAGGGACGTGCGCTTCTTAAATCAGCAGTATATACAGTATACAAAGGGGTTCCATATGTACTACACAAGGATGCCAAAGGGATCCCCCCCACCAAACAGGTCTAATAATAAAGACTACCCATTATGGTCAATGAATGGCAATGTCTGTTCACCCCGCCTAGAGCTCCAGCACAGCTTTAAAGTGAAGCTTTGATTGGGTCACAAGGAGTCAGTGCCTTCCCAGCAGTATTAGGCGCAGGACGGAGCCTAACACTTGACTTTGTACCAGTCTATCCCACTCATTCACACACCCATACTCATCCATACAGGGTCAATCTGCAGACGAAAATTAACCTATCATGTATACCTTTAGTTTGTGGGAGAAAAACTGGAGTCTTTAAGGGAAAAATATAAAATCTACACAAACATTGATCGGATTTAGCAATCACAGCCAGGATGTTTGAGTTATGAGGCAGCAGCATTAACTCCATCTCCACCAAACCACTTAACACAGTGACCAAATAACCTTATAAAACTTGAAAAGTGTAGTTTTGTGTTTTTGGGCATGGATGGGGATGTAGGTTTGTTTTTTATATTTTACTAGGTTAAGTTTTTGTGCAGTCGCACGAACTGTTAGGCAGGTGTTAACTTTCAAACTGACCTGTATGGATTGCACATACTGTATGATTGACGATGAGGACACTCTACATGATTTGTTAATGATAACTGCAGTGCAAAGTAAGTGTAAAAATAAAGGAATTACTATATATTCCTAAGTGGACCCATTCTGTTTGTGGGTCTGTGGGAACGTGAGTGCATGTACTCATAAATTTACTGGCCAAAAAAAGTAACAAAACTGAATAAATATTGATAAACATGTTTATTTTCAAAATAGTCCCACTTGCAATGAGCTCACATATCATCACTATATTAACCTGGCAGGCCCGGCCAAGCCACGTCCACATGACAACAACATCTAAGTAGCGTTTGTAAAATTCAGATCAACAAATGTGTTTTGAGAATTACGTTATACAGTACATGTTCTTGTATTCACTTCTTATGTGGCAAAGACAGTTTTGTAAAAAGCATTGCCAGTTGTAGTGCTCTTCCTCTCTGCCAAGATGCAAATCTTGGTGAACTCACAGAACAATCTGATGAAGAAATAAACGCATGAGCAATACAAATGTACAGAGAAGCATTTCTTTGTCTGTTTCAAGTGTATTTGCTCTATGCAATGGACCGGTGCCCCGTGTTGTCATGACTTTCAATGACATTAAACAGGTTTGAGACTGTAAGTATTAAATATTATTACTTGTATTAATGGTGTAGAGTATTTATTCTACTACAAAGATGGTGAGCAAATGACTTGAATATGTTTCATTGCTAATTGAATATGCTTGCTACCCAAAGCAGGCACTTAGTTGTACTGCACTCTAGTTGGGTCAGAGAAACTAAATTTTAATAACACAGAATAAGGACTGCATCATGGGTAATAGGAGATGTCCAGGAGACATGCCTCTCATTGTTGATAGATCAATGAATCTATTACATGAACTCCAGTGGAAGCCTTCACAGCAGCACTGCTTTTGGCATGAAAATGAGTGGATCTACTCAGGCCTGGAGGAGAGAAACACTTTCAGATGGGGCACAGTCACTCTGAGAAGATGTTTAGAGAGTGTGTGTGTGTGTGTGTGACAGAGTGTGTATGAGAGAGAGAGAGATGACCAAGCACATAAGGGGCAACACTTACTTGAGGCTCCGTGATTTTCGCCTTTTAAAAAATGAAAAATGGATGCTCTTGCTGTTTAGAAAAGTTTAGCAATAATATACCAAATCATTTTCATGATATGTGTGCACCAATCCAAAAACCATTGATCAGGTTTGTTCAAGTTCATTTAAAGAAGGCTGAAGGTTTTTGTTTTCCTACTCAATTTATTAATCTGAAACCACTCATTGCACATGACAGAACTTGCTATTTAATTCTGTGGTGTTCATTTTGCCACCTCAGGTCACTCTGATATTGCAGTTTAATTTCTTTTTGTAGACTTTCCATTAAACAATTAGCATCCTGGATCAGATGGTTAATTCTCAGTCCATTATTTTTTTCTCTCTTCAGTTTCTTTCCAAATATTCTATTAAAATTGATGCTTCATGATGAACATACACACAGGACTAAGTAGGACCAAGTGAAATGGTGAGCTTCTGGCTCCTTTGTCATTGTTAATTCAACGTTAAGCAAACAAGAGGAATATAAAAACTGAGAGCAAAAGAGTTATGGCACGGGAATCATAATAAGCAAGTTAATCAAAATAAACCAAAAGAAATGTACTGCAAGTGGAACAATAACTGCTTCAGCAATGATGAATGATTTGTAATTAACAAATAGGGATGTCGCCCACCCTTCGTTTAAAGGAAGTTAATAGTGGAAAAGGGCAATATAAAATAAAGTTTGTTAACTGGGACTGGTGATTAACTAAAATAAAGTTCTTGTGTTCAATTTACAGTATATATACAGTATGCGAGCGACAACATTAAAATTGCCTAATATTGTGTAGGCCTTGCGCTGCCAAAACACCTCTGACCCATGGACATGGACTGCCCAAGACTTATGAAGGTGTCCTGTGGTATCTGGCACTGAGACGTTAGTAGCACATCTTTTAAGTCCTATAAGTTGTAAGGTAGGTTTCCATAGATCGGACTTGTTTTTCCGACACATCCCACAGATGCTCAACCCGATTGAGATCTGGGCAATTTGGAGTCTAAGTCAACAACTTGAACTCTTTGTCATGTTCCTCAAACCATTCCTGAACAATCTTTGAAGTTTTGGCGAAGCTTATTATCCTCCTGAAAGAGTTCACTGCCATTAGGGAATACCATTGCCATGAAGGCGTGTAGGTGGTCTGCAGCAATCTTTAGGTAGGTGTAATATCCTCATGAATGCCAGGACCCAAGGTCTGCCTGCAGAACATTGCTCAGAGCATCACACTGCATCAGCCAGTTTGCCTTCTTCCCATAGTGCATTGTGCTACCATCTGTTCCCCAGATAAATGACGCACAAACACCTAGCTGTCCACATGATCTAAAAGAAAACGTGATTCTTCAGACCAGGCCACTTTCTTCCATTGCTCCATGATCCATGATCCAGTTCTGACACTCATGTGGACAATGTCAATGGACAGGGGTCAGCATAGGCACTCTGACCTGTCTGCGGCTAATCAGCCCCATAAGCAGTAAACAACAATACACTATATGTTCTGACACCTTCCTCTTATGGCTAGCATCAACATTTCCAGTAATTTGTGCTATAGTAACAGTTCTTCTGTGGAATTGGACCAGATGGGCTAGCCTTTGCTCCTCACGCACATCACTAGTCTGGGGTGCCCTAACCCTATTGCTGGTTCATCGGTTGTCCTTCCTTGGACCACTTTTGGTAGGTACTAACCACTGCATACTGGGAACACCCCAAAGACTTACCATTCTGGAAATGCTCTGACCCAGTTCTGACAGTTTGTCTCTTGTCAAAGTCGCTCAGATCCTTCCATTTGTCCATTTTTCCACTTCCAGCACATCACCTTTAAAAACTGAGTGTTCACTTGCTGCTTGATGTATCCCACCCTTTTGACAGGTGCCATTATACCGAGATAATTAATGTTATTCACTCTACCTGTCGGGTGGCTTAAATGTGACTGATCAGTGTAATATATACACAACCCCAAATCAGAAAAAGTTGGGACAGTGTGGAAAATGTGAATAAAAAAATAATTTACAAATTTCCCTTAACTTTTATTTCATTGCAGACAGTATGAACACAAGATAATTCATGTTTTTTTTGGTCAACATCATTTGATTTGTAAATAAACATCCATTCTTGCCATTCAGGCTTGCAACACAGTCCAAAAAAGTTGGGATGGGGGCAATTCAGGGGTAGTAATGAGGTATAATAACTAAATAATAATGTGATTTGAAACGGGTGATGTTAACAGGATATTGCAATCATGATTCGGTACAAAAGCAGCATCGAGGAAAGGCCTACTCCTTTAGGAGCAAAGATGGGCAGAGGATCACCAGTTTGCCACCAAGTGCGGGCAAAAATCTTTGAAATGATGAAGAAAAGCGTTTCTCAAAGACAGATAGGAAGAGATTTGGGCATTTCTCCCTCTACAGTGCATAACATAGTGAAAAGAATCAGGGAATCTGGAGAAATTACGCAAAGGCCAAGGGCGCAAGCCTAAACTGAATGGCCGTGATCTCCGAGCCCTCAGACGCCACTGCATTAAAAACCGTCATTCATCAATAAATGATATAACTGCGTGGGCTCAGGACTACTTCAGGAAGTCACTCTCAAGCACTACAGTACGTAGTTACATTAGGAAATGCCAGCTAAAACTGTACTGTGCCAAAAGGAAGCCCTAGATAAATAGTGTCCAGAAGCGCCGTCGACTTCTCTGGGCTCGGAGGCATCTGGGATGGTCCATTGTGCAGTGGAAACGTGTATTGTGGTCAGACGAATCGGTTTTTCTTTTTTGGAAGAAATGGATGAGGAAAAAGGAAAAAGAGGAAAAGGACCACCCAGACTGTTACCAGATACAAGTCCAAAAACCAGGGTCTGTCATGGTATGGGGTTGTGTCAGTGCCTTCGGCAAAGGTAACTTGCACTTATGCGATGGCACCATCAATGCTGAGAAGTATATCTCAGTTTTGGAGGAACAAATGCTGCCTTCAAGACGAGGTCTTTTCCAGGGACGCCCATGCTTATTTCAGCAAGACAATGCCAAACCACATACTGTGCACATAACAAAGGCATGGCTGCGTAAGAAGAGGGTGCAGATGCTTGACTGGCCTGCCTGCAGCCCTGATTTTTCTCCTAGAGAGAATGTTTGGCGCATTTTGAAACGAAAAATGCATCAACGAAGACCCCGTACTTTTGCGCACCTAAAACGTTGTTTGCAGAAAGAATGGGACAAACTAACACCTGCAACACTTAGTCACTTGATTTCTTCAATGCCCAAACGTCTTTTAAGTGTTGTTAAAAGACAGGGGAACTGCACAAAGTGGTAAATGCTGTACTGTCCCAACTTTTTTTTAAATGTGTTGCAAGCATGAATGGATATTTATTTACAAATCAAATGATGTTGACAAAAAAAAAAAAAGATGAATTATTTTGTGTTCATACTGTCTGCAATGAAATAAAATTTGAGGAGAATTTATAACTTGCTTTTTTCTTTTTTTATTCACATTTTCCACACTGTCCCAACTTTTTCTGATTTGGGATGGTATATATACACACACACATTATAGATGTATACATATATACACATACATACACACACACACACGCACACTTTTTTGCTTAGTTTGTATGTAAATTCTTTAAAATGTTAGCTAAGTGAATGGCTGTAGATTTATGGCTTACCTAATCAATCAGAGGTTTTGAACTGATTGACATGAAGGTCTCCCAATCAGTGTTTGTCTTTCACTGTTAACTGTGTACTGTCATTTACAAATGCAAACAAATATATTTAACTGAAATCTATTATCCCTTGTCTTAAGCTGTGGGCTTGACTCCGGTGAGCACCCTGGTGTTACGGAGGTCAGTGGGTTGTGTTTTGCTTCCATGTTGTCTAATTGTTTACTCTATGAGACTTAATGCTTGATGCAGTCCACTACTTACTGTAATTTTAGACATGATGATGATGCCATTTTTTTAACTTTACTTTAGAATGCAGCTGGCAGCATTGTCTCCTCGGACTTGGACCTTGGTTCACTTTTTGCTGAAGTGTCTTCTGTTGTACTTGTGAGTTTTCTCCACACAGTCTACAGACATACATGTATTCTGATTGTCAGGTCTAAGTTGATCCTGTGTGAATGACTATTTATGATAATGCAATGGTGTCCCACCTAGAGCTGGTTTCTGCCTGATATCTGCTGCTGCTGGGGTAAGCTCAAGCTTCATCTGATTTTATACCAGGCATAAAATTAATTTTAGAAATGTGTAGTTGAGTAGTTAATGCTTCATGTTTTTTTTCCAATCATTGCTGAGTGTTGTGTTAAAATGCCTTAAGGTATGGGCATACCGTTGAGCTACTGTGATTTAGCATCCAGATCCCTAACCATGAGATTTCCACACATGCATTATACAGGGTCATTTTAAATGAACCCTGCCACACTGGCTGACAACTAAAAATGATTATTTTGCCATTTTTTTTTTAAACACTGTGGGTCTGGGATTCAATTCACAGCAGTGCAGCTCTTTAATCTGCATTTTAATTTGTCGGCACTCTAATTTTGAAAAAGGAGGCACTATTATAACAACCCTAAAGAACAGCCTGTAGCTTGTGGGGGCCTAACCATGCAGAATGCCAACCCCTGTCCTTTAAGAGTGACCTCTTCCCACCAGTTAATCTCTAGCTCTGACTTATCTATAGACGCTCGATGCGCACAAGGCAGCCTCAAACCCCTACATGGGGTCACTTCCAGAGTCAAGGATAACTCATTAGGTGTGAAAGGTGTCCTTTCCCTTATAAGCGCTCGGTTAATTTCAGAACACCATAACTTCAGGAGAAGCCTACTCATTGGTTGATCTTGTAATGGGGCAACCAGTCCTGCTTTCTGAGCCTGGGACCCCATGTTGCCCTAATTTGCCACACTGCCTTGGACTTTTTCTGTTTACAAGAAGTTTCAGGCATCTGCTGGGATGTCCAACCTCTAACATCCAGGAGTAGTGTTGCCTGTTTCCTCCCAGGCTGCACATCTTCCTCTTCTTCTTGGATGCACCTAGATTATTCAGTGGATACGTCAAATACAGAGTCCCCCACACCCTCTCTGCTTAGCTATACCAGTGCTAGTGTGTGATCTTCTCTGTTTTCTAGGGTCCTGAGCTTATGTGGATCTTTCATTCCTATAAAACCCCACCTCAACTATCAATATAATTGTGCAAAAAATTTTAATGAGGGTTGACAGATTAATTCAGTGCTGTACACTTCTTTTGTACACTGTGTTGAATGGAGGCATCAAATACATCTATCCATCCATCCATTATCCAACCCGCTATATCCTAACTACAGGCTCACGGGGGTCTGCTGGAGCCAATCCCAGCCAATACAGGGTGCAAGGCAGGAAACAAACCCTGAGCAGGGTGTCAGCCCACCTCAGGGCATCAAATACAAACATAAAAAAAAGTTGCTTTCTGGTGTATAGTTGGTTAGGTTTGGTTTTCTAGTTAGGTTTGCTGTAAAGCTGTTTATGCATGAGGAGCATTCAGAATTGCAGTCATTCCTGTTTGCTTGATGCAGCTATTCCACAAGTGCCCATCTCGGCACATTAACAGGATTATAAAACTGATTTTCCTATTCGTCCCTCGTCTTCCCTAATAAACTTCACACTGACAGCAGCTGAATCGGGGACACTGTTTCTGCTTTATTTTCTGGCTCTGCATATCTGTGCAATGTGGTGGGCAGCAAATACCATGAGGTAGAGTCTGGTTAACGGCTAACATCCACATTTGCACTGTCAGTTACCCAGGATCGGTCCGCAGAGACTTCATCTTGCTGCTTTTCAATTTAAGAACCAAAGTGCTCAAGAGCAATAGGGTAAAAAAAAAAAAACACAACAGCTAAAGAAGAAACAAAAGAGGAGAGAGAGCCTCCTGGGATGCAATCCCGTTCCTTGTACTCCTGCAATTTCGGGTGCATTGTTTTGTCTCCGGTGCAGATAAATTTGTGTCAAGGTGCAAGGGCGCAGATAGACCGACTCTATGCATAGTAAGCGGCTTGTGAGGTGCCCCAGGGCAAGGCCTTATCATGGCGTGCTGGCTCATTTATCTGATTCCCAACTCAAATAGGAAAGCAGGCTTCAATCCGCTGTTCCCATTCTCTGGGAGGATGCCTGGCCAGGAATACAGAGATAAGTCCATTGCTGCTTTACCACTGCAACCTTCTGCCCCCAAAAAAAAAGTATTTTCTATTTCTCTCCCGTGCTAATCTAGTTTCATTTTTTCCCCCTTATCTCTGTGGTGGCTGCCGTGGAAAAAAAAAGAAAGGAAGAAAGTTCTTTTCTCTCTTCTCTCCCTCCTGTAAAGTGCTATGTGTGTCGCCCAGCTTCTCAAACCCAGTGAAAGTGTGGTGTGTCTGTATTTATTTTCATTTACTGTATATGTTTATGTGTACCAAGTAGAAAGTGGAGCCTAACCGTAACCTTACTGGGCCACATCTAAGTACGCACACAAGACGTCAAATTCCTGTTTGGAAACAAATTAGATGAACATCTACTGTATGTGAGCCTCTCATGGGGCAGCCTGTTGGCGTATGTCCTGATTTATAAATCTGCATTATTCATCAGATGCGTGGAAAGTACAATTGGAACTGTTACAGATGGTATTCATTTATTTATTTATTTATTTATTTTCTGTCACAGGGTTCCACTATGACCTGGTGAATTGGTTTCATTCTCCCTGTGCCTCCCAAGTCCTTGTGAAATTCACCTGTCTCTGAATGTCAAGGTCAGCTATCCTAATCGGCGCTTGTTCAGGGGCATGATTTGCCCCCCAATCTGGGCAGCGGAGTGTTCACATTGAAATATGAGCCCAATAGCCTGTGATTGTCCTTCTGTAAACAGACCACAATGGTCCTGGTGACTAATGGGTTTATTTCAGGGCCTGACACTAAATAGATTCTGAACCCAGTCATCACCTTCTTCGTTTCTTCTCTATATTTAATCCATGCCTTTGACTTGGGCTACCCACTGGGAGGCAAGCTCTTCCTTACCAGCTGGTTTAGCTAATGGAAGCTGGGATGCAGTTTCCACTTGAAGCCATCCATCAACTGCATTAAGCCATTCATCAAGTACCTAAAGTTTCCATCACAGGCTAAGGCTTGAATTGAACAGGATGCTCCGTACAAAATTGTGTCCACTACTGAAAACTGTAAATTAACAGGCAGCTTTACTTAGCGGTTGCACAATCCTCTTTAGTGGGGTGCGGAATACACTGCATTTGTAAGTTCATCTATCCATTCATTTTATAAAGCAATTTTTTTTTTCTTTTGTTACAGGATCACAGAACGCTGCAGCCTGTTTCTACAGCATCAGGCGCAAGGTGCAAGTCAATTTTGAATGGAATGCTAATATAAAAAAAAATTTGGAGAAGGGGATGGATACCATTCTCATAGTCCAGTAAATGTGATGAGGCACAACATATTCACTCCATGCGTCCCCCTAAAAATGAATCCAATCCACTTGGACCTGCTCTAAACACAAGGGGCTGAAGTTGAAGCCTGTAATGGCCACAACTACAGTAGTACTAGCAGTGGTAATAGCAGTATCACTGTCACACGTACAGAGTACAGAGAAATTCAGCCAAAGCGTAACTCAAAGTAGACAGCCTTCTGTCTAAAATGCCCACTTCCTACGACTAGTTGGGTCCATCATACTTAACCAGTGTCAGTACTTGGCAATAATAATAATAATAATAATTAATTATTTGCATTTATATAGCGCTTTTCTCACTACTCAAAGCGCTCAGCAATTGCAGGTTAAGGGCCTTGCTCAAGGGCCCAACAGAGCAGAGTCCCTATTGGCATTTTACAGGATTCCGATTGCCAGTGCAGATCCTTAGCCTCAGAGCCACCACTCCGCCTAGTGGAGCCTAGTAGAGGTGTTGGGTTTTTATGGACTAGTCAGGGGTCCGCATATGAAGCGTCCATGCATTCATTTTGCTTCTCTTATTTAGGGTCAGCAGGAACAACTAATACAAAGTAGGATCCAACACTTGGTGGCACACCAGTATATTTACATACATGTCAACACTCAAACAAACCCACCCGGTGACAGGACAATCATGCAGACAGATATGTGAAACAACAGGGATTAATTAATGAGATCAAAGCAAATCCACTGCTGTTGAGTCAAGCACAATGCTATAAACTCATGACGTTAGGATCATATCATGACAAAGTACTGATGAGAACTAACTTCAAAGCAGGAACTAGAAATAGATAGGGGGTGAGAATCAGATCAAGACCATGATATATTAGTTTGAATTAACAACAGACTTCATATAGTCATATAGTTATGTATATGTTAGTCATTAGCTCTAAAACATAAGTAACATAATAGTTATAATTTGTTCCTAACCCTCACCTATTCTGTTTCACTTCCCGGTACTCAAATGTGGCACTTGGTGCTACTGCCCATCTACCAAGTTGTTTTGCCTGCCTAAGGTAAAGTCATCCCTGATGGTGGATCGCAGGAATCATCAGGTAGAGGGGTCCTTTCATTGGATTGGCTGGCCCAGAGCTAACTCAGCTGTGGAATGGCCAATAGGGTGAGGCAGCTTGATGGCTGAGGTCTCCAGGACTCGGAGCAAATCCAAATTGTCTATCATCTACTATCTGTAATACGTTTATATGTTTAATATTTCACTGTGCTTTTTACAAAAAATATTTTATAAATCTGCTTCTTCTCACATGTACAGCTAACACAAGGCCAGATTTAGCACACAGGGGCGCATCATTTAGTACTGCTAGGCAAGCATTAGAAGACAAGAAAGGGACAACTACGAAAACTGGCATTGTACTATTTTTGTGTGATAGTGTCAGCATGACTTTGGATCTTCTTTTCCTTGTTTGAAAAGGCATGATTTACCTAAGTAGGGGTCTCCACATGAAGAAATGGTATAAACGCTGGAACATTGCCCGGCACACCTTGTAAGCTGACGGACAGATGGGAAATACCGTCATCCGATCCTGAAAATCCTTCCAGCGCAGCGACGAAAATGGTAGACTGTATACATTGAGATCCCACTTCGGTGAGAAGTCTTGCTATGGCTTCCTTTGTCTGTAATGTAGCGTAAATCGTCATTAAAGAAAGCTGTTATTTCTCCTATGTGATTTCTTACCACAGTATCACTAAGGGAGGGGTATCGCCTTTTAATATTATATCTATATAGTTTTGGGTTATTGGAGCCAGCGCCCCCTATAGGAAAACACTATTGAATTCTGCTCTGTACTTGTAATATTTCTATTGCACCATTATATTGTATTGAGGATTACTTGTGTCCTCTTCTGTGTATTGTGTTGTATTTACTCCCTTTTTCTTGACACCCACTGTACGCCCAACCTGCCTGGAAAGGGGTCTCTCTTTGAACTGCCTTTCCCAAGGTTTCTTCCATTTTTTTCCTACTAGGGTTTTTTTTGGAGTTTTTCCTTGTCTTCTTGGAGAGTCAAGGCTGGGGGGCTGTCAAAATGCAACGCTAAACTTTAAACGTTAAAGCTCATTGCGGCAATTGAGTGATTTTGGGCTATACAAAAATAACTTGTATTGTATTGTATTGTATTGTATTGTATATACTAATCATTTTCTGAAGTGCATAGCATCCATTGATGATTCTTTACGTCTATTCTGTATTTCTACAATGTGTTTATTGAGCTAGCAGGTGAAGATGAGTGATAATTTGAAATGTTTAGTTGTGAAAGAAAAAGGAAAATACCTTGGGTAGCAAGGCAGACGCCCTGTTAGAACAGCTGTATTTTGGTAGGGGCAGTGGGTATTTTTTCATGATGGAAGAAGGACAAAGCTGAGTGGTAGTTCATCATATCCAGTATATAGTGGGATCCTATTGCTGTCCTACACTGCCAGAAGTCTCATAAGGGGTCACATTAGTCAAAAGGTGTCTTAAATATTGGACTTCTAAAGTCACATGAGATTCATCCTCACTTCAAAAGATGAAGATGATGATTGGTTTCAGTGGCGTAGCTCGAGTTCATGCCACTCGGGGTGGGGCAGGGCTTCAATTTGCTGCCCTCCAACATATCTGAATATGTTAAACTATTTAAATAGAAAATTAAAATGACGTATAGAGAAAAATTAAGATACATTTTGCATAGATTTAT
This sequence comes from Polypterus senegalus, assembly GCF_016835505.1. Classification (NCBI taxonomy): domain Eukaryota; kingdom Metazoa; phylum Chordata; class Cladistia; order Polypteriformes; family Polypteridae; genus Polypterus; species Polypterus senegalus. Next base: position 107,450,554 of record NC_053159.1, on the reverse strand, counting down.
TCATATATAAAGAAACAGCAATAATTTTTTATAAACATTTGTAAGCATCAACTAGACAAGAATATAGTATAGACGCACTGATAAGCCGTGTTCTAATTATTAGTTTATTATAATTACACTACGAAAACCAGAACCAAAGTAATAGGTGGGGATGTTTTCTGCGCAGAGCAAGAACGCATTCGGATTAATAACTAAACGAAATTATAATTTGTAAATTAGTTGTTTATCTTCCTAAAAATTATTATCGGTGTAACGTTTATGTTTATTTTTGTCATTGCCTCATACATTTCAACTGCTGTGTCTGATGCAGAAAGACAGTCTGAACATTATTTTTCAAGCATTTGTGGTTAAAAACTTTTTTCATACATATATTTTTCCAAACCCTGCTGCTTACACACAAATTGTACTGAGCCTTGTGGCCAATAATGCCGCCCCCAAAAATGTGCCGCCCGGGGCAGACTGCCCCTCTAAAACTACGCCACTGATTGGTTTACACCAGACGAGCACATTGCATTTATATAGCGCTTTTCAAGCCACTCAATGCACTTTACATAGAGAGGAGGGGGCACTTTAACTGCCACCAATGTGCAGCATCCACCTGAATGAATCGATGGTAGCCATTTTGTGCCAATAGGTTCACAACACATTAGCTATTAGGTGGTGAAGGGGTGAGAGAGATTGTTAGCTCATTAGAAACACTACAACAACAACAACAACATTTATTTATATAGCACATTTTCATACAAACAGTAGCTCAAAGTGCTTTACATATTAAAGAATAGAAAAATGAAAGACATAATTATAAAACAAAATAAATCAACATTAACATCGAATAAGAGTAAGGTTCAATGGCCAGGGGAAGAAAACAAAAACAAAAAAAAAAAAAAAAAAAAACTCCAGACGGCTGGAGAAAAAATAAAATCTGTAGGGATTCCAGACCATGAGACCACCCAGTCCCCTCTGGGCATTCTACCTAACATAAATGAAACAGTCCTCTTTGGATTTAGGGTTCTCACGGAAGGGCTTGATGATGATGATGGTCACGTAGACTTCTTCCTTTTAATCCGTCCATCATTGTTGGAGCATCATGAAGCTTTGAGTAGGTGGAGGTGGCGCAGGCCACCACCACAAAGAAACCGGAAAAAGAAACAGAAAAGAGAGTAGGGGTCAGTACCGATTTTAGAGCCACCATGAATAGTTGTTATGATGAATTGAACATACAGAGTATCAGGATTAAGTTAAATTACGATTAAAATGAAGTTATAAAAAGGCCATGTTAAAGTAATGTGTTTTCAGCAGTGTTTTAAAGTGCTCTACTGTATCAGCCTGGCGAATTCCTATTGGCAGGCTATTCCAGATTTTAGGTGCATAGCAGCAGAAGGCCGCCTCACCACTTCTTTTAAGTTTTGTTCTTGGAATTCTAAGGAGACACTCATTTGAGGATCTGAGGTTACGATTTGGAATATAAGGTGTCAGACATTCCGATATATAAGATGGGGCGAGATTATTTAAGGCTTTATAAACCATAAGCAGAATTTTAAAGTCAATTCTGAATGACACAGGTAACCAGTGTAGTGACGCTAAGACTGGTGTGATGTGTTCTGATTTTCTTTTCCTAGTTAGGATTCTAGCAGCTGCATTCTGCACTAGTTGCAAACGATTTATATCTTTTTTGGGTAGTCCTGAGAGGAGTGCATTACAGTAATCTAGTCGACTGAAAACAAACGCGTGAACTAATTTTTCAGCATCTTTCAGTGATAAAAGAGGTCTAACTTTGCTTATGTTTCTTAAGTGAAAAAATGCTGTCCTAATGATCTGATTAATATGTGATTTAAAATTCAGATTACAGTCAACAATCACCCCTAAGCTTTTTACCTCCGTCTTGACTTTTAATCCTAATGTATCCAGTTTATTTCTAATAGCCTCATTGTATCCATTATTGCTGATCACTAAAATTTCAGTTTTCTCTTTATTTAACTTGAGAAAATTACTATTCATCCATTCTGAGATACTAGTCAGACATTCTGTTAGTGAATCAATAGAATCAGGGTCATCAGGAGCTATTGATAAGTACAGCTGTGTGTCATCAGCATAGCTGTGGTAGCTCACGTTGTGCCCTGAGATAATCTGACCTAACGGAAGCATGTAGATTGCTTCACAAATATTAAATATAGTTAATTTTAAAAGGGTATACATTCTAATAATATTTTCCAAACCACAAACAAAGACAAGATGGTTTGGTTGTTAGAAAAATGTTTTATAGCTGCTAGCGCAGAATTGGTATTGTTCTAATTTTATAAAACACTCAGCTGCTGTTTTTATGAAAGGTGAGTACACCTGACTATTAGGATGCTATTTTATTCTAGAAATCTAAACTGACCTTACATGCTAATGGCTGGAAACCCCCCCTATAGATTCTGAAAACTGACCACCTTCATCAAGATAGAACTAAAGGCACTTTACTCATAAGAGTAATTTAAAGAACTGATCAGGCTGACCAGTGTAGTTCTTTGCAATAACTTCTAAAACTGGGCACACCGAAGCTCTTTTAATCTCATACTGAATTAATTTTATTCTTGACAGTGCTTTCCAACATTGGCCACACTAAGGCTGCTTTATTCTCTGGGGATCGTCCTGCAGCTGACCATACTGAATCAATTTGGTTCTCTGAAATGCTTCCCAGCACCCATCACAAGAGAAACTGTTTGATTTTTAAGAAATAGGTGACTACACTCAAGCTGGGTTATTGTCAAAATGCTTTGGACCAAATGTGCCGGGTTCATAGGGGCACTTCTGTCAACTGAGCATTTTCCATTATTTTTGAGAAAGCTTAACATCTTCATAGGGATTTGTCCATCTCATTTCTGTTTCCAGTAGAGCTTCTATAGAGCTTAGGTGTAACCCAACAATAGCAGATTGAAGACAAGTAGCTACCATGGAGGGCCATCTGTAAATCACAGGTCACACTTTTCTGTACACCCAATCCTATCTGGATCTATAGAGTTGCCGATCAAACAAAATGAACACAAGTTGATTGTAAAAATTCTGCCATACAGCCAGCAAAGTTAGGAATCAAAGCCACATCCTTACACCGTTGGAACCCATACCTTATTGGAATGAGGAAAAGTTGTTAGAACTGCTGCCTTGTACTTCCACAAGACTGGGCTTCTCTAGGTGTGGATGTTACATGTTCTCCCTATGTCTGTGTGGGTTTATTTTTACTGGTACTCTATTTTCTTTCCAACATTCAAACTATTTGTACATTGGTGATCCTAAATTGACCTAGAATCGAGTTCCCTGCAACGAGTAGGAAGTCTTTTTATCACTGGTTCCTGCATTACTTCTGATTTTGCTGAAATAGATTTCAACTCCCCAGAATTCCCAGGTTTGAAAAAGTAAAAATGGATGTAAAACCAGACAAATCACGCAATAAAGTATAAGAAGTGGTAAGTTGATTATCTGCTGTCTGGGATGAGTGCTATATTCTTGGTGATGCTGCATGACATTTCTGTGGAACTACCCACTAGAGCAGAAGAGTTAGGGTTTATATTATTATTAAGGTTCATGCCTGGAGGTTGCTCATCTACATTTCCCACAAAGCAGAAATCTACCCCAACAACAAGTCCACTTGTTCATTCAGATGAATCTTTATAAATACACACAGCGAGCGCATTCTAGCCGCAGTTAAAAATCCAGCCGCCTCGGCTGGCTTTTCCAATATTTATTGGCATCAGTTCAGTGCAAAGGCAGATTTTTATCCTGGTATATAGGTTTGTAGTGACACAAGCTTTATCATCATAAAGAAGGCTGAATCAGCAATTAGGCGGCGTACAGCACTGTGGGGACAGAGCGAACGGCCCTCCGTCAAGAAGAAGAAAAGGGGTCCTTACAATGAAAGGGCCCAGGGGACCTCAGGCTGAAGACTCATGATGGTGATTGATGCAGGTGCTGTGCAGACACCCGGGCTGCACAGGAAAATTAAAAGCCTATTTTGTAAAGTTGTAAAAAAGAAGAAACGCATCAGAGTGATGGAGGCCTCAGTCGGACGCCAAATTCTGTTTAGCAACACTGTCTCCTGAGGGACCAGTCTCCGGCTCTCAGATTGACTGATACATTTATACACATTTAGCGGCAGCATGGCGCCAGTACCCACTGGACGGGAATCTATTTTGCATGCCACTCATCTCATACTTTAAAACAATTAGGTGCAAATCGCATCTCGTTTGGCTACATTTCTCTTTTGCCCTCTTCCTGTGCAGAAATTCCAACTGTGGTCAAAGCTGATGCTGGTTTGTGGTTGCTGATTAAAGGCTGAGAAAACTGCACAGCACTACAGAGCTATTGAAGAATTCATTTGACATTACACTTGTTTGTTCAGACTCACGATTCTGGAGCTTTGTGAGGTTTTTCTCCAGGTATTCCGATTTTCCTTTCTCATCCCAAAACACCCGTGTCAGGGTTGTTGTTCCCATGGAAGGAGTGTTCTGTGTGATTCATTAGCACTTTGACTGGGGTCCTTGCCTTGCTCATAATGCTACAAGCAGAGATTTTGGTTCCTACTGAAATAGTCAAGCAGTTTAGAAAATGAATGGATGATTGGATGGAATGATTTATTTAGAAAGCGATTTGAAAGTCAGTTTAGATGAAAGCAAAAGTGTCACTTTCATGCATACATACATACAAGTATATATATATAACCATACATACATTTATATATATAACCCTATATTTATACATATTTATATATAACCCTATATATATATATATATATATATATATATATATATATATATAACCCTATATATATTGTATATTGTATTGTATATAGACTATTCCTAAAAAGATGGCCTTGATAAGAATAAATCAGCATTAGGGACTGAACTGGAAACCTTGTGTTTTATGGCCCATCATCTTTACCACTGTGCAAAGCAAACAAGCAAATTGGAAAAAAGGGTCACCTCTTTCCTAATGCCTGAGTCTGGGAATTCTGCCACAGTAGCTAGTGCATCCCCATTTTCTTTTCCTTATGCCAGTGAAGTCAAATATTATCATCAAGGTCGCAAATCTCTGCCTTTTGACAAATGACAGACATCTTTGATTGAGAGATTCTTTTCTAGTGTACTTTCATTCCTCTTTATCATTGTCTTTATCTGTTATGCTGCCTTCCAGCCTCAGAGAACTGGGGTTTCTCCTCTTTGTGGAGAGCGTGTCTTCCCACTGTGTTTTCATGGGATTTACTTGATCATTCTTGTGTCATTCGTGACGTAGCAGTTTGCCGACTGGACTATGCTGAGGCTACTGGTTCATGTCTGGCTTATTTCTTGATCTTGCCAGAGCTTCAATGAAAAAAGAAATACATGTAAACACTTATAATATTCTGTGATCTTGGAAAAACACCTGACAGGTAGTAAAACAAGTCTGAATTAGCATAAGCCACCCTAATTTGGGGTGTTCATAAAAATGTAATGATTTACTTCATGAGATAGAAGTACAGAATAAACAAGAAGAGTTGTACCTTCTTCTGTTGGCTGCTGCTTTTAGGGGTTGCCACAGAGGATCATCTTCCTCCATATCTTTCTGCCCTCTGCATCTTGCTCTGTTACACTCATCACCTGCATGTCCTCTCTCACCACATCCATAAACCTTCTCTTAGGTCTTCCTCTTTTCCTCTTGCCTGGCAGCTCTACCCGTAGCATCCTTCTCCCAATATACCCAGCATCTCTCCTCTGCACATGTCGAAACCAACGCAATCAGAAGAGTTGCACAGAATATTTAAAATATTTCATTTGAAATATTTATATTTTCAATTGTGCTGAGATTTTCTCCCACAGTCCAAAGACATGCAGATTAGGTGGATTGGTGATACTAAGTCAACCTTAGTGTGTAGTTGGGTGTGAGTGTGGTGTGTGTATGTGCGTTCGCCTGGCAATAGATTTGCAATATGTCCGGGGATTGTTCCTGCCTTGTCTCTCTACGTTTACTGGGATAGACTTCAGCACCCCCCATGATCCTGCTCAGGATTAAGTGGGTTTAGAAAATGGTTTGTATGGCATTCTCAACTGTAATAGAAAAAAAAATTAAAATAACATCATATTCATTATTGCTGAGCTGGAAATAGTCTAAAACGATACACCAGACTTGTCATTTGTAACCTTCTGACAGTGGCTCTTACAGGGCTAGGACAACCAATAAAGAATCAAATATCAAAAATATTATCATATTCATGATTGGCAACCTCAACATAGCATGCTCATTTCTGTTTCTAACCTGCTTAGTCCTGAACAGGGTCAAAGAGGGTGCTGAAGCCTTTCTCAGCCAACATAGGGCCCAAGACAGGAACAAACCCTGGACAGGCACCAGTTCATCACATGCATGCACACCGAAACACACCCATACACACACTTGGGCCAATTTAGTATGACCAATCCACCTAACCTGCATGTCTTTGGACTGTGGGAGGAAAAATGGAACACCGTAGGAAACCCATTCAGACACAAGGAACACATGCAAACTCCACACAGGTAGGACCTGGTACACGAACCCTGGTCTTCTAACTGCGAGGAAGCAGCGCTACCATTGTACCACCGTGCCCACACCCGATACTCTACATGCTATATCGCCGATCTCCATTTTTCCAGTTTTGTGAAAAGGAGTAACTTTGAGCTTTTGTATCCCATTAAAACGTGGACCCCTGGGGTCAACTGACGCAGCATGCGCAACTTCAAGTCCTTTTGATCATTTTTGCTGAAGACACCTATAGGTTTACTTTTTATCATAAGGGTGTAATTTTTAATGCTTCATAAATGGCCTGGAGATGAAGGCTTTTCAGGCCTATAGTGCCAAAAATAGGGGGGACCCCAAAAAGCTTGATGTCTTGCATAACTAGACATCAAGACGAGTCAAATGATATATGTGATGGTTTTCTCGTACTGATGAGTCAGGAGGGTGCCAGAAAACAAAAATTGAAGTGATTGTAAAGCACAATTCTTACAAATAATATTAATAACCATCACCAATAGCTTCTGTAAATTGCTGGTGTGCCATCTATGTGTGGTTCCTGCCTTGGGCTTAATGCTGATGCCATGCTTACTCATCGCTATGACCCTGATCTGAACAAAGAGGACACACAAAATGGGCAAATTAAAGAAAAAATATCTCTGTATTAACACTTATGGAAAGCAAGAGCACTGTGAGCTTATACTATAAAGATCGGGGCCGCAGAGCCATTTAACTTACTCCATAATTGGATCACTTTTGATGGCAGCACACTTGCGCTCCTTGATCAACATTTTTTAAATAACATAGCCAGACATATCCATGGAATTGATCATGGGAAAAGTGCTATATAAATAAAATGTATCATTCTTATTATTACAGGTAATGTAATCAGCACAAAAAAATCTCTTCATCTTTGATATCAGTAAAATGACAGCAGGCCGAAAACAGTTGGAAAGATTGTATAAAATATGGACTCCATCATCATCGCAAGCATCCTCATGTTAGTTCAGTTGACAATGCCAACTTGGCTCTGTATGACTTGGTGTAGGTGTGAGGGTGCCCTGTGGCAGCCTGGCACCCCACCCAGGGTTGGTTCCTGCCTTGCACTCAATGATGTTTCAATATACTCTGGTGGGTTTGAAAATGAATAGACATAAACATGACTTGAGTGAAATTAGCAGACATTTTCATATTCTATCACTTGTAACTGAAACATTTTCTAAAGGGAACATTTTGAATAAATAATACTGGTAAATGTATTCAGTTCATCAGGAGTTCTCATGAACCAATTTTCTTTCACAATCAGTACTATTGTAGTATTTCAGCTGATTTTATCAACAATGCTAAACTCGACTGCAGTCGCTTGATCTGAACCATTCACAGACAGCCATGCACAACATGGCCAGAAAAGTCAAATCGTGCTCAAGAATTCCTGAAAATCAAAGTCATAATTTTGTCCGCTTACATCATGTGTGTGTGTGTGGCAGGGTTTGTTCCTGCCTTGTGCCCTGTGTTGGCTGGGATTGGCTCCAACAGACCCCAGTGACCCTGTGTTAGGATATAGCGGGTTGGATAATGGATGGATGGATGGATGTATAACGTAACTTGATCAGAAACAATCAGGATCACTGAAGCTATTCGGCAACACTGAGCTTAAAGCAAGAAACCTCCTTGAGAAGGGTGGCCAGACCACTACAGATCCCCCATTCTCAGAGGGTCAAATTGGAGCCATCAAGCAATACAACTAGCACATCTGTTGGGATGTAGGCAGAAAACCTAAGTGGACACAGGAGAACATGCAGACTCCACACAGACAGAAACTGGGCACAGAATTCTAATTGTGCTACCTTAGCAAAGATGTTAGAGGCACAGTTACCATCACATGCTGCCTGGGTGGCAGGGTGGCATAGTGGTTAGTCTTGCTCCTATTGCTGTTTGTGTGAAATATACAGAGGTTCTCCCTGTTTCTCCCAAATCTTATGGTTCCTGCCTTGTTTCAAATGCTGCTGGGACAGGTTCACCTGAGTTATTCTGGTTTAATAACACATGCATCGATGGGTAGATGATGCAGATGGCGTCTTGGTGTTTGCACCTGTGTCTTTTCTTCGGAGATAATAGAGGTAGGCTGTCCAATCGGATTCAAACATTAAAACTGACAGGAGCCTCATGGGCAGACTCGGAGAAATTTCATCCAGGCTTTTTAATGAAACATTTCTTGCAAAGCTCATTCTGCGCAAACTGATCATCTATAGGATGTTTCCCCCACTCTCATCAGCTGGATGGGCATTCGTTTTTCTAAATAGAGTCTGGAAGTGAAAGACTTCATTGCCTGGATATTGTTTGCGTATTATTTATCCTATATTTGAATTTAATTGACCAAGTGTCCCTAGCAGGCCCCGCCCAAGCTAGGCGAGCTCTTCTGTGGAAAACAAAAAAACAAAACAGAACAAGAGAGGCTGGCACTGGCAAAGCGCACGCTCATTTACTGCGATGTCAGCTCCTTGTCTCGTTGCAAACCTCACAGAAGGGAGGTCACTCCCGTGTCAAGAGGGGTGTGGAAACCAGCTGAGCAGCCTCCTTGCGCATTGTGCTAATTTGTGCAGGCGTAAAAGGAGGAGAGGCAGCCTTGACAGGGACGTGCAGGACAGCATATGGTGCCTTGGTGAAGGAAACGCTTGTAAAAAACGGTAATGGTAAGACACCCTCAAAATCCACCACTTTGGGGAGAGGCAGATCCTGTTGCCGGTTTAGATGTGGGGTGCAGGCAGTGGGTCAGATAAGGCGACTTCTCCATTTTGGCCAGTCAGACCTGCAGGACCCGTATACTGCTGCCAGGAGAGATTGCTGCCATGTTAAGTGACCCGAATGATGAAGGAAAATGCACGGCAGACAGGGATTCTCTACCAGCTGGACGGCACTCTTTAATAAACATCACTGACTAGTCATGCGAGTTCTTGCGAGGGGGGTTAAGTTGGGGCGCAACAGCCAAGCTGCTTCATTTTCAGAAGCTCCCAGGATGAATGCCTTGTCAGTTACATGCAGTTTACAGAGCACAAAACAGTATGGACAGGCCAGTCTTTACTTTCAAACCCAGAAATGGGGCGATTAAACTGATTGGCAAAGGGTGAATGAATGACTTGATAGAAAGTGGTGCTCCATCCACAACTGCTTGTCAAGATGGGCTCTGGCTCCATTGCTACCGTAACATTAGATCAAGGGGCCTCAGGAAATGAATGAATGAGTTTATGTGGGGAAAACCACTGAATCTCTTCACATACACTTGCATAATTAAATTATGGAAAGGTGGGATGTCAGGCTGCAATTCTACTCCTTGTCTGCCAGCAAAACAGATGACCTGACAGGAGCTGGCTGCTTCTGGAGTCTGGTTATGGGGAGGTGGAGAGACCTTTTCCTCACCGCTGTCCCATTGATGATGGCTCATCTGTGCCTTAAATGACTACAATCAGACACTTTGGCAGTGCTGACCCAGGAACAGAAGGGTGCATTTGCAGATCTGCTGCGACCCTAAGAGCAGAATGAAGGCAAAGTCAAGCTGTCTGTGAATGCAGGTGATGGGAGCCCATGATTCCTTGGCCCTCACACTGTATGTGCCCAGACAATATCATCAAGATGCTGTCAGGCACTTTTCAGAGAAATACTAAGATAGTCTATTGGTCTATTTTCTGCTCTCAGTGCATCACTACACAAGTACCTGGACATTCTTTTTATTATTACCCAAATAATAAACATATGGCCAACAGATAACAGGTCACATCTTTCTATATGCCTTTCTTGGTGACGTGTTGCATGTTGGTTTCCACATGAAGTAAGAATTTTGCGGCACCCAGTACAGGTGACAATAATGAACCTATACACGTACAAAACGTTTTTTTTTTTTGAACCAGCACTCTTCCTCATGAATTCTTGCAAATATAATGAAGAAGCTGCCGTTCACTAAACCACCCGAGGCTGCTCATGTTTAACTGAAAGAGCAGAAGGAGCAAAATGGTCGAATAGAATGGAATTAAAATGAGGAGGAAGCCTACATAAAGAATAACAAAACGAAATCCTTGGCTCTGACATGTATGACAAATGACATGTTTGCTAAATAGCTAAAGTAAGCCACACTTGGTAATTTATTTCCAATTCTGCAGATTAAGCACATTTGTTTAAAAGATGAGTTCAGTTAAAAAGAGGAATTAGCCAAGAAATATGAATTTGGTGGCACTGGGCACTAGCATGAAAACTGGAAGTCTGGGCTAGAGAACAACTACATTAAGAAACAGAATTTCTCTAGAGGAGAGTTTCCAGAGGTCCATTTTGGCAGATGCCTTGGCTGCTTGCTTCCATTCCAACTTGATGCCAAGTTGTGCTGTGAACAGGACTCATTTTGCCCCTCAGCCTGTGCTTTATCCATCCATTCATCCATCCTTGTACCTACTTTCTAAACTGCTTATCCATTTCAGGGACATAACAAGTAGGAGTCTATCCTGGCAGGAGTGGACGCAAAGTATGAAACAACCTTGAGCAGGGCGCCGGTGCATCACTGGCCCCACTCACTCCTATGGACTCAACTTTGAGTCATCAATTAACCTACAGTGTAGGAGTTTGGCATATGTGAAGAAAATGTAAAGACAGACACCAAGAGGACGCACAAACGCAACACAGATAGCATAAGGGCAGGATTTCAAATCCAGGACTCTGGAACTCTGAGGCAGTCTCTCCACAACACAGCGTCACTGTGCGATTTACTTTAGCAGCATTTTTGTCACATCCTTTTATGCCTCATGTCTCATCACTTTTGTGAATCATCCAGTTATTTTTAATTGATATCTCTGTTGGGTTTTACCTTGTTTAGTGCTGTCCCTTCATTTCCAAACTTCAACAGTGCCTGCCATTCATGGTTCTAGTAATGGCCCCATTATACTGAATGGAACAACACTAGCTGTAAAACCAAACTATATCTCACACTGTTACTTTGTCAGTTTTGTTGTGCCCATTGTAATTATATTTGATCTGTAAATATATTTATATTTTTTAAAATATTGATTAGTTTGTATATTTTCTGATATGGTATGCAGGTGAATAGGTGCTGCCAGAAGATGACTTTTACCCAATGTGTGCGAGGTGCCCATGATTCACATTGAGTACAGAGTAAGGGGGATTGTAGAAGAGAAGTGAAAAAGAGAGGAATGGGTGGAGAAGAGTGTCAGGAGTGAATTGTGACAGACTGTTATAAGCAAGGGTGAAAGGGGAAGGTCTACAGGACGGTAGTGAGACCAGCTATGTTATATGGATTGGAGATGGTGGCACTGACCAGAAAGCAGGAGATAGAGTTGTAGGTGGCAGAGTTAAAGATGCTAATATTTGCACTGGATGTGACGAGGATGGATAGGATTAGACATAAGTACATTAGACGGTTAGCTCAAGTTGGACGTTTTGGAGACAAATTCAGAGAGGCGATATTACTATGGTTTGGGCATGTGCAGAGGAGAGATCCTGGGTATACTGGGAGAAGGATGCTAAGGATAGAACTGCCAGGCAAGAGAAAAAGAGGAAGGCCTAAGAGAAGATTTATGGATGTGGTGAGAGAGGACATGCAGGTGATGGGTGTGATAGAGGACAGGAAGATATGGAACAAGATGATCCACTGTGGCAACCCCTAACAGGAGCAGCTGAAAGAAGAAGATGAAGAAGACAAAACTTATAAAAATTGCTGTGGAATGCTGGGATGCAAGACCACTGAGCGCTGTAGTGTCAGACAAGGACTGCTGGAGAAATTAAAGAGCCATATCTCCTGGCCCATTAGAGGGTAGAATACCCAACAACCTTATGACTGAACCCCCAATAAGAAACGGAAAAGTAGAAAAAATACTTCTGGCCACCACGGGGCACACCATTCACCATAGGGGTATGGGATGCCATACTGTCCCTCACAGAACATGACAGACCGTGTCTAACCCTTTCATGACTCTGGACACTGAAATGGTACCCTAACACCAAGATCCAGTAGGTTGGTGTCTTGTTTTACAAATATGTTGCTGTCTTTTGGTAGCTTTGTGAATAAAGGGAGTGTAGAGCTAGGAGGACAGAAAGAACAAGTAATTGAATGGCAGAAGAAGAGGATCCAGAAGTTGCAAACTAAAGAGTAAGCAAGTGAGAAGCCAAGCTATGGATATTGAAGAACACAAGAAGTACATGTTCATTGTACTTGTCCCCACTCCACACCATCTGGATAAAATTCCCTGAGACTGGTAGAGGGAAGAAGAATACAGAGGTCTTGTCCTTAATGACATCTGCACTGGCTGACTCGTTCTTTTATTATTTTTTATGATAGAATGCTCAGTGGGGCCCTGATTGGTCTTTTGCTTGAATTATACTTTGTATTGGAAGGCACTATATAAATAAATGCTATTATTTATTTATACCATAGGTTAAGGTGCATCTGTTTCATAAATGCTGCATACTTCTGCTCTTCATGGCTTTATTCTGGGTGTGGTAATCAGATCAGATTAGATAACAGCTTAAAATCTTGTCCTGTAAAGTGCCTTTTTATTGTCATTTACCTAATGAATGCACAGAACAATTGTCGTGAGAACAGGCCATTCGGCCTAACAAAGCTCATCAATATGTTCACAAAGATTCTCCAAATAACATCAAGTCAAGATTTGAAGGTCTCTAAACTCACATACAGTAAGTAAGAAAGAAACAACTTTGGCAGGCTTGGCAGTTAACATCAATGGCATCTGTGGAAGCAACTCCATAAGATCACTGTCACACCCTTTCCTGAGTAAAGTCACAGTCCTCAGCGAAGGGTACCCATGGGTCTGACATCACTGTTACGGTGATTGGCTTTGCCTGCTAAGTCATCAGAACAGGATTGCATGTTGAACCCCGACACAAAGAATTCTTTAGAATATACAACACAGCATCCATTCAACATTGTGTATTTTTGTTCTCCTAGTTTATTCGATTATGATAATAATTTTAAGGTTGCTCTTGCCCACTAATGATCAGATTTGACATTGTATTGTAATCTTGCCCTGTAAAGCACTGTAATATGATTACACTATTGTTATGTACAGTAAAATAAAGACTGACTGATGTAACTGTTTCACGTACCAATGAGTGTAGCACTCCTTCATACAACATGGCAGATTGTGGGGGGCAACTCTCGCAATTCCACATTGCTTACTTTGTGCTATTTATCAATCTTTAAGCTATACAGTACATTTCACCTTGTGCAGCAGACTACAAAACAGCACAATATAATAAGATGAAATAAAAAAGGTCTTAAATATAGCCTAGGTGGCAAGAAAATATGACATACTGAATAGAGTTGCTATGTGTACTTGAGAAGAAAGAAAGAAAGAAAACTTCATGACAATTAAACTACAAATCACGTCGTACTGGGCAATTCTGATAAAGCAGCCCGAGAACTAATGCATAGCTGTAACCCTTCCATTTTTAGCAGGATATTTAATTTGACTTAAAAAATATATATAGATGATCTGGTAAAACGAGGAATAGACAACACATTCGCAAATTGGTTGAAATGAAAAACAGCAGTGAACGTATTCCCCCAGGACTGAGTTTGGGACCTCCTGATCTAGACTGACTCAAATGTATGTGCCCTCTAGAAGAATTGACTATGCCCTGCAGAGTGAATTAAATGAATTTGCTCTCCAGAAGAAATGATTGTGCCCTCAAGAGTGAACAGAATGAATGTGTCCTCCAGAAGAAATCACTGTGCCCTCCAGTGTGAATCATATGAATGTGAACTTGTGAACAAATCAAATGAATGTGCCAAACAAAAGAAATGACTGTGCCCTCCAGAGCAAATTGAATGAAATGTGCCCTCTAGAGTGAGTCGAATGACTGTGCCCCACAGAAGAAACGACGGTGCCTTCCAGAGTAAATAAAATGAATGCACCTTCTAGAAGAAAAGAATATGCCCTTGAGGATGCATTGAATGAATGCGCCTGGTAAAAGAAAAGAATGCGCAATCCAAAGTGATCTAAGTAAACGGAAGCTGCTAAGCACGTCAATTGAATGTGCTCTCTGGAAGAAAACGACTGTGCCCTCAGGAGTGAACAGGATGGAAGTGCCCTCTGGAATAATTGGCCACATCTTGTAACTCGAATCTTAAGAATATGAAGTCATAAACAAGTTAAATGAGGAATGTCTCCAGAAGAAATTCCCACTCCTTGTATTATGCATTAAATGAACGTGCCCCCCCAGAGGGAATCATATAAAATGCATTCCAAAAAACCAAATGAATACACCGTCCAGAATGAATAGAAAAGGAAAGCATCTTCCAGAATGAACCGAATGAACACACCTTCCAGAGGGAATCAAATGAGCACAATGTAGAGCAGAGATCTCCAACTCCCATGAAGGAAAAAAAGATAATTAGCAGCAAAAACTGGTCACTAATTAAGAAAAGGGTTAGAATGAAATCCTGCAGCCACTGCAGCACTCCAGAGTTGCAGACCCCCTGATCTACAGTGATCTAGATGCCTGGGCACTTCTTTGTTAATCACAGGTAAAGTATGTAACTTCCACAGTAAATCTAATAAAACAGGCCCTTTAAAGTGAGCCAAATGACTATGCTGCACAGAGTGAATTACAGAAAGGCTCCTTCTTAAGTAAACCCTATCAAATGTTCTTAAAAGTGAATCACAACAATGTGCCTTTTTAGAAAGAATAAAATCAAATGCCCTCCAGGCTGAATCACATAAATGCACCTGCCAAAGTAAATCAAATGAACATGGCCGTCCACAGTGATTCAAATGACTACTAGGCCCTCCAGAGTGAATATCATGAGCAAGTCCAGTATAGCAGCCCCAAGACCATACCCTTAACAGTGAATCACATGAATGTGCCTTTCACAATGAATACACACTCAAATGCCCAATGAAGTGAATCACATGAACGCACCTTCCAATCTAATCAAATGAACACATCCTACACTGTAAATCGAAAGTGGATTGAGGGAATTAACCAAAAAACGTATTCCCTCTCATTTATAGAATCTCCTGTATTCTGTGTTACTATTATTGTGTTCTGATGCCCCGCCCCTGAGATAAATGAAAATAAAGAAATTCTGTGAATAAATAAAGTATCACTAGTAGAAGGTGGTTTATGAAGAGTAAAGTATGTCAGTTAAGATGTAATGCCTTTGTGTGGTGACTTCTATAATCCTCCAGAGTTTTAATGAACCCCATGAAGGCCTTTCAACCTTTGCAGGACTGAATACTGTTTTCGAGTGGAAAGTGAATGTTGATTTGTTAAAATGGCAATACTTTTTGGTGTCTCTCCCTTTCTCCCAAAAATGCACCTCCACATGAGCCCTCAAAGCCTGTTCGTACTCTGCTGCATAATCCATTTCCAGCTCCTCATCAAGACTTTTCAACAATCGAGAAAACGGTGAGTGGAGTTCAATGAAGGGTCCATTCGTTAATTTTTATCTAACTGAGCCCCTCACCCCCTTTAACTTCCTCCAAGGAATTAAACTGAAAAGATTTAAACATCAAATAAAGTTCCATTGCTGAAGGGGAGCTAATGTAACATGAACTTCTGGGAAAGCATACTGCTGTACCAAAGAGAAGTCTGGTGTTTGGCAATATTGGAGAGTTCAGAAAGTTCAGACGAAACCCAGAAGCTCAATACAGTTTGTTTTCTTTTTATAGGTGACAGCTTGATTGCCTGAAGGACAAACGCTCCTTCACACGTGCCCACCAGTGCAAGAGAGATGACAGTGTGGATGAAAGCAGGATGTGAAGCAATGCTATTTGTTAAGGAAGGAGATTCTCGTCATGCTTGGGATGCTGTTCCCACTGGTTAGAGGAAATGGAAGTTGGCTTCCTGTGTTATTTTTTTTTGATCATCTCTCCATTACTTTTTTTTTAATGGCAGCTTTTTAAAATACGTTATTGGTAAGGTAGGGGCATGCGAAAAAGCAGTCACAGGTAAAGGTAAAGCAGTCACATTAACTGGCATGTGATGGGACACCATTTCATAATGGCTTTGTTTTGAGTTTCAGTAGCCAGGCCTAACCTAATAACATGCTTCTTAAAGAAAATGAATGACATTCAGTTAGCTTTATTGAAAGGTAAGGATGGTGCAATACATGCGGAGAAGCACACATGCCAGATTTCTTCTAATATCTCACTCAGGAGCTTGAATTAGAGAACATGGGAAGAACTTTCATGAGATGTGCAGAATAAACTTCTCTGTCATTAGCTTGCAATTCATTTTACATTCAGAGATGACTTTATAAAGTCCACCTATCTAGTGCACAGTAGGACTTCCTCATGTCTTTAGAAGAGTTCTTGAGTTCTTCAAAGCATGGATTCAACAAGCTGCTGGAAGCATCCCTTAGGTATTTGGGCCCATGATAACTAAACCACTGATACAAGTCAAATAATTGATGGCTGTAAATTTCTGGCCTGCTTGTATTTTAGATTTGTGATTGTGCCAAATTATTTGTAAGAAACCCTCAAAGGATTGTATGGATTGTAATAGTTTTTCAGGTATAAGTCCTTGATTTCATAATTATATTGAGCGGCGGTACAGCACAGCAGAACATAGCACTGATGCTGCACAGCTCCAGGAGACTAGCCTGGTCACTATCTGTGTGAAGTTTACATTTTCCCTGTAAATTAATGTGAGTTTTTCTTCAGGTACTCTGACATGCTTGCATATAATGCTGCTAGGACAGGTACCCCTTGACCCTGATTTTGATCATTGAGTTCAGAGAATGGATGGATACAAGAATGGATAAACACAAAGAACACCGAGCAAATAACATGCTTGGCAAATGCAACATAAAAATTCTTATCTCCAGACATGGTCCTAGAGGTCACTTCTGAAGAAGCAGAACCAGCTAGGACACTATATTGGGTCACTGGTGAACTGTGTGGCCTAATAAACACAGGGGTGTGTATATTCCTGTGAAGGACTTAGCTAGAGTTGACGTTTCTGAGAGGTGAAAAGCTCAGATAAAGGAAATGCTAAAAAAAAAAAAAGGACACCCACCAATTAATTTTGCTGCCTGCTTTATCCTGTTCTGTTTGGGTGCAACAAATCTTGGACAACAAGTCTGTCCATTGCATGTCACACAACCACTGGGTCATTTGTGAATCGCCAAAAGTCCAGTAATGTACAGTTCTTCTGATTCAGGGATGAAGTTCATGTGAATATAAGTGCATAACATACACTCACCTTATTCTAAAAATATCCATTTAGCCATACATATTTTGACTTAATCAAATTTACCAAAAAGAAGGACAAGTATACAGTAGGGTATGGTTTGTAGAAGTGAGCCCCTCATGCTAGTATTATATTGAGTAATAGACAGTAAGACTTTAGGGACCTTCAAAAAATCAGCTCAGTGCTATTTTGGAGAAATAAGGTAAACAGGATTGACGAACTTTGTAGGACTTAATGGCTTGTTCTTATCAAAATCAATCAAATGTTCTAATTAAACTAACTTAATTAAATTAACTAGGTGCTGGGCATGAACTAACTTTGGATGGGACCACTTTCACTGACTATTGGAGAGTTGGTAATAAGCCGAACAGGATAGAGTATTTTTGGATAGTGAAAAGGAATCCATGAGACTGCTAGGGGTGAATGTCCATGGAGATGAAGACTCTTCATAGATGGCACCTGGGAGTCAAACTTAAATCAAAGTATTCCCAGTAAGCAACTATTGAACCTTCCACCACCTCCAAAATATCTAAAATTTCCATCTAGCAATCAATTTTCAAAGCTGCTTCATAAAAGTATAAGATCATGGGGGTGCTGATGCCTATCCCAACAGGATTGGCAGGAACCAACTTTTGATAAGGCCGAAGTCCATTTACAGTGCATACCCATATACTCAACCACTCACTAGATGAGGCCCAGCCAATGCATAGATGCCAATCAAACGACTCAGCCCATCTCTGAGATATTGGCAGCCAAACAGCAACACCAGGTTAAATTGGCAGTGACGTCGCTGATCTGCCTACAACATTCAATAGAGATCCCTACAAAAAAAAACAAATTCAGTCTCCCTTGGGTGTTTGAGTAGGTAACATGAGGACTTCCAAACTGTAATTTTGCATGAAAATAATTGTACAAACTTAGAGAGAAATCAGAAATAAAACCGTTCTCAGGTCTTGCACAAGAGACATTCTGACCACAGTATTGTCAGTTTTAAATGCTCCTCGAGTCAAGCTGGTGCTCAACTGCTTCAGGATCAAGTCATAGGAAACATTTGCTTTAAAAGGGCTGGCTAGCTTCTCCATGTGTGGAAAAGGATGCTATGAACTCTGACCCTGCCTGACAAATCCTTATCTTGTTGCTTTTATTGTCTGCCTTGACCAGGAAGAAATGGGGGTGCAACTGGTCCCTAGTCTCAGGAGCAGATGGGCATTACACAAAGACCCTCGCACCTCGGCAAGCTGGTCTTCCACTATGCCTGATTAAATCCTAATACCAAAGTTCGAATTGATACAGTGAATCTGTGGTGATTCAATTAGTGCATCAGGCATGAAGAAAGCTCTACAAAGAGATGGGGTAGTTAGAAAGTCATTTTCTTTGATCATTATAGCATCTCACATGTAGAAGCAGAAAATTATAGGCTCATGCGTCTTTGCTTAATATCCTCTGGGGCCAGATTTGTTGCAACATTCAAGTTAGATGTCACAGTTGACAAAATCATGTGCACTTGATGGATTTAAACACTGCCAAGGTAATAAGAGGAGAGGCGAGTCTGCGTGTGGAAGTGCTGCTGTGCGTAACGGCGGAGAGAGGGCTGGTGGAGGCGAGGAAAAAAATAAATAAATAAAATAACCTAAATCGAGGGTAAGCAGAAATGTGTAACATGAAATTAAGATTTCATTTTTTTTTTTTTCCTGCTGTGAAACATTTGCTTGGACTGGTCTTGTGGGATCAATGCACAGGGTTTTCTTGGGTGCCTATTTCCTAAAGCCCAGGAGGACAAGCCCAGCCAGGCCACTATGCCTGGAAGCACCTCTCAGAGAGCTTATGCACGTAATGCCCAAGTTTGTTTTGTGTGAGCAGCGTATGCCATCTCTATCGGCCGATGGTTTATCTCATAGCGTACACGTTCCCGCTTTCTGAACAAAGCGTTCTGCAGTGGGATTCGCCCTGTTCATCTACATTAAAAAAACATCCCTTATCATCAGTCCTCTTTCATTTCTTCAGACGCTGCCTTTCTATCTCTGTCTGGTCTTCAAGATATGCTAATCGGTGTGTAAGTATATCCTGTCAAATAATTACCATATATTAAACTGTACTCATCTTGGTATAATTTCCTCATATGCATAATCGTATTTGGCTTTCCTCAGAATGTGAAAACTGGTCTTACCTTGGGCAAGTTAATCTTCAGTGATTGAATATCAGACTCATTTGAATGTGTTAACAAAGTGTGCCTTAAGGAGCCAAAGAAAAGATCTTTTAAACTTAAGAAAGATTTTCAGCTGCGCACCGGCTACAGAAACCAGGTTGCTGGGGTTCCCCCATGGCCTGATGCTTTGCTAAGAGACACAAGTTGCGTCTGCTCTTTTCAAAGGGGCCGCGGCTCATTTGTATTTTCAGACATGGTGCGTTTCAGCAGAATCCAAACCCTAGCATGAGCACTTCTCAGCTCGCTCTCGATGCTGTGAGAGTGCAGCAGATGGCAGAGCTGCTGTGATTTATCATAGAGGGCAATCTGCCGAGGATCACTCACTTCAGGATTATGTAGGGGATGGCAGTGTGTGCGTGTGCGTGCAACACTCTACACCCAAACAGGTGATAGCCTTAAAAGAAACGTCAGGCCTACTAATAATATGATGTGTAAAAATGGTTGATCAGCTTATTAAACTCTCGCTTCATATTTAGAATGGCAAACCATTGCAAGGAACCACTGGTAAAATTCTTCTCTCCAGGCTTCCTAGGAATTTATGACGTGTCTAAGTAGATACATTCACTCTAGATTTACTAACTGTAAATGGTGCATCCTCACAGGTTAACTTATCAAGCTTGACTTCCACACTGGTGATTACTTACAACCCATAATATCTTAAAGTAAGCTCTGCAACTAACCAAGCTAAGGTAGCCATATAAAAATGATGGAGCAGTGGCAGCAAAGATAATGCTCTCCTTACCAGACTGACTGTCTTTTCATCTATCCAGTACTGAAACCCATTAATCCAGTATGGAGCCTATCCTGGCAGTATCAAGCACAAGGCAGGAACCAGCCCCAGAGAGGATGCAGGGTACACATGCACACTCACTTATGTACATCTTTGAAGTGTGGGAAGAAATCTGGAATAGCAGAAGAGAGACTGGGAGAGCATGTAAATGCCACCCTGATGGTGCCCCGGCTTAAAGACTCACAAGCTGTGCAGAAGCCATGCCATCCACTGTGACATCTAACTTTTACTACTTGTTAAATGTAATAAAGTGTATGACCTTCAAACTAAAAAAAATTGTCTACATTTAATGCACATTTATGACATATGAAAATGTGATAACTAAAATTCATACCTTATTGAAAAAGTAGCTTACCCAGGCTGACTAACTGTATAAAATACACCCAAATACATTAATTACTTACCAGGTAATTTTTCCTAAATGTCCACAATCTTTGCCTCAAATGTTTAAAGAATATACATTTCATCAAAGGGGCAGTCTTAAAAAAAAAATCACACTTTAGATTAACTAAGCATTGATGTTGTACCAGAATGTTATCTGTTCACATTCTTATTCTAAATTAACTACACATGAATAGTAAAATTTGCACTCGTTACATATCTTCTCCAGAATGAATAATCATGACAGAACATGTAAGTAATCTACTGATGCTGCACTCCCCTTGTATGAAGATGTGAGATCTGATAAAATAAAAGCCTCTCTCTAAATCAGCTTATCACAAACGAGAGATCGGAATAGTTGACATGGAGTTAGACATGCATGCATTTTTACTAAGCAAGTGTGATGGATCCACGGGGGTGACTTAATCACCACACTGTGTTCTACATCGTGCAGTCTGTTGATCAAGCAGTAACTCTGAATTAACCACGGATATCTCATGTAACATTGCGCAGACTGCAAATCAAATTCTTACTCTTGACTTATTATACATGCAAGATTTCCCGCAGAGATCCACCTGCTGATAAAACTCTTATGCCTGATTTGCTATGCATGTGTGATTGATAATGACAACTGTTCTGCTGAACAAAGTCTTACTTTAGACTACTTAAGCATGCATGTTGTACTAAAGCGTGATATACCAGAGCACACGATCTGCTTATTGAACTCTTACACCAGGTTTACTAATCAGGTCCGATGTTTTAGAAGCTAATGTCTTTATCGTGGCATGTGTACAAGCAAATAGGATGCAATGGAAAACAAGACCTTCCTGCTTAACCCTTACTGTGTTTGTAGAAGCAAGCATGATTTATCAGAAATGAATCAGTACTGACTGAACTCCATGCTTACTAAAGGAGAAGGTATGAAAATAGAAGATGTATTCACTGAACTTTTGGTACACATCGCTAAAGAGCTGCACTGGGCATGAAGAGGTGCAAAGGGGCTCTTGAATTAACTCTATCTTTCTAACTTAAGCAAGCAATGTTAATTAGAATTAGAACATTTTTCCTGAAGTATTAATTCAGATATCTTCAGTTCATGTGATGAAAATAATAATAATAATAATAATAAAAATGCATTAATTTATATAGCCCCTTTACTATGTTCAATGTGCTTCACTAATATTTAGAAGGGTATAAAAGAGTAAAAGCTTAGAAAAAGATCAAATCAGTAAATAACAATGATTACAAACTAATATCAAACATTAATAGAAGAAACACAAAGTTTTGAGTTAAACTGAGAAAAAATGGTTAGGAATAAAATATACAAAAATGAAAATTGCTAAAAGAAAAGCATGAACAAATCGCACAATTTGTATAAGCTATCCATCCATCCATTTTCCAACCCGCTGAATCCGAATACAGGGTCACGGGGGTCTGCTGGAGCCAATCCCAGCCAACACAGGGCACAAAGCAGGAACCAATCCTGGGCAGGGTGCCAACCCACCGCAGGACACACACACACACACACTAGGGCCAATTTAGAATCGCCAATCCACCTAACCTGCATGTCTTTGGATTGTGGGAGGAAACCCACGCAGACATGGGGAGAACATGCAAACTCCACGGCGGGAGGACCCGGGAAGCGAACCCGGATCTCCTAACTGTGAGGCAGCAGCGCTACCACTGCACCACCGTGCCACCACTTGTATAAGCTAATACGTAGGAATATCAATGTAGACATTAAAGGAATATTCTTCCATCCATTATCCAACCTGCTATATCCTGACTACAGGATCATGGGGGTCTGCTGGAGTCAATCCCAGCCAACACAGGAACCAATCCTGGGCAGGGTGCCAACCCACCGCAGGACACACACACACACTAGGGCCAATTTAGAATCACCAATCCACATGTCTTTGGATTGTGGGAGGAAACCGGAGCACCCGGAGGAAACCCACACAGACACGGGGAGAACATGCAAGCTCCATGGAGGGAGGAACCGGGAAGCGAACTCGGGTCTCCTAACTGTGAGGCAGCAGCACTACCACTGCACCACCGTGCCACCGTGCCACCACTTGTATAAGCTAATATGTAGGAATATCAATGTAGACATTAAAGGAATATTCTTCCATCCATTATCCAACCTGCTATATCCTAACTACAGGATCATGGGGGTCTGCTGGAGTCAATCCCAGCCAACACAGGGCACAAGGCAGGAAACAAACCCCACGCAGGGCGCCAGCCCATTTCAGGAATATTCCACCTGAAATTTTTTTTATATGTTACTTACCCAATATAGTTTGTACTGGTGGATGAGAAACATTTTTAAATTCATGTTTTCATGGGCAAAATGTTTGATAAAACAGGACTCAAAGACAACCAGCATTGAACAACAGCAAACGATATCAAGAATGTCCATAAAAAAAAAGATCATATGTTAAGTCATCCATTCATATACTCACAAAATCTAAACTGGTATTTTTTGCTACAATATTGTTAAATAAATAACTCCAGAAAATAAATGAAGGCCACAGACAGGTACGCCCTTTTTTCAGTTCAAAAGGGTGTTAGGGGTTCAAGAAGTTGATCCTGAAGCTGAAAGAACATCAGGAAGACCAAAATCAACAAGAAAGTCCAAATAAAGATCAACAATAAAGAAACAGAAGTGGTTGGCAACTTCATTTTCCTTGGGTCCCTCATTGATCACAGTGGTGGTTCGCTAGCAGAGATCAAGCATCGATTACTAGTGGGGTGTGCAGCCATGGTGAGCATGGACCAAATATCGAAGTGCAAGGACGTCTCAGTCACCATCAATCAAAGAATGATCACTGCCATTGTGTTCCCAATTGCAACATATGGTTGCGAGACATGGACACTTATAAAAGCAGATAGAAGAAAAATCGATGCCTTCGAGCTGTGGTGTTGGAGAAGACTTCTATGAATCGCATTGACAGCTAGGATCACCAACAAAGATGTTCTTGATCATGTAAACCCAGAGTTGTCTCTGGAAAGCAATATCACCAGACAGAAACTGGCCTATTTATGAGATGTGATGAGGGCAAATTCTCTAGAAAATGGTGGTGCTACTTGGAATAATCAGTGGTAAAAGGGAGCAAGGGAGAGCAAAGGCCTATTGGCTGGATACTATCAAGAATGACATGAGAATGAACATCAAGCAACTGAAAGAAGCTGTGGAAAACAGGGAAGCAGATACAGAGTATCCAAGGGTTGGAAATGATTGAATGCATAGTAGTAGCAGCAGCAGTAATATTTATTTAACAATATTTCAATAAAACATACACGCATTTTACACATTGAGAGCATACAACAGCATGACTGGATGTGTGGATTATGTGGCAAGAGGAATGTGAGATTTATTATGGCCATTTTTAATATTGTTTGCTGTTGTCCACGTTTGATCACCATTGGCTCCTGTTCTATCAAGACCTTTGCTATGTCCGTTCTCCACGAAAGCACAAGATTAAAAATTTTTCTTATCCATCAGTACAAACTGGGATAAGCAACATATATAAATATAAAAATGTATGGTTGGAATATTCCTTTAAACCACTCAAAACAATGACCTACTGGCAAACTGAGGTTGAGTTTGATGTTCTGTAGTGTAGACTCTTATTACAAGATGTCATAAGCTAGGGATGATGATTAGGGTTAGGGTTAGAATAAAAGATATATTTGCCAAACTCTTACTCCTTGGTTACAAAGCCAAGCATTTATTGTACTCATAGTGCAAACAACTGCCTGACTTATGCAGTAAATTATGTAACCAGAGCATCATTGAACTCTCACTTTAAGATGTGCTGAGTGAGTTGGATCTACCAGAAAAGAAACCCAGCCCTTGGTCTACTTAGACTATGTCCACACTACTACATTTTAGTTTAAAAAAGCAGACGTTTGTCTCAGGTTTAGTCTTTCTTCCACACTGACTGTACATTTTTTAACTGTAGAAAATGAAAACGCTGACTTGCTGTCACACTGTGGATGGGTGAAAACGAATAGTTCTGAAAATGCAGACCCTAATCGAAATTTGATTGGTACGTACTTATTACGTGGTCCTTCCCTGTTGATCCTGCTCGTTACATTTTCCTAGTCACTTTGATTCCCTTATACTCGTGTGCAATTCCACCTCATTGTCAGTCCAAATAAATTCATTCACCATTGCTGCTCTCCAAGTGTAAATGTGGACTGTGAATGAATGTCTAGCATGGAGGTGACTTTCACTTTATACTATATGTGCATGCCCAGTGTAGGTGAATGGCTATGTCATATGCATTTTTTTTGGTTGTTTTAGTGTGAGCAGAGATACATTTGTGAACAATGTGAAAATGCAAGTCAGGACAGAGATCATTTTTGTTTAAAAATGTCATTTTAAAATAAAAACGTAGTAGTGTGATCTATTTGAAAAGATATGTCCTTCCTCTTGACGATGACTTACTAACGTTGCTACTAAGTCTCTTAACTTAAGATCGCCTCACTAAACGGTTACTTCTAGACACCCTACATGACTAAGATCTATCTGCATGCAGAACTCTTCTTTAGCCAGTAATGTACCTGATGAAGGATTTGCTCCCTCATCTCTTGCTCAAGACTTAGGCAGTGAATTGGGTCCGTCACAAAAGAGGTTTTGCTCAGTGAGCTCATACTTAAGAGTGAATTGAATCTAAAAGAATATAGAAAATGTCTCCTAAGCTCTCTATCCTGTGTGGTACATCAGCAAGGGTGAGTTGACACTGGATATTGAGGGACAGTAGGCATGGTCGGGTGTTGTGATCAGTAAATTATGGAGAGTGACGCGTTCTTTGTTGAAAGGCACTGAAGCATGGCAAGAGAAAAGGCTTTCCTTTTGCTGGGAGCACACTTTTCTCGGTTGTGCAGAAGGGTCTCCCATTTTATTTGTTTGCGCTGTTCGAACTGCTTGGCCTGCGTTGAATAAAACAAAAGTTTCATTTCAGGTCTGCACAGCCTCTGCTTTCACAGTAGAATTTCAATTCACTTGCTGACAGTCCTTTTAACTTCATTCGCACTGTGGCGAGAGAAAGTTATAGGAAATGACAGCGCTGTACAGCACAGTACAGAACAGTATGTATTGTTCACCAAAAAGGCATCTGTCTTTGTCGCCTTTCCAGCTCTCTAGAGGGAAGGTCAGTGATTTAATGCCCGTTTGGAATTGGGGGGGTTTGTGGGTGAGCAGAGGGCTGACAACTGACCAGAGGCAGCAGGACACGATGAAGAAGGCTACTTGGGCACGTGTCCTTCAACATACATAACAATAACCGTTTAATGATGAGCAGCAGGGAGTCAGTGCACGGCTGCCACTACACCGCCCCCGGGACAGTGTTAGCGTAAAATCGGCCTAAAACTGCCTGCTCTCACTCTGACCCTTGAACTCACATGCCCCTAGATATTCTCACTTTTCGCTCTTGATGACATTTGAATTAACAACAGAAGCCCTCCCATGGCCTCCCCAAGTGGTCTGAAAAAAAATTAGAACGAATTACAGCCCCACCAGGTCTGAGCGTATCTTGGGGTGATACAAGAGGGGCTGTATGTAAGATAAATAGCACCTCCTGCCTTCACCTTTATCACTGTCAGCACAATTAATCGACCAAGGAGCACGTTACCGGGATTGCGAGCAGGAAGGCACCTGCAGTCTGCATCCAGGATGGGGATTTAAACACTTTATGCCTTCTGTTCCTGACAGCACAACCAAAAGAAACAACAGCCTCAACAATTCCAGTTTTTGTTCAGATCCCAGTTTGGCACTGTACTATACACTCTGGATCAATTCCCAGAAAATGGAAAAAAGGAAGGAGCTCCAGGCTGTATTACTGGAAGTGGAAGAAGCATTAGGGAGTACCTTTTTTACGTCTTTGCCCAAGTGTAATATTTTAAGAATGTTAAGTTTCAGACTCACATTTGCAGAAGGGAGTTGTTTTTGAATCCATCAATTTTTTTGTAATGCCTTGAGAGGTAAATTCGTGTATGATACAGTGTACAGTATAGTACTGTATGTATACGTATGTGTTTAACTTATATAAAAAGTTCATGTAAATATTATATATATATATTATATATATATAGTCACAATTATATAGCTTCTAAGGGCTAAAGCCTATCCTGGCAGCATTGGCACAAAGCAGGGATCATCCCACCTCAGCACACACACACACACACACACATGTATATGCTGTATTTCTTCAGGCACAACACTTTCACCTGCTAGCTTGGTGGACTGTAATTACACAACTTTTTGTACATTTAGTCACTTTCCAAAAGGGAACAAATGCATCCCAAACCATCCATCCCCTCTGCCTTCCTCCCTCAAGAGCTCTGCCGTACCTCATTATTGGAGTTTCAGCTGTCTGGTTCAATTTGCCTGCAATTATAAGTTGATTACAGCATCCCTCGGATCGCTGTGCTTCTGATGCAAGTGGAGGATTCGTGGATCTCCGCGAGAGACTGCAGGTCCCTCACTTTATGTGGCTCATTTGAATATATTGATCAAGCCATCTGTAAGCAATTTTTTTTTCAGACAAAAAGCTGTTAAAGTATCATCTCTGGACCTGGTTTATGGCCAGTGCATTTAAATCACAGCCAGCATTTTACTTTTACCAATAAACAGAGCCTGAATGGCAGTTAAAATTTGCACATTTTGAATGGTTGTTTAAATGTTTCTTGTCTTTGGCAGCATTTTATTTAAATATCACATAGCATAGTATGCAAATAAAAGATTTCATTTTGTTGAAAAAATGTAATGGAGGTAAGAAAAACAATTTTAGAGAAACATCCTTTTATTGTCCAAGCCCACTTTACATATCCTGGCAGCCCTAGATACAAACTAGGAAACCACCTTGGATAGGGTGCCAGTCCACAGCTGGGCATATTTAAGCAAACCCCCCTGGGCCACTGGGCTAGTTTACAGTTGCCATTTAAGATCACATGCATGTCTTTGGGATGTGAAAGCGAAACTAGAAAAGCTGGAGAAAACCCAATCCACACTGGGGAGAGAGGGCAGAAATCACAGAGGCAACAACCAGGTCAGGATTTGATCCCAGGCCACGCATTTGTGTGCTCAAAATACATACCATGACCGTCCATGGGTACCAATCATAATCTGCCAAAGAATATGTAAACATCTGTCTACAATTTAATAAAACGGTAATGTCTGTGTGTATGTGTGTGTCCAGTCCCATAGATCTTATTGGTCAGATTGGCTCTGGTGTGATTGGTCAGCTTTACTATGGTTACGTGATTGAAAGAGGAAGTGTGAGTGTGAAATATACAAGGTGAAGTAAAAGCACAGGAGGCACACTGGGAGTCTCCTTCAGAGACCAAAAGTATAATAACAAACAGTGGGAGAACAAGGCAGCTCAAAACAACAGAGTCTGAGAAGCAGGCTTTACGGGAATACATTCAAGAGTCAGAGTGCCCATCAAGAGAGGTTCACATTTATGAGGATACAGAGAAAAGGCTCTGAAGATAACTGTAGGGCAAGAGATATAAAATATTTTTAAATTTATACTATTGCCTGTCTTTGATAAGTAACATGGCTAGTAAGGAATAAAGAAAAGAAAATGATATAAAGAAAAAATATAAATCAGTAAAAGGAAGGGGATGGAACTATACTTGCCTGGCCTTAGGTGAACAGCAGAGACAAAAAGTGGAGAGTCCATAGCATGGCATACTCACTCACACTGGGTCAATGCAGAGTAAACTGAAAATCTAAACTTGGGATGTTAGGAGAAACTAGATACCTGGAGAAAATACAGTGGCACTCTCCTGCAACACCTGGCATCTTTGAACTTTGTTAGCAGCATAGCAAATCAGTTAAAAATGGGCTCTATGTGCACTAGACATAAGTTCAATTTCCTCTCTGCTCGTCTTTACATGTTGTATGTCTTACAAAATATACACTGAAGAAACCTTTATTTGTTAAAAATGAATAGATAATTGTGACAGACTGCGCATGTGGGCGGGCATCCCATCCAAAATGAGGCAAGAATCCTTGCCTAGATGGGAGGTCTGCCCTTCAGAAGCAAGAAAAGAAAGGCAAGAATCATCCTGCCAGAGCCAGGAGACAAGCACAAGATGCCATAATGGAAGTGGGTACACTGGCATCCCTGGCGGGACAGGTTCGGTTTATTTACAAAGCTGGGAGGGCACTATGATGTAAGGGCAGGGCGAGACAGCCTGTTAAGACCACATGTGCCTACATTACTCTAGATGGCAGAATCCCCAGGTTAGGATCCCGGCAAGGACACACACAAGGCATGCTGGAACCTGTAGTCCAGGGGCAGACCTGTTGGGGTCCATGGGGGCTCCCAAGGGAAGGTGCCAGGATTAGTAATCCCTACTTTGTGTTTCCAACAGGCTATGCTCTAGCACTGGAAGTACTCCTGGGTCCAGGATGAAACAAGCCGTTCAAACTCATCCAGGCAAGTCGGAGTCGGGTGGAAGAGCACAAAGCTTGCCTGAAGGAGTCGAAGGAGAAAGAAAAAAAGAGAAGAATTGTGTTGTGTTTATGCCACTGTTGAAGACTTTAGAAAATGTACTTGTGCTAATAAACCTTTTATTTAAATTAGGGCTTATGTCTGGAGTTTGGGGTGTGCAACACCCCCTATTGGTCACATAACTTATTGTAAGGAGAAAACAAGACACTTTGGAGGGCCGCATTAGGAACCTAATAGCCATTAGACAAACCAAAAATTGGACTCACTCAGTCTGTTTCAATAATGTAGTCATTTGCAATTTGGCTGCATTATTGAACTTACAGTATATTGTCATGGTTTTGTCTTAATCAAGTTGAGATTTGCCATGTTTTATTTTGTGTGCAACTTAAATTGCATGTTCATTTGTGCGTGGAATGGGCAACCCCCAATATCTCGCAATAAGAAGAAGAAGATTCTTACAAATAGATAGTGTATATGCAATATTTCTGAGTATATTTACATTGTTTGTCTTGTATTTATCTCAGTTTATCAATTGTGTTTATGTCTGTCATGTAACTGTCCTTTTTTGCCCAAAAACATTGATTCTGATTTAGCTATTTCTGATATTGTACTGTAGCTGTGAATGTGCCTGTATTCAGTGAAGAGCATTATAACTGAAAGTCAGTATTGAAAAATGAGAACTTGAACACCCTTACAAATTCAAGATCTTGGAGATGTGGTGCCTCAAACCCACACTAAACATACATAAAAAGTAGTTGAAATAATAAAAACAAATAAAAGCGATCTGAAAACGCCTGAAAATAGAATTCCTGGGCACTAATTGGTATATACATCAATGGGTGCAATTTTTTTATACAGCCTATCTCACTATTTCAAAATACTTTACATAAAACCAGTCAACATAACATTGACAGATAAATAAATGCAATGTGTTGCACAAGTGTATTAGTGGATAGAGACAGAAACGTCATCTGTGGCTGATCTGCGGCTAGGTCTCACAGCTCCTCTGCTCCAAGGCTCACAATTTGTGTTTCGTTTACAAGCTACTTCATTGTGGAGTTTAAAGTCAAGCTGTGTCATGAGCTGGAGCTTCTAAGGTCTACTCCTTTGATGTTTGTGACAAATTTGAAAAAAAACAAGTGATGGGGGAGTGGAGCACACATCATTCATTGTATGCTGGCCTGTTGTCTCTGGATGACCCCTGTGGCATGACAGCTGTTGCTTAGCTAACACAATAGTGTTCATATGGGGACAAGTGGGGACCAACAAACAGACTGCATCTCTACCCACAGCAAACAAACAAACAAGGTCCTCTTCTGTTTCAGGACCTTGGCCAGCACTCGTAGGCTTTCGCTTGGGTCACTCTGCCATAATGCTCCACAATTACCATTTGAAGCATTTCCACTCTGGGCAAGAAAAATTTCAAACTTGAAGCCCTCCACCCCAAATACATAAGGCCGCCATCTGTGGCTGTGTAGCATTTGACAAATAGGACTTTACTGCCTGTTCACATGATAAACAAAACCCAAGCTGAATTTAAGGCTTTTTGCAAATCTCAGGATTTCATTTGCCTGGGAGATGCAGTCGTGTCATAAGGCCAGTGTGATGCATATGTAGCAGGATTTATCATTACCTCAGTTGCAAATGTTTAGAACATCATTGGAAGAACCTGTCTTATTTGAACCTCACATTTAGCTTGGTTTGGTCTTTGTTTTTGAAGTGTGTTTTATCACCATGCCAAGACTAAAAGATCCTTATGACTCCTTCAGAAAGAAGGTTATAGATGCCTGTGAGTCTGGGAAAAGATTTAAAAAGATCTCCTAACAACTAGAAATCAAAACTCTCCACTATCCAGAAGATCATCTACAAGTGGGAAAAAAAAAAACAAAAAACTGACAACTTGTCAAGACCATGCCACCGTAGCACATTCAGCCTGAGAGCAAAAACCAAAATGCTGAAAGACGTCTCTAAGAATTTTATTGTAGGACCTAAATGTAGCTCTTGATTGACACAGATAATGTCAAAATGCAGGAGCCTACACGGAGAAAGAAGCTGCACAAATAGATCTACCTGGAAGATGTACCAGGATTAAACCACTGCTGTGTAGAAAGAATAGGCAAAGCCTAGCAATTCTGGAACAATGTGCTCTGGAGAGATGACAAAAAGATAAGAGTTATTTGGCTACAGTCCCAGAAGACTATTTGAAGAACCTGGTGCCACCTGTAAAGTGTGATGGTGGAAATGTTGGGGTCTGGACTACTTTGCTGCATTAGGACTTGAGCAGCTCACCATCATAAAATCCACAATGAATTCCTCATTGTACCAGAGGGTTCTTATTAACCCATCTGTCAGAATGACTGAGACTCAATTGAAAGTGGACCATGACCTTAACAAGTAATACTAAAAAAATAGCTCAAAAGAAAGAAATGGAGGGCTCTGAAATGGACAAGTCAAAGACCACATTTAAATCCCACCTTGATGTGATTTGAAATGGGCTGTGCTTGCAAGACACCCACTCAGAAATCGCACAGGTAAAAGATTTCTTCATGCAGAAGCAGGAAAAGGTTCTCCTAGCTGATGTCACAGACTGATATACAGTGTCACATATGTGCGCATGGGAGGCAGCTGAAGGGCCTGAATGAAAGTAATTCCATACCAGACCAGTCTTTCTCCCACTTCTCTGCAGACCAGTTACTGGAAATTCCACCTGGTCCTGATGATGTCACTTCCGGTTCCGGGGCCAACAACACAACTTCCGGTTTCCGGGCCTACTGATGATGTTATTTCCGGTCCCGGGCCCAATGACACCACTTCTGGTTCTGGCCCCAATAATGACATCACTTCCTCCGCTCGCCTTTAAAGCCGCCATCTTTGTGCCAGCAAATGAGTTCTGTTTTGGACTCAAACCTTTACACAACTGTACATCATTGCAACTAATTTTGCAGCTAGAAAACAATATATGGGTCGCTTCCCCAAACCTTTGTATGGCTCTTGTCTACTTTTGTGACAACAGTTACAGTAAACACCTACTTGAGGTTCCTTCTGCCAGGGCTATACCAGCTATTACATCCAAAGGTGAACATACATGCTCCACCGAGAAAAATGACAAATCTGTTTATTTCTTGATGAATAAATTATTACTAAGTCAAATTTCATTTTTTTGTATCTAAAGATACTGTTAAATGAATATTCAATCTTGATTAGTCTACTTTACTTTTTTAAAAACGAAAAAAACATTTCTTGGGGTATACTTAATTTTTCACATGACTATGCATGGCACTGTTAATGTGAAAGCAGAAGACAGATAGTGTGCTGATAATGGCAATCAGGTACAATTCCCTGAACGTTACTTCGGCTAACAGATGATCGTCCATTTGCAATGTGCCATGACAGATCAGTGGTCTCTACATGGACATGGTATATCAAGATCACCC
Source organism: Polypterus senegalus (assembly GCF_016835505.1). Taxonomy (NCBI): domain Eukaryota; kingdom Metazoa; phylum Chordata; class Cladistia; order Polypteriformes; family Polypteridae; genus Polypterus; species Polypterus senegalus. The sequence goes on along the minus strand of NC_053159.1, from coordinate 107,417,563 downwards.
TTCGCATGTACTGTATAGGGTACGGAAAATTCAGTATTCACGTGGCCACCTTGTTCCACTTGATATTTGGTGGCCAACATACGATTAGGCTCTCACGTCTCACTTTCTGAACCTGCTTAATCCTGCTTCACGCTCTATAGATATTGTACCAGTTAATTGTGGGGTGCACTCAAGTCAGTTCAAAGTTGCCCCATAACTAAGATAAGGGAAGAAACCAGTGGAAATTTAGACACCCGGAAAACCTGCAAACTCCAAACAGACCAGGCCTGGATCTGAACCCGTTCTCCTGAGCGGGTGGCAGCAGCACTAACTAATGTGCCACACCTTTTGAACCGGTGTGAGCAAAACCTAAACAACAAATAGGGTTTACTCAGTAGCAAATTTAATCCAAAACATTCATGCCAATTTCTCTTCCACAAAACAGTGTTTATGATCTCTGCAAAAGCAATATAAAACAATTTGAAATGAACAAATGGAGCAGAGAAAAGGCAACCGTAAATTGAATCTGCCATGGAAGACAGTGGGGACACCAACAGGGCCGGCTATACCACTTAGACTAGATGGTTGCCTAGGGTGGCAAAATTTAGATGGATTGCATTTTTAAAACACTTCTGACCTAAAAAAATGCAATACAACTGTCCAATTATATTTCTTTATATTATTTTCACATACTAGCAATATTTGGTCTTAACGTCTTAACATGAACAGCAACATGAATGATAATGATAATAATAATAACCCCAAAACTGTAGCAATAGAAGACACATACATAGTAAAACCTAATTAAAAGATCAAACTGGCAACAGGACTGCAGCTCTTGAATGCATTCCTAATAGCTAGATAGATAGATAGATAGATAGATAGATAGATAGATAGATAGATAGATAGATAGATAGATATGGATGATTTAATTCAAACTAAATAGACTTATATTAACACTTGCATCAAAACTTAACAAAGATCGTTCTCTGTTGTTCCCTACCATCTGTGAGATTCACTAGTGGCACACTAAAGAGGTTCTCCATAGTCCATCTCTAGTGGGAAAAACTCTCTGAGCTTGTGCATTGATTGGATAGTTATCCTGCACTATTACCATACATGAGGAAAAAAAATTAAATAGGAATCATGGGTAAAGATTCTTATATAAAGATACTCGTTATACTTTAATTACATTTAATGCTGTGATTATACTAAGTTTGTCAACTTGTTTTATTAATTTCAAGGACATGTTCATGTTATGTAACTGCCTTGGTAAGATTATAACTAGAATGTCACCATCACTGTAAGGTACCTGTTTGACTGGAGTCAAATACACATAATTTTTGCACTGGGAGTTGTAATGTAAATACATAAAGAACATCTATGTTTCTTTTTCCTTTAGAGAAATGTTAAATGCAATAAATAAATATAAAAAATCTACTAATATAGCCCAATTCCTATGTGTTTTCTGAAATTGCAACCCTCAAGATTATATTTTTCTGATACAGTTTTGTAAACAGATGTTGCTGTAAGTAATCAACCACCCCCTTTGACATTCTCAAATTGTAAATTCATTGTTTTGTATCCAAATCCTCCATACTTTGCTGTTTCCAGTCCTGTCTCTGGGTTTAAGTGTACAAGCCTGGCAGTGATGATTCCATAGAAAGCAAAGGGTGTAGCAGGGTGCCATTTACAACTTCACCTAGGGCATCAAAAATGCTAGAACTGGCTCTGGACACCAATGTTTCCATTGATAAAATGTGAGGAAAAGGGGGCATGAATTTATACACACTACCTGGTGGACTGGATTGGGGGGGGTGCAACTTTGCCATTCATTTTATTAAGCTGACCTGGAGGTGAGTTGTGGCTGTGAAATACATACCAGACAAGTAAGGCAAAAGAATGGAGACTGGGGGGTATTTAGAAAGGAGTTATGTATTTCTGCATATTTCCCCAATCGCTGGAATAGGTCACAGCAACGTTCAGGGGTATCTTCACTATGTCAGCTTTGTCTCTTTTAATGGAATGAAGAATGCAGCAGCAGCATTAATCCAGAACAGACACAGAAAAACAAGCTACAACCTGGGGTTTGGGGTGGGGGTGGCGGGTGAATGAATCAGCTCGGTAAGGGATTGGAATATTAGCCTCATTGTGCCATTTAAGAGGACCCTTCTGAGTGCTTTGCTATTGTCCTGCAGTAATTCTCCGCTTGTCAAATAAAAGGCTTTACAGCACACCTTCTGCCAAATCAGCAGACTCTCTCACGGCCGCCTGGCCCTCACTCTGCCGCTACAGGACATGAAGAAGAACTCAAACAGTCAGGCGTTGTCACATCCTCTCTCTTCTAGGTCCAGCAGCACGAGTTCACGGCCATCCTGTAATCTTTCCTTCTCAAATGACTTTTTCTGCTTTTCTGTCTACGCTCATTAGGCTATAACAAATTATTAATAATTCCAAGCAGTGTCATGCTAGGTTTGTCCTTCCCACTATCCATTGTCCTGGGCTCTATGAGGCAGGAGGAGTACACCATACAGTACATTTGCAAGAGAAGACACCTTCCAGCTCTAAGACCTCTAAAACTGGCATGTTGTCCCTGTGTACACATGAAATTCCTTCTACAGTACAAATACATTTCTTTAGGCTGATGACTTATTCAGGACTAGGACCTTAAAATTGTGGCCATTGCTGCTGGAATAAACACTGTAATGGGAAAAGAGGGCTTAGAGGATAGACAGTTGGTTTTATTGTTTAGCATGTTGATTTTTACGGATAAGATCCCAGTTAGAGAAGGTCTGGACCAGAGATCCTCTTTAAATCCTTATTTGTTTGATCTATGGATATGTGGACTTGTGGGATAAATGGCCAATCCCCATGATGCATGTGTTTTGCTGATGACATTGTGCTGTGTGGCACCAGAAAAGAGGAACTGGAGCTGGAAGAATGGAGAAGGGCTTTGGAAGATCGAGGATTGAAGATAAACAGGTAGAAGACAAAAGTTTAAGTTTCATTTAAAGTTTTATAATCAGGATTCTGAAGTTAGCTTGCAGGGAGAACAATTGGAAAGAGTAGATAAATTTAAATATCTAGGATCAATGACCCATGGACTGCAGTGTGGATGGAACAACTGGAAGAAGGTATCAGGAATGCTGTGTGGCTGACAGATGTAAGATCAGCAATGATGTTTGGAGCTGAGACATGAGCAGTAAAGGGAGCACAGGAGAAGAGTTAGATGTGGCAAAAATGAGAATGTTGAGATGGATATGTGGAGTTACTAAAAAGGGCAAAATAAATAATAAGACAATCTGAGGTACAACAAAAGTGGGAAACAGATCTAAGATAGTCCAGGAAAAGTAGGCTGAAGTGGTATGGACATGTGATGAGGAAAGACAATGACTATGAGGGCTAAAGAGTGACGGGAATGAATGTACAGGGGAAGAGAAAACAACGCTGGCCAAATTGGAGGTGGATGGATAAAGTAAAAGAAGATCTGAAGGAAAAGCACTTGACTGGCGAGGACGTGCAGGACCGAGCTGCTTGGAGAAGGCTGATCAAGCAAATACATGCTACATACTGCAGAAGTGGAAAAAATGAACAGGAAGAAGAAGATGTTGATTTGTACAAACTGTATCATTATGTTTTACAGATTTTACGATTGTTAATATTTTTTCAAGTTATTTGCTTTTGCATTATCATCAATAACACTACCCTTCCCCTGTCAGGACCGCCTTGGGCCTTTAATGCTTTTCCTCTTCTCCTTTAATCCTCTTGTGTACCTACAAAATACAAAAGAGTCCCAGTTTTGCCTGGTTAACTGCGTAATTAGCCTGTTAATCTGTGCTGAGCCTGGGTCGGCATCAAAGGCCAACTTGAGGCTTTCTCATTTAAGCACCTTGTCTGTTTCTGCCTGCTTCTCTGCCTGTGCAGATTTGTTCTTGGTCACCTCATCTTCTTGTAAAATCTATGCTCGGACCTTTTTTCTTCCCAGTCTTGGATAACAGTGTCTGGAATTTTTAACAGCCTTGCAACAAAGGCCTCCCTCTTGAATTCTAAGTCTGGACTCGGCAGATGGTGTCCGGTTTTATATACTGGCTCACCGACATGGAGGGAGCACATCGTGATTTCTGTTTAAGTGAACTAAGCCATGCTTCTGTTACTGGATGGTTGCCCCAACACGATGGCATGTGTTGCCTATCTCATACAGAGGAACAAGCTCAGAAGGTGTCAGTTAATTCCACAAAACCAGACGTAATGGCTGCATTCATCTGATGAAGCCTTCATTTGGGTGAATGCAACAGACAGGAGGAGTTAAAGAGCACTGGGGCTTATGGGAGAACAGCCCAATGGGGAATCACCCCGGGACACAGCAGTGCATCTTCATTTCTTGTCAAGTGGAGCCACAAACTCCTTATTAACTGTAAAATAAAAAAGGTGATGGTGCAAGACAATCTCACCCCAAATTCAAGTAATTTTTATTGAAATATTTAGAGTAATAGTTGTGCTAACCATCTAAGGCAGGTTGAAATCAAAGTAAGCAACAGAAACCTCACAGTTAACGTTTGCAGTGCATCATGTTATATAGCATTTGATACTCGTAAAATCATTGCTCATGTTTGTGATGCGCCATCTGTTGGAATGACAAATGCAATGCTTTTTATTACTAAGAATGTTTGTGATGCACCATCTTTTGGAATGACAGAGGCGTTGCAACTAGATAGACACACAGACACTTGTTGGATTTCAGGGTAGCATGGTGGTGATTGCTACTGCTTCACATGAAATCCTGGCGTGGTCACTTTCTGTGTGAATATGTTCTTCCTGTGCTTGTGCTGATTTTATTCCAGCTATTATTGTTATCATCACCAAGACATTCAGAGTACAATACAATACAATACAATTTATTTTTGTATAGCCCAAAATCACACAAGAAGTGCCGCAATGGGCTTTAACAGGCCCTGACTTTTGACAGTCCCCCAGCCTTGACTCTCTAAGAAGACAAAGAAAAACTCCCAAAAAAACCTTGTAGGGAAAAATGGAAGAAACCTTGTGAAAGGCAGTTCAAAGAGAGACCCCTTTCCAGGTAGGTTGGGCGTGCAGTGGGTGTCAAAAAGAAGGGGGTCAATACAATACAATACACAGAACAGAATAAATCCTCAATACAGTATAAAAATAAAAATTTTAGAAGTACATAGCAGAATTTAACAGTAGATGATATCACATAATATAATTTGGATTTGTTTAGAGTCCTGGAGACCTCCGCTATCAAGCTGCCTCCCCCATTTGGCCATTCCACAGCTGAAACAGCGCTGGGCCAGCCAATCCGATGAAAGGACCTCTCTTTCCCATGATTCCTGCGATCCTCCATCAGGGATGACTTTACCATAGGCAGGCAAACAACTTGGCAGGTGGGCCATGGCACCAAGTGAGTAGGCTCACTTAGGTCTCTAACTTTAGTGTGTGTGGGTGTGTAGGTATGCCCTACAATGCACTGGCATCACGTTTAAAGCATATTCCTTCTTTACACTCGATGCTGTCATGATCGACTCTTGCTCTAGCTCTAACTTACAACTGGACTAAGTAGGTCAAAATATGGATGAACATTTTACTGTAAACTATAAAGCACACCAATGCCAGTATCTGCCAGTTTGCCCTACTGGCTAAGGCAATGCACAGGCAGACGATAACCCTGATCAAATACCCACCCAGGTAACCAGTACTCCACTTCTTGAAATACAGACATAATTCAAAGAAATGGAGGTGTTAGCTCTCTGACTTGGCCACAGGTACCAAAGGAGGCTTTGGGAGAATTTGATGAATCAAATTGTCACCGTGGAATTCTATCACAGAATTAAATTTATGTCTGAAATGTCATTTATCATTCATGTGAAAAAAGCTGTCTGGAATGCAGCTAAAATTGTGGTAAATATCCTTGGAGGGTACTGTGGTGCAGTGGTAGTGCTGCTGCCTCTTAGCTTCAAAATCCTTGGTTCAAATTCTGGTCCAGTCACAGCCATTGTAGAGTTTGCATATTCTCCCTGTGTTGGAGGGGTGTCTTCAAGTACTTCAGTTTCCTCGTGAAATGCAGACAAATGTATGTCAGTGTGCCCTGAAATGAAGTGGCATCTCATCCAGTAAAGGACATTGTACTAAAAAATGTATAAAGAAATTGGGAGTGGTCTCCCCTAGACTTTCTCGGATACTCAGATTTGAGGGTGGATATTTGAGGAGTAAAAAACAAGACAATGATTATATTTTTATATTGGCATCATTAAAGAACCATCAACAACAAGTCAAATCAAGTTAATAATATATTGAACAATTATTATAAAAGTAAAGATGAAGATATTAGACTCTGAAGCTGCATGAATAAAAAAGTACAACTTCCAGTTAGTGGAAATAGCTCAAAGGTTGATAGAAATCTACGTTTCGTACCTAATACTTGTATACAAAAATTGGGTAGACCTAAGTGAAAGCGTACTCAAGTTGTCGTATTTACATACACACACTGACAGACAGACACACAGACATAATTCCAAAAATGGTATTTTCAGATTTCCAGAGGTCTAAAACATTGAGATTTACGAAAATCTCGAGGTCAAATTTTTAGACGATTACAATACTTTCCCTATACTTAGTATGCAAGAAAGTAAAAAGCAAGGATTGAAATTACCTTAATAAATCCATCTATCAATGTATTAATCAGTTATATTCTAACAGGAAGCAAAAACTAGGCAGGAAACAACTGAAGATGGGACAGTTAAGGTGTTCATCTTTGGGATGTGGCAGAAGCCCATTCTGACACAGGATGAACCTGCAAACTTCTCTCAGACATTGGGTTCCTTGAACTAGAAGGCAGGAATGCTAAGCACTGGGCCATTTTGTCTGAAAAATACATTATCCATATCCATATCCAATCCAACCATCCATTATCCAACCCACTATATCCAAATTACAGGGTCATGGGGGTCTGCTGGAGCCAATCCCAGCCAACACAGGGCGCAAAGCAGGAAACAAACCCCAGGCAAGCCGCCAACCCACCGCAGTCCATATACAATATAAAGGTGATTACATACTGAGAATATTTAAAATACACTATACAATCGCACACTTGCTACATGAAACCTCTGGTGATTGGGGTCCCTGTCTATGGGCGGAGGCCGCTTACTTTCCCCACTGACTCCCACACTTTCCTTCACACCCTCATTGTGTCTCAGTCAGCTTCTGTGCTGCCATTCCTCTTCACCTCATAGCTCCTTCGCATGGGCATCCCTGCTACAAACAAGTGGGAATGAACACTAGACAGAGTGAAAGAACCCTGTAGACTGCTAAAAAAAAACTCAACCAAGTGCCTAACTGTGAGCTGCTGCCTTGCAGGTAAAAAGGAGAAGGCCTCGTCCACTCTGCCCCCACACTCCCCTAAAAACCCTGTGCTACAACTGAGACTCAGTACGGGCTCCACCTCATAAGGCTACCACACCCCATATACTAGGGCTCACTTGCTGAAGCTGCTCATTGCACAATATTAGAATTTTTATAAGATGACTGATGATGGGATTGTAACACTTATACATCCTAGTCTACTAGATCTGACACAAGAGAGCACAGTGCCCTCAGTCTTCACATTCAACCCAGAGTGAAAAGTGCCATCTGTTGGCCCACCAGCGCTAATTTAAATAGCCAACTGGGTCTCTCATCCAGCTGCTATGTGGGCTAAACTCAACCCAGGATGCATCTTAATAATAACATCGCTCCATCCATCCACTCATCTGTTCAGGAATCCAATCATCTATTAATTCATTCATGAACCAATCCATGAATACATCCACCCACTTATTTTCCCCTTTTGCAGACCTATAAATATCTGGGAGTGCAGCTGGATGACAAATTGGACTGGACTGCCAATACTGATGCTCTATGTAAGAAAGCTCAGAGCAGACTATACTTTCTGAGAAGGCTGACATCCTTCAACATCTGCAATAAGATGCTGCAGATGTTCTACCAGACGGTTGTGGCGAGTGCCCTCTTCTACGCAGTGGTGTGCTGGGGTGGCAGCATAAAGATGAAAGACGCCTCACGCCTGGACAAACTTGTTAAGAAGGCAGGCTGTATTGTAGGAGTAAAGTTGGACAGTTTAACATCTGTGGCAGAGCGACGGGCACTAAGCAAACTCCTGTCAATCATGAAGAATCCACTGCATCCACTGAACAGTGTCATCTCCAGGCAGAGGAGTAGCTTCAGTGACAGACTTTTGTCACTGTCCTGCTCCACTGACAGACTGAGGAGATCGTTCCTCCCCCACACTATGCTCTTCAATTCCACCTGGGGGAGTAAATGCTAACATTACTTAAAGTTATTGTCTGTTTTTACCTGCATTTTTATTACTATTTAATTAAATATTGTTTCTTTGTATCAGTATACTGCTGCTGGATTATGTGAATTTCCCCTTGAGATTAATAAAGTATCTATCTATCTATCTATCTATCTATCTATCTATCTATCTATCTATCTATCTATCTATCTATCTATCTATCTATCTATCTATCTACAGTGGTGTGAAAAACTATTTGCCCCCTTCCTGATTTCTTATTCTTTTGCATGTTTGTCACACAAAACGTTTCTGATCATCAAACACATTTAACCATTAGTCAAATATAACACAAGTAAACACAAAATGCAGTTTTTAAATGATGGTTTTATTATTTAGGAGAAAAAATCCAAACCTACATGGCCCTGTGTGAAAAAGTAATTGCCCCTGAACCTAATAACTGGTTGGGCCACCCTTAGCAGCAATAACTGCAATCAAGCGCTTTGATAACTTGTAATGAGTCTTTTACAGCTCTGGAGGAATTTTGGCCCACTCATCTTTGCAGAATTGTTGTAATTCAGCTTTATTTGAGGGTTTTCTAGCATGAACCGCCTTTTAAGGTCATGCCATAACATCTCAATTGGATTCAGGTCAGGACTTTGACTAGGCCACTCCAAAGTCTTCATTTTGTTTTTCTTCAGCCATTCAGAGGTGGATTTGCTGGTGTGTTTTGGGTCATTGTCCTGTTGCAGCACCCAAGATCGCTTCAGCTTGAGTTGACGAACAGATGGCCGGACATTCTCCTTCAGGATTTTTGGTAGACAGTAGAATTCATGGTTCCATCTATCACAGCAAGCCTTCCAGGTCCTGAAGCAGCAAAACAACCCCAGACCATCACACTACCACCACCATATTTTACTGTTGGTATGATGTTCTTTTCTGAAATGCTCTGTTCCTTTTACGCCAGATGTTATGGGACATTTGCCTTCCAAAAAGTTCAACTTTTGTCTCATCAGTCCACAAGGTATTTTCCCAAAAGTCTTGGCAATCATTGAGATGTTTCTTAGCAAAATTGAGACGAGCCCTAATGTTCTTTTGCTTAACAGTGGTTTGCGTCTTGGAAATCTGCCATGCAGGCCGTTTTGTCCAGTCTCTTTCTTATGGTGGAGTCGTGAACACTGACCTTAATTGAGGCAAGTGAGGCCTGCAGTTCTTTAGACGTTGTCCTGGGGTCTTTTGTGACCTCTCGGATGAGTCGTCTCTGCGCTCTTGGAGTAATTTTGGTCGGCCGCCACTCCTGGGAAGGTTCACCACTGTTCCATGTTTTTGCCATTTGTAGATAATGGCTCTCACTGTGGTTCGCTGGAGTCCCAAAGCTTTAGAAATGGCTTTATAACCTTTACCAGACTGATAGATCTCAATGACTTCTGTTCTCATTTGTTCCTGAATTTCTTTGGATCTTGGCATGATGTCTAGCTTTTGAGGTGCTTTTGGTCTACTTCTCTGTGTCAGGCAGCTCCTATTTAAGTGATGTCTTGATTGAAACAGGTGTGGCAGTAATCAGGCCTGGGGGGGGGCTACGGAAATTGAACTCAGGTGTGATACACCACAGTTAGGTTATTTTTAACAAGGGGCAATTACTTTTTCACACAGGGCCATGTAGGTTTGGATTTTTTCTCCCTAAATAATAAAACCATCATTTAAAAACTGCATTTTGTGTTTACTTGTGTTATATTTGACTAATGGTTAAATGTGTTTGATGATCAGAAACATTTTGTGTGACAAACATGCAAAAGAATAAGAAATCAGGAAGGGGGCAAATAGTTTTTCACACCACTGTATCTATCTATCTATCTATCTATCTATCTATCTATCTATCTATCTATCTATCTATCTATCTTTATCTATACATTCATTCAGTCCTTCTTGTGTCATTCCAACAATTCATCCATTCTTTCACGCCCACCTATCCTTCTAATCACCAATCCACGTATGCTGTATAATTTAGGATGCAGTTAAGAGCCATCTCTGAACCCAAATAATGACCAAAAATTCAAAAGCAACAGTGGTAAAGAGGAATTTATTAATTACACGCAGGGCAAAAGGTATGCAAACAACAGTGTAAAACAAAAGACTAAGCCATAAAGTTATGATGTGGCAAAGCCTGAATAAGAAAAATTGGGATGGGTTTAAGTGTGAAGACAGTTGAGGAGATGTGGAGCAGTTTTTAAAGTGGTTTAAGTATAATTGGGGCATGAAGTGGGCCAGTGTGCACCAGTACAGAGTACTAACACTTTTTAGTAGTTGTATATCAGCAGTGAATGCATCATGCATTTCCAGTCTCTGCACCACTGCTGAAAGATGTCATGTCATCTTGTTGTGGAGCTGGAAACTCCAAGGGGAGGCGTCTTCCTCCCACCATTCGCTCGATTGTAAAAGTATTGAAGCCCTTAATACTCTAAGGTGATCCTCGCCACCCCCTGCACCATAATCAAATATGAAAGTTTTGCAGCACTCTAAACTCCATTAGGCAGTTTATTTTTTTGAATGAATAAATCAATCCTAAACAGAGAGTACCAGCCACATCAGGCACTGCGTATAATACAGGACAAGTTTATACTAAGCTAGAGTAGTATGAAATTAGATAAATGAAAAGTTAAAAAAGCAATTACAAAGGAAGAAAACAACTGTTTAATGTGAATAAAACTAGTAATTTCACCACGTTAACCATAGAGCATATGAGAGCAACAGTTAAAAAGCATATTAGGAAGGCTAAAAGTCAGTTGAAGAGAAATACTGCAGAAAAGGCAAAGGATGACCCAAAGAGATTCTTTCAATACTTTACTAGGAAAAGAACATCCAAAGCAGAGGTGAGGAATATTAGAAACAGAAAGGGTGAACTAAAATATACAGACAGTGAAAGAGCAAATGCTTTGAACAAGCATGAACAAATCGATACCTCCCAACAGTAACAGGAGGTGCTTAGTGATTTGGAAACTGTAGTAGGAGAAATCAAATAGGCTGAAGTCTAAAAAATCACCAGAACCAATACCAGTATCCTTGAATAGTTTAAGACGATATTGATATATAAAACTGTGATGTATATTTTTCAAAAATCTCTGTACACTGGGGAAACTAAAAACTGAACACTGGCAAATATTATCCAGTTATATAAAAATGATGGTCGCACTAATCTGAGTAATTATAGGCCAGTAAGCTTAATGTGCATCACAGGTAAACTTTTTAAAGAGAAGATCAAGCAGCACATGTCCAGAATAGGCTGTGACAGACAGGGGGCGCTATGTCCCCTTGAACCCTCGGCCCAGAAGCCAGACATCAGATAAAAGTCCAAATATTAAATTTATTTGTACTATACAGTGCACAAAGCACCCTCCACTCCACAATACTCATAAACAATCAATAAAGAACAATCAATAATCAAATCCTCCACTCCCAGACGCATTGCCACCCTTCCTCCCGACTCAGCTCAACGCTCTGGTGTTTCTCACAATATTTTATAGTCCTTGACCCGGAAGTGTTTCTCTTCTCACTGTCCATGTGACTGGCAACACTTCCGGGTCGGATAAAAACTCCTTTTTTCTTCAGCCCAGAAGTACGTCCCAGTCACATGGACAGAAGAAATGACGTACTTCCGGGCTGTAGGGAAAATAGTCCTTGATCCTCCCTGCAGCATCCTCTGGTGGCCCCCATGGTATCCAGCAGGGCTGTGAATAAACACTCCATTGTCCATGATTCCCTGCTGGCATTCGGGGCACCTCCATGCTGCAGGGAGGGCTCTATCTGGTGGCCTGGGGGTATTGGCCGGGATGAATGGCCGGCCATATACCACAAGGCATATTAACAAATTGCATGAGTTCAAAAGAGGAAGGTCGTGCTTCACAATCATGCTGGAATTCTGTGAGAATGCAACAAAAACATATGGTCAGAGAGGTGCATATAATATTATTTATCTTGATTTTTAGATAATGTACCACACGTGAGGTTACTTTTCAAACTAAAAGAAGTGGGACTTGAGGATGTAGTGTTGAAGTGGGTACAAAATAGGCTTAAAATGCATAAAACAAATGGTTATGACAAGAGGAACTTCCTCAGAATTAGATGATGATAAAAGTGGATTCTTTCAATGTCGGGGCCGCTGTTCTGAATATGTATAAACAATATATAGACAAAAACAACAAGCTGGTTACGTTTGTAGATGATACCAAACTAGGTGGAAGGGCAGCTAATCCAGAATCAGAATAATTGTTTTGCTGAAGGACTTGGACAGTGTAGAAGCCTGGGAAGATTTGTGCCAGATTACATTTACTCGGATTAAATTTCAAGTATTACATGTTGGAAGTAAAAATGCTACATTTGAATATGTAGTGGGAGGTCTAAAACTTGAAATGTATACATTATGAGAAGGACCTAGGGCTCAAAGTGAACACATCACTATCTATATTAAGATGGTGTGCAAAGAAGCCCCTCACTTTAGCTTTCAACATCAATGAAGGTGAATATGGCTGGAGGGGCCTTTAAGCTTAGGGCCATAGTTATTTCCAGAGTCCATTTAAAAGCCTTGGTCGGCCCATTGAGGAGCAGCCTCAGGTGTTAAATGTACACGTGTTAGTACCAGATTGGTTGTTCTCCCCAGTGGTCTTGTATGTGTGGCCAATAATGCCTTTTAATGGTCAGAAGAGAGCCAGTAAGTAATTCATGGACATCTGTACTGGTAGCGCCCCCTGCTGAGCACGAATTGCTACCACCAATATCTTGACAATACATGTGTATAACCGTAATAAATACATACTTGTATGCAACTATCTGTCTCCTTCTAGCCTCTCTCTATCCATCTGTCCATCCTGCAGACCAGCTGTCCTACTGTCCATCTTCCTATCCTGTAACACATCCATTCATCTCTCCAGAATCCTGCTCCTGAGCACCCATGAATTTACCATCCATGTCTAGTTTGTAAGAGAATGCTCGGCTTGTATCACTCTTGTGTTTTTTCTTTTTCTGGGATCTCAGCCTGGACGCAATCCTTTCAGTGCAAATGGCTCAGCGGGATGGATGAATGGCTCGGCCTCATTCATCATCACCTTATCCTCCATCCTTGCTGTTGTTTTTATATCATTCTGCAGTCAACTTGACAAGTGATATGGCGTTTTCGCTGCTGGGACCCATGCAACACCTTTAGCACTCGCAGTAAAAGGACTATAAAAAGATGGCTCTGAAAAAAAAGGGTAATGATGAAATTGAAGTGCTTTGCACAGCACACCTGGGGTCCAGGCAGCCAGGCTAGTCTGGCGCGTCTGTGCCCTTCCCTTGCATGGTGGAGGGTTTGACCAGTGAACTGGAACGCAACAGCGGTCAATGTCACGAAAGCCACAAGAGTTATTTCTTTTTACAGAGGAGCTATTGGATTTTTGTAGGATCCAATTTACTTCTGCATAAAAAATGGCCTTAAAAGGTTTCACAGCTCTTGGGCCTCAGCACTCTGCTTAACCCGTTAGGGTTTCAAATGAGCCAGCGGGGCTTTTGGGGGGGGAGTCATGATGAAAGAGGATGAATAAACATCCTGGTGTTGGAGTGTGCAAAGGCGACATGCAACAACATTGTAGCTTGCACCTGTGACCCGACTCGGAAGCAAAGCAGAAACAGTAAACCCCAGGGACCACTCGGTAAGAAATATGGAAAAGATATACCATCAGAGCAGGTCCTTAGATCTTGATCCGCTATTTACTATCTAATAAGACTCTTCACGGCTGGCTGAATGGTATCAGTGACTACTCTGTGGGCAAAATATCAAAATGAAATGGCCAAGGGTGTGAGGGGCTATGCTGCAGCCTTGTAGTACAAGTGTGATGTTCACTATTGTGCCAATGATAACATGTACTGCCCACATCAAATTAATCTCGGGTATGGTAAAGGATGACAAAAAGCCAGCTGGGCTCACGTGTGGCCACTCTGGGTGTTGCCAGTTGAAGGGTTGAGATTGTAATCATGTTGGACAAGCTTATGTAACTTGGGGAAACATTCATCATTCAGCACATGAAAGGGTAGATGGACTTAACATTCTGCTGGATTTGGGGTCTTTGGTGTCATAAAAGATCGGTTGGCACCAGCTACCCACGACCCCGAAATAAATAAGTGGGTTTGAAAAGGGCTGGGTGGATGGACGTGTCTGTTTTCACCTTGATGTGTCAGTTGTGTGTGCATGATTAGCCATTCATGTTGTGGGAATGAAAGCTTGTGAACTTAAGATCAGAGAACTTGATGTGACCATTTGTGTCTATTAATTAAATCAGGTAAGGGTGTATTTTAAAGTCAAGTTAATTCAAATCAAATATTTCTTGTTACATACAAATTATGTGCTGCTCAACTCTAATGACCGTTCTTTTAAGAAGAATATAAAAGGACAATGACAATAGAACATGACTTTTTAAATATCAAAAATTATTAATAGAATTTTAAATAGGCAGTAAATGATATCTAAATAAATGACAATAATTTATTGTAAAAGAATTAACAATAGAGCATCATGTTTTAGACACAGCATGCGTACGTACTGTGGAAAAAAACTCCTTCTCAGTCTCTCTGAGCTGGACTTTACACAGCGGTAGCAAAATTTCTTAGCTGTGCTCCAACATCGCTTGGTGTAGATGTCCTTGACATTAGAGAGTACACACCCTGGGATGTGTTCATCTTATTGCACCACTTTCTGTAGATCCTTGGGGTCCTGTTGCATGCTGTTAACAAACCAGGTGGTAATAATATACTTCCTGTCAGGGTACTTCTAATGGTGGATGTGTAGATGTTATTTAGTAACTGAAACGCCTGAGGTATCTGAGGTGGTAAGATGTTTTCATGCCTTCTTCACCAAGGTACTGATGTGCGTGAATCGGACCAGGTCCTGTGTGATGTGGACACCAAGGTAGCTCAAACTGACACCCTCTCTCCACCTTAATGCTGATAATACTGAGGTAGTGATAGTACCTCTGCTGTTTTCCCCCAGAGTCCACAGTCAACTTCTTTTGTCTTGCTGATATTCTAGAGTAGACTGCTGTTCTGACGCCAGTGTGACAAATTCTTCACTTCATCTTGGTAAGCCTGCTCACTGTTGTTAGATATGAGGCCTACCACAGCTGTGTCTTCAGCAAACTTGCAATGATGTTAGAGTCATTTGCATCCATACAGTAGAAGGAGTGGTGCTTCAGTGAAGTGTCTTCTGACCCTTCCTTCTTGCTGCATATTTTAACATTATGTTCTAATAATATGGTCTCTTTTATCAATCCCTCCATCTGTCTAATTACAGACAATCACATACAATACTATGACTCTAATCTATATAAGCAGGTTAGAAAGTTGGTGAATAAAGGGTGGTAATATTATATAGTGTTATCTAGCCATCTCATTGTTTAAAATCTGGGCAACATTTTCCAGATTCTGCTCCTGAGGTTTGCTGTAGGTTTTTGATGTTCAAATCCAAAGGGAAGGTCCTCCTCTTTTATCTCCAAAGAAGTGGCATGGGTGCAAGTATCAAAAATTACACTATCCAAACATCCATGTATTGCTGAACCTGCTGTCTCTGGTTCAGGGTCACTGGAACCTGTTCTAGCAGTTTGGGAAGATCTATGCTGTGTTTGATGTTGTGATGTCATGATGTCACATCCAAGTTGACTGCTGTAATAAGAAGAGACTTGAGGCATGGCAGAGTTTGGGGCAGCCACCCGTTTAATGCGGTTTCCTGGCTGCAAAAGCAATTGATTCATGTAAAGGCAAGTTTACACGACAGAGTCCAAAACAGAACTGCCTCCCAGAGCAAAGGCAGGAGGCTTTATAGGACGGTGGGCAGAAGTGATGTCGTCCTCGGGACCGGAAGTGATGTCGTCCTCGTGGCCGGGACCGGAAGTGATGTGTCCCACATCGAGGTGGTGGCTCCTGGTGGGATTTCCCGGGAAAGACCTGTAGGGAACTCAGAAAGAGCGTCAGCATACCCCGCCCCCCCAGGCAGATGTATAATCAGTCCTCTCTAAGCCCTTCAGCTGCCTCCTATGCACACGTGTGTGACACTGCGTTCCAGTAAAACATTCAGGAAACCAATATGGATGTGTCCAGGAAAAAATTTGTTGTGCTTGCTTCATTAAAATAAGTAGCAGTTGATAACAACACATTACTTGGTATTTTGTGTAACCAATCATCGCAGCAACATGTCCATGTATAGAGGTTGGACAGCATTGAGTGTATGACTGATATAAAGAGACATAAATAGGCACTTGTACTAAGAAACAGTATAAGACTGCAGCTTTCACTAAAGTTTGTGGTGTACGCCGCCATTTTAAATTGAAGTCATGATCTGAAGTTGGACAATCTCGGACTTGACAGACCAGCCCCGAGTTACCAAGATGGAAATCCGAATTAAGGAGGTGTTCCAGTTGAAAACCCTGACTTGGAACTCGGAAATTCCAACTTCCTACTTCAAATGGAATGCAGTTCTGATATTTCATACTGCTATTCATAAACACACACATTTTTTTGCTTTCCCTACATATACTGTACAGATAGGTTTAGTGGTGGAGAAGGGTTAAAATTCATCTTTGATTTTCAATAGATTTACACTTTTTAGACATTTCTGAACAAGATTTCAGATTGTGGTCTGCTGTATATGTGTCAGAAGGTGAGACCGTGGATGTGTTATCTTGAAAACTAATTGTTCAATCCAAATGCAACTTGGCACACTTCTTAGTATTGTGAAATGCTAGAAGAACTTGGATTTTGAGCAAATTCGGTTCAGTAAATGTTGCCTGATATTCTGTCACAGATGAACATAGGAAGGACACAATGGCAAGAGAATTAAACCTTAACCAAGAAATTAGCAAGGGTCAAAGAATCAGAGAAACAAACAGATGTAGTGACTGCAATATACAAATCAAAAATCAAAGTTTTGAAACCTAGCTAAAAGGTTTCAACACAACAAATATCTTGGAAGCACACCACAATCTTGGATACTGATCCTTACCTGACACTGGCTTATGTATTTTGAGTTGCTGACATCACAAATCGACTTCCAGGGCAAGTCCCCTAACAACAGACATCCATCCATTCATTATCCAACCCGCTGTATCCTAACTACAGGGTCACGGGGGTCTGCTGGAGCCAATCCCAGCCAACACAGGGCACAAGGCAGGAAACAAACCTTGGGCAGGGCGCCAGCCCACTGCAGGGCACACACACACACAGACCAAGCACAGGGACAATTTGGAATCGCCAATGCACCTAATTAGATGAGATTAGATTAGAATAACTTTATTGTCATTACACATGTATAAATACAGGGCAACGAGATTCAGTTTAGCATCTAATCAGAAGTGCAAAGAGCAGAAGTACAATAAATATAATATGTGCATATTATGTACAGTTAAATACGATATTTACAGTTAAATGCGATATATACAGTTAAATACGATATGTACAGTTAAGAGCACAGTGAAGATGGGAATAGATATATAGATATATATAAATAGATATACAAATGTTCTAAATGCGGATGGCAAATATACATATTTTACAATATACATTTATATACCTATACATGTATTTGTATGTACTATAATACTATAAGTACTATATATATATATATATATATATACAGTGGTGTGAAAAACTATTTGCCCCTTCATGATTTCTTATTCTTTTGCATGTTTGTCACACAAAATGTTTCTGATCATCAAACACATTTAACCATTAGTCAAATATAACACAAGTAAACACAAAATGCAGTTTTTAAATTATGGTTTTTATTATTTAGGGAGAAAAAATCCAAACCTACATGGCCCTGTGTGAAAAGTAATTGCCCCTGAACCTAATAACTGGTTGGGCCACCCTTAGCAGCAATAACTGCAATCAAGCGTTTGCGATAACTTGCAATGAGTCTTTTACAGCGCTCTGGAGGAATTTTGGCCCACTCATCTTTGCAGAATTGTTGTAATTCAGCTTTATCTGAGGGTTTTCTAGCATGAACCGCCTTTTTAAGCTCATGCCATAGCATCTCAATTGGATTCAGGTCAGGACTTTGACTAGGCCACTCCAAAGTCTTCATTTTGTTTTTCTTCAGCCATTCAGAGGTGGATTTGCTGGTGTGTTTTGGGTCATTGTCCTGTTGCAGCACCCAAGATCGCTTCAGCTTGAGTTGACGAACAGATGGCGGACATTCTCCTTCAGGATTTTTGGTAGACAGTAGAATTCATGGTTCCATCTATCACAGCAAGCCTTCCAGGTCCTGAAGCAGCAAAACAACCCCAGACCATCACACTACCACCACCATATTTTACTATTGGTATGATGTTCTTTTTCTGAAATGCTGTGTTCCTTTTACTCCAGATGTAACGGGACATTTGCCTTCCAAAAAGTTCAACTTTTGTCTAATCAGTCCACAAGGTACTTTCCCAAAAGTCTTGGCAATCATTGAGATGTTTCTTAGCAAAATTGAGACAAGCCCTAATGTTCTTTTGCTTAACAGTGGTTTGCGTCTTGGAAATCTGCCATGCAGGCCGTTTTGCTCAGTCTCTTTCTTATGGTGGAGTCGTGAACACTGACCTTAATTGAGGCAAGTGAGGCCTGCAGTTCTTTAGACGTTGTCCTGGGGTCTTTGTGACCTCTCGGATGAGTCATCTCTGCGCTCTTGGGGTAATTTTGGTCGGCGGCCACTCCTGGGAAGGTTCACCACTGTTCCATGTTTTTGCCATTTGTGGATAATGGCTCTCACTGTGGTTCGCTGGAGTCCCAAAGCTTTAGAAATGGCTTTATAACCTTTACCAGACTGATAGATCTCAGTTACTTCTGTTCTCATTTGTTCCTGAATTTCTTTGGATCTTGGCATGATGTCTAGCTTTTAAGGTGCTTTTGGTCTACTTCTCTGTGTCAGGCAGCTCCTATTGAAGTGATTTCTTGATTGAAACAGGTGTGGCAGTAATCAGGCCTGGGGTGGCTACGGAAATTGAACTCAGGTGTGATACACCACAGTTAGGTTATTTTTTAACAAGGGGCAATTACTTTGTCACACAGGGCCATGTAGGTTTGGATTGTTTTCTCCCTAAATAATAAAACCATCATTTAAAAACTGCATTTTGTGTTTACTTGTGTTATATTTGACTAATGGTTAAATGTGTTTGATGATCAGAAACATTTTGTGTGACAAACATGCAAAAGAATAAGAAATCAGGAAGGGGCAAATAGTTTTTCACACCACTGTATATATATATATATATATATATATATATATATATATATATATATATATACATACAGATGTACAACATACAGGTGTGTTATGTATGTGCAGTAATACTATAAGTACTATTATATATATACACAGATGTACAATATACAGATGTGATATGTATGTGCTGTAATACTATGAGTATTGTAATATATACAGATGTACAATATATGATATATGATGTACAATGTACAGGTGTGCTGTGTGTGCACAGGTATGTACAGATATGTACAAGGAAGGGAGGAGGAGTAGTGTAGAGGATTAAGTGTGTGGATGTGAAGGTTCAACGGGGGACTGAGTTCAGAAGTGTGACCGCTGTGGGGAAGAAGCTGTTCCTAAACCTGCTGGTTTTAGTTGGAAGGCTCCTGTAGCGCCTTCTGGAGGGGAGGAGCTGGAAGAGTTTGTTGGCTGGATGAGTGGAGTCCCTATGATGCGTTGTGCGGTTTTCACCACCCGCTGCATGTCTTTGGACTGTGGGAGGAAACCGGAGTACCCGGAGGAAACCCACGCAGACACGCGGAGAACATGCAAACTCCATCCAGGGAGGACCTGGGAAGCGAACCCAGGTCTCCTAACAACAGACAATCACATCTTAATGACAGAAACACAAAATGGCCGCCCCCACCGAAAAACAAGATGACATCATGGCAAAATATAACTAAAAGCCTCAAAATACAATAAACCACAACATGAGAGTAAAGGTGAAACATACAAAACTCCAAACCTAATAAAAAAATTCCAATTATTAGGTCCAAGAAGAAAATGAGAGTACTGAGATTCATAAAAAATAACTGTAACTGTATATGAAGCATAGATTTTTTATCTCAACAAGATTGGATGCTTCCATCTCATTCGACATAATTCAATTAAATCCTGGCCTGCACTATTTTTTTCTATGAAAATCACTACTTTATGCACAGCGGGTCAAGTGTTTGTAATATCAAAGGGAAATATTGCAAACTATAAAAAAAGAACAGAAAATGGCTAACTCCATAACTGTTCATGCCCTTTGCTATTACACACCTAAGCAACGTCTGGAGCAAGTCTGGTATAACATTACAGAAAAGCACCAGGCATGAGAAGCATGAAAAAATTTCTTTAAGGTAATAAAAAAAAACCACAGAGCACAAGAAACACAACTGTATAGAAATGGTGACAATTTGTAGAATGGAGTGTCCTTGAAAACGGAGTACCGGCTTCAGTAAGACAGGCCAAAGAAACTGAAGCAATGATATAACCCTTTCATTCCCAAGAGGATTTGGGGAAATTACTGGAATGAGGTCCAGTGCAAAAAAACGACAGCCTCAATACTGCAGGAAACTCAGCTGATACCTTTCCAGGTCAAGACCTACCATGATTCCTTGGGATAGACTGTCTTAGCTTTAGTAATTCAGGCTCAAGCACCCAAAATGTTCCGGTCTGAATGGAAAAATGAACATCATTGTTGAATTGAACTTGTTTCTGTCTAGAGGTCCCCATTTTGGCTGCAGTGGGACTCGAACTCTGGGTCTTTGGATTAGAGACAGTCCTTTTCAGGCAGTGAATCTGACAAACTACTTAGGTGTAGTGATAGTGATGGGTGCCCTGTAGCCCTAAAGCACCGACTCAAAGAGGTCATTATTCTAAGTGAAGCCCTCAGCAGAGAAAATGCTTCTCTTCAACAGAAGGTATATGATGACTTTGGTATTGTCTGGAAGAAAAGTTTGTGGTTACATGCAGTCAAAATACTGTAGAATGTTCTGGACTCAATGTTAAGCATTAGTTGGATGCAAACTTAATGTTGCCCTTCATTCTGAAAAAAAACACAACTTGCTCAGATAGGTACACACATATGGAACATAACTGTGAAGGGAGAGAGAAATCCAGCAGAAAATCTGCTGCAGGAGATCCATGGCCTTCAAGGAGAATTAGTGAGTCAGCTCAGGCCCTCAAGTCAGTGGTCAGGAGTGGACCACTCCAACTGACAGCACAAAAGCGGAGTTGAATGTTGCTAGATACCAATCCAGCCTGTGAGAGTGCAAGCAATTCTCTGAAGAAGGACGGGTACAAAATGCAATGTGCAGATCGGCAAAGCTAGGAGGGAGTTAGCCAGAAATCTGATGCCCGTAATTCCTGCCAAATGTGGACTCGAGGGAAGTAAATACTTAAGGAGTCTGTCATTTATCATTTTCACATTTGTATTTGGAATTTATCTGAAAGGATCAGTAGACATTTTTATGCTGTTGAGGTGGGCCCTGGCCCCTTGGGACCTTGAACTGGACTAGCCAGCTTTAGAATATGGATTGACACTTTGTAGATATTTTTTGGTTGGTCAATGGAAAAAGAAAATGTGTTGTCACTTCAATTCATTTTACTGCATACTTAGCTGCACCAATGGGTATATACTGTATGGAATACATCCTGAGGCCAGTATCTAGAGTTTTCTTTTTATGCAATTCTAAATTCAACCAGCTGCAGTTGACACAGCTCTAATATTTATTGGTCCTTGAAAAAGTGGTACATCCTTGACCACCATTACCATTGAGTAGATGCCTTTCCAAAGCCATACTGACTCATATCTGAGTAAAGAAGGCCAGCTTGAGGACTTTTTATAGGACAAGAAACAGAACAGGCGACTCTGTGAAGTACACTGCTGTACTCCCATTCTCAGCATCTCTTGATGATAGGCAGCTGTTCACAAAGACTCACCAGCATTAAAAATACAGGAGCGGCTCATGTCTTGTGCCCACTGCTACCAGGCTAGGCGTAGACTCTCCAGAAGTGCAATATGGACTAAATAGGTTCAGGCAACAGATCGTCCATGAATTTGTTTTGATTTGGTTTTCTCCCACAAGTTAAAATTTTAAAGGTAAGATCAACAACCAACTTTAAACTATCCTGGCATCTGTGTGTGTACCGTGATGGAATGGTATCCTATTTAGAATTGGTTTCTGCCTTATGTCCTGTAAGAAAATGGATGAATACATGAGAGGTGGTGGTCATGATCACCCTAAAAAAACAGAAACAATCACTAGCAATAAGGTGAGAGGAAAGGACCAGGAGGCAAAGGCCACTATATTTCAGCCAGAGTTCCTCCCCTGGCTGGGACTCAAATGCTGTTTTTATTTCCACCTTGTTCATTTCTGATTCTTTTGTTTATGTTAATATTGGTGGTCGTTTACATTTTTCTATGTATATTCTGCTATTTTTTGTTATGTCACGTGGGTGGCTCCCCAAAAGGTGGGGCTAATTGCCTACCACCGTCAAGGGGCTGTCCTTAGTCCTATAATGGCTGAGGAAAACTCACACTCCCATGTGGTTCATTGAATGCACTGGCATTGATGAGTTTCTATAGTGATTATAATTTTGCTTATTTGTAAATTTACTGGATTTTTCACCTTATGTTCTGGTCTTGGTTACACTTTCTGGATTTGTTTTTTTG
This sequence comes from Polypterus senegalus, assembly GCF_016835505.1. Taxonomy (NCBI): domain Eukaryota; kingdom Metazoa; phylum Chordata; class Cladistia; order Polypteriformes; family Polypteridae; genus Polypterus; species Polypterus senegalus. The sequence continues at coordinate 107,394,583 of NC_053159.1, read as the reverse complement.
GGACTTGTTTGCCTTGCCTTTTCAGGCATCCCCTGCTGCACCTTTTGTGCTCTTTGGAGCTTCACTGTTTCAGAGAATTGTTTTGTACAATAAATATTTAACTTACAAAGATCCTGTGTTGCCCTGTTGTGAGTAGTTGCGGATTGATGATCCCCAAGTGGGCATTTTGAGTTATTTCTGAGACATTTATGCTAAGGTTGTCTCCAAGTTCATGACACCAGTAAAGCAGGCTGAAATCTTAGGCAAAGCGCTAGACGACATTTTGTTATGGAATAGCTGGGGTTTTGTCCCTCGCTCTAGCATCTTTTATATTTCTTTAGTCATTATATTGTCTTTTATACTATTTTATGTTATTATTATTATATACAGTCAGTCAGTCATTCTCCAACCCGCTATATTTTAACTACAGGGTCACGGGGGTCTGCTGGAGCCAATCCCAGCCAACACAGGGCACAAGGCAGGAAACAAACCCCGGGCAGGGTGCCAGCCCACCGCAGGGCACACTATTATATACATGCAAATGTAAATTGTATGTATATACAGGTATATATATGTATGTGTTGCATGCTTTTGAATTATGTTTGCCTGAGCTGTTCTGAGAAGTCATGTAAGTAAGAATCTCATTGTACCTACTGTGTACACATGAAAATAAACTTGACTTGAGTTGGACTTCTGTTGTTGTGGGGCATGGTTTTTCAAAGGTTTCTCTCCCCCTCTTTTTGAAAATTTTGTGAGTTTTTTAGACTTTGATCAGTGCAGGCTACAAAGCCTGTTTCTTAAGTTTGGGGTAAGGTATATGTTGATTTGTAGGCTTTGGTTTCCAGGCCTAGTTTTGAGAAAGCTTGAATTTTGAGTTGATTGAAAGCATTGAGGAGTTAAGAATTAAGGCAAAAGCAAAACATGAACACTAAAGCAAATTTCAGAGATCAAAAATGTGAGCAATAGTCTAAAGCTAACAGTAGAGGATCCACAACCAGAAAAAAAAGCATGAGGCACAGCAATATTTATTTTATATTTATATTAATACAGACTGAGCTCCACCATCTTAAATAGGAGAAGGTCAATGATGTCAAAGTCTCACCCAAAAGGCAGGCAACACACATTGTAACTGCAAACAATGTGTCAGTATGTCTAAAAACAAAATGGTGGCAACATGATGTCACAAATATCAACTGAAAAATAAATGCTTCAAAAACAAAATTTTAAGGTTTTGAAAAGGATTAAATGATTCTGGACAGTGGTACTGCTGCAGCACTACACAAGGGATCTGCTGTTAAATCTGCCATTTGGCAGGCAGTGTGGTGTAGTGGTTAAGGCTTTGGACCTCAAATGCTGAAACTGAAGGTTCATATCTCATTACAGACACTGTGTGACCATGAGCAAGTTACTTGACCTGCCTGTGCTCCAAATAGGAAAACCAAAATAAAAGTAACCAATTGTATCATAAATGTTAGAAGTTGCCTTAGATAAAGGCAAATAAGTAAATGTAAATCACTATCCATGTGGAGTCTGCAAATTTTCCCAGACATTCGTGTGAATTTTCTTTAGGTACGATTCCAAACATTGGGCTGTTTGGTTCACTGGTTACACTAACCTGGCACCTGTTTGTGCTAAGGTGATCTTCTGTCCAGAGTTAACTCCTGTTGTATGCTCATGGCTGTGGGTACAGCCTCAGGCTCCCAGGAACACAATTTGGTGAGTTAAGAGGTGGATTAACAGATTCTACGTATTCTCCTCTACCCTCCACCTCCAGCCTTTCTAGCGTTCCTCAGTGTTTCTTGTACTGTCCTTCTTTGCTATGATGGTTTACCATACCTCCTATTGTTGTTAATTTTGGTTTTGTCTCACAACCTTGGCCTGGCAGTTTATCATTATGATCTAGGATTTTTTGTTAATGTACCATGTCTATTTTATGTACAGATTTTCTCATTTTGTTTTCAATTTGAGGTTATGATCTTTTAGTCAGTATTGGTTATTCCATGGATGTTGCTGTTTTATGAGTTTTCTTTATGGTTGCTTATGTTTCACTGAGCCATTGATACTACATGACCAGAGGTGGTAATGGAGTGATGTCACTGACTAATTCTTATTTAAGATGTTGGAGCTCTATCAGTAGTGTCCATGTTTCTGGATAAACTCAAAAGCTTTCTTAGTACTGAACTAGTATACATCTAGTTCAATATTTTAAGTGATAGTGAGGGCTATAATTTCTGATTTACATCTTGGCCTTAGTTACTCAGTTTATTTTGATCTTGGCACGTGTAGACTTTGTTTTGCTCCCACCTCTGTTGGTCGAGTGTTCATGTTTTGGTATTGTGGCCTGCCTTTCTTCATTACTGGCACCACTACCTCCCCACTCTTTAAGTTGCTTCTCTGTCCTAATTATAAATTCAAACATGACCACCTTGTTTTTGAACCTCACTGGCCAGAACACTGGCCAGTGCCTGATGCTCAACTCATGTTGTCTCACAAGGGGTCCCTGGCAGAAGAACTAGCTTTCTAGTCATAGAGCATCAAGTCTCAGACCAAATTCTTCCAAATTACCTAGACAGCCGAATTATCCCAAATAAAAGTGATGGGCCAGAAGACACAGAGTGAGTCAGGGACACTCATGGTATAACTACTAGAGACTAACTTCTCAGCAGGAAAAGTGAAATCATGGGACAATAGTTGATGTGTCACTCTGGAAAGTGCAGCTGGCGAGGTGAACCCTGATTGATGTGCCAATCGGTGTTGGCACATCAAGGCCATAATAATTAGGTCAAAAATCTAAAATACAAAAAACAGTGTCAGAAACAGGCAAAAGTGAAAAGACACAAAGCACAAAATGTATCCATAAGAACATAAGAAAGATGACAAACAAGAGGAGACCATTCAGTCCATCAAGCCCGTTTGTCTGTTTCCAAAGCACTGGAATGAAGTAAAATCCAAAAAGACGGGGAAAGGCCAAAATCATGAAAAGCTAAGCAGGATAACACAAAAGATAGCTTCACAGAGGCAGGATGCGGCGTGCCCGAGTGAAGAACTTCCCGATGCTCTCTCTTTAGCTTCTCAGGCATCTCCCATGAATCAAGAAGAAAGGGAAGTGATGAGATGTGAAGCCCCCAGGCCAAAAACTTACAACACTAAAGTGAGAAATGAACCATCACGGGGACTTGGCCCAAATTCATACACGCTAACACTCAACAGCAGAAGTAAGAAAACAAGATGAGGACCAAAAGTCACAGAGAGGGGGTGAGCTCATCTTCAGACATACTGAAGTAAGAATTCTCCCATTGTATCACAGGTCACAGTCTAGAAATCTACAGAAAGACCCCCCAGCTGTAGTGACACTAGAGATGTCTCAGAATGTAGGTCACCCTGTGTATCTCTTGTACCTCTTTGTCTTGTGTCCTTATGCTTTTCTAATGCCAGATGGCCCTCCTCTCTTTTATATAAGCACCAATCATCTTCTTTTTGCTTATTCTTCATAACTGACGGGGTAAACTGGGATGCATGGGTTATCCAGGTGAAAAAAAATGGGTAATGTGCCATTCTGGCTTATTACAGTGTACATAATTTTGAAGTGGGGGTTCATAAATGTATGACCTTCTGTGTCTGGAAAAATGACCCAGTTACTGCATTACAAACGCCAGCGCAGGAGACTTCTGCCAGACTGGCTACCACTGTAGACACTGGATCAAGTGAGTATGCTCTCCAACTCCATTTTTCAAGATTAGAGGAGAAAAGGACAATGAATTGGTAGACTATGAAAGGCGACTCATCTGACTAACAGTGAATATCGCAATGACTGGTGCTCCATGTAGTCTACCCTAGACTCACTGATGTGGAATGGAATTACTTTTTGAGTGACTTTTGAAACCTTCATAGGAGAAAAACAAAATTGCAGCCAAAAGGCCAAGTTCAAAAAACAGGTCAATGCAATGGTCGCACCACAGAAAGGCAGACAAGAAGGGGAGGCACAAAATGAATCTTCATGCAAGCCACAGGTCAATGCAACACCCTCAGCTCAGAAGCTTCCTTTTATTCAATGGAATTCACCAAACATGGCCAAAGACCAAGCCCAAAATGTAACAGTTTAAAGTAACCCATGGTATGCATACAAAAGAGTCAAAGCAAAAAAACAATCAAGCATAAGGGGGAACGGTGACCAAAGCTCACTGTTGGCATTCCCCAGGTCCATCTGTGTTCTCCTCCACCTTTATGTATAAAAAAAGGAGAGCAAAACAAACAACAAAGGCAGAAGTCAACTCTGCGCCTCTGCAGCCTCCCCCTTCCCAGGATGCAGAGCTGTCATGGCTTTATTTGAATTGGCAGCGTAGCAAATTGCCTTTTAATTAACTTCCACTGTCTGTCACAGGGTCCGGCTTGACAGGGACTCCTCTGCTGGTGAATGAAGCAGAGGACTCAGTCTGACGCCGACTTGGGATGCAGTTTGTGCTCGTGATGAACCATGCACCCCCCAACCCCGCCCCCCACCACACCTCACCCAACCCAATGTCACATGTGGCCCCCTGAAGGAGACAGCGGAGGTGCACAAGGATGACGAGGGGCCATTGTACGGGATTGCTTTAGAGACCTGCATACTGTATACAGATATGCACAACACTGTACTTCATTAAAAACACATTCGAAGAGTCCAGGACCCCGGCAGCTTCATTAAAAGCCTGTTTAGCCACGCTCATGTAAATGAAGATGTGAGCTACAGCCTTGCAAAAGGAAAAAAAAGTCCATCCAAAGTGCTGACTGCCCTGGAAAGTCAATTTTCAAAGCCACAATGATAATCTTGTCTTAGCCTGCCTACTCGCATCTATCCTGTATTGTCACTCCAACCGCAAAAACGACTAGAAAGAAGGCAAATCTCCTGCCATTCACTGGCTTTGCCTTCCAACTCAGTAAGTCCACAAAGTGTGCACATCACAACCTCAGAAGGGTGGCTGCTCAAATGACACCTAGGAATTCCAGTGGCGGGCTGGCCATGGGTGGGACTGAATCGGCTTGGAGGAGGTCCTTTGTGTGGAGTCGGTCTGCTCTGCCCATGTCTGTGTGGGTTTTTCTCCAGGTGCTCTCCTTTTTCAAAGATATACGTGCTTGGTTAACTACATTGGTCCACTCCCTTGCCTTGTGCCTGATGTCTCCCCACAGTTCTGTGGATGAGTTAATTGGAGTCAGAAGAGGATGAATTCTCATAATCAGGAAACTCGGAAAATGGTGTTTGCATGGGAGGTGGAGTAGTTGAAAGGGGCCTTACATGTGAACTTCAGTTTATTCTAATATACCACACATGAACATGGTGAAAACGAAATTGGTTTATGTTGCCAACCACATAGCTTGTGTCCCCATCCATCTTAATACAAGGGCAAGTGTCTGTGCGTGTGCCTGTGTGTCTGTCCATTTGTTAGGGTTAGGAAGAAAAATTCATCCATCCACCCATCCATCCTCTTCTGCTTATCCGGGGTCGGGTCGCCGGGGCAGCAGCTTAAGCAGAGAGGCCCAGACTTCCCTCTCCCCGGCCACTTCTTCCAGCTCTTCCGGGAGAATCCCAAGGCATTCCCAGGCCAGCCGGGAGACATAGTCCCTCCAGCGTGTCCTGGGTCTTCCCCAGGGCCTCCTCCCAGTTGGACATGCCCGGAATACCTCACCAGGGAGGCGTCCAGGAGGAAACCTGATCAGATGCCCGAGCCACCTCATCTGACTCCTCTCGATGCGGAGGAGTAGCGGCTCTACTCTGAGCCCCTCTCGGATGACTGAGCTTCTCACCCTATCTTTAAGGGAAAGCCCAGACACCCTGCGGAGGAAACACATTTCAGCCGCTTGTATTCGCCATGTCGTTCTTTCGGTCACTACCCATAGCTCATGACCATAGGTGAGGGTAGGAACGTAGATTGACTAGTAAATTGAGAGCTTTGTCTTACGGCTCAGCTCTTTTGTCACCACGACAGACCGATGCAGAGCCTGCATCACTGCGGATGCCGCACCGATCTGCCTGTCAATCTCACGCTCCATTCTTCCATCACTCGCAGCCAGGGTGTTGAAGGGGTCCGGTTTGGTGGACTCAGGATTGGGTCACTGCTTTTTGCAGATGATGCTGTCCTGTTTGCTTCATCAGGCCGTGATCTTCAGCTCTCTCTGGATCGGTTCGCAGCTGAGTGTGAAGCAGCTGGGATGAGAATCAGCACCTCCAAATCTGAGACCATGGTCCTCAGCTGGAAAAGGGTGGAGTGCCCTCTCAGGGTTGGGGGAGAGATCCTGCCCCAAGTGGAGGAGTTCAAATATCTCGAGGTCTTGTTCACGAGTGAGGGAATAGGAAGAAAAATTGAATAGGCAAAACATGTAGAAGAAGGGTCAACAAATTCAAAAATGATAATAAAGATACCATATAAGGGTCTAAAAATAAGAAAATGAGTCTTATTGGAATATTCTGTTGTTCAATGTTATGTGCCAGCAACAGCAGTATATTAGCGACTTTCTCATACCCGCTTGGTCCACGTGAATGAAATTTATAGCAGTAATGCTATTGGCTGATGTGGTGGACAATGGATGAGTAGAAATAACGTAAAATTGATGCACATATTAGGAAGCCAAAGAAAGCCCTGATATGAATAGAGGTGCTAAACCAGGCCAATGTGGTAGGGACGACAGCCGCATTTTCCCACCAAAACACTTCAGCTACAAGATTGGTCAGTTTGATAAGCAAAGCCCAGAGGATGGGGTCAAAAACAGGCAGCTCTATCGGAAGAGGGAAGGGGTTTAGGTGTGTAGTATTATACCAGAACAAATGGACAACCCACGTGTCAAATAAAAAAACATGAAGTCTACTTGAGTTACTTAGATTTCAGCCTGTCTGAGACAGCTAGCACAACTAGTAACCAACCAACGGAACGAGACAGCACTTCTTCTTTAATAATGCAATGTACAATGCTGCTTTGTAGTTCACATGTGATTTCATCAATGCTGCTTTGTAGTTCACATGTGATTTCATAATCTGTCGTAGCAGCAATGGGCACAATCTTCACTCCTATTTGTATACTTTAACAGACCTTATGAATGTGGCAAAATAAAAAGACATGGAGCAGCTAAATGGAATCATACAAGCCCAGGGAGAACAGGCACCAGCACTTGGAGTCAAATGTCATACTTCTCTAGACTTTTCCTAGAAGTTTTTAACCTTTGCTTTTCCAACTCTTGGCTACCTAATATATACATCAGCATAACAGATCATTCATCATACTCTGGACATGATGGTAGCACAGTAGTTAGTTCTACTGGTTTCAAATCCCATGTTCATTCATCATCTGTGTGGAGTTTGCATGTTCTCCCCATATCTGTGTGGCTTTTCCTTCCACATCCCTAAAGGTTGTGTATGTGTTAGGACTCTCTAATTTGGCCCTGTGTGAGTGTGGGATATGTGTGGGATCACCGGTTCCTACCTCGATCCTGGTGCTTGCAAGACAGGATCCTACCCTTTGCAATTCTGAACTGGTCTGACAATGTTATGTTATGTTATAGCCACCCATTCTCAGACTCACTCAGTCTATTTCAGGGCTGCAGAGGTAGAAGCCTATTCCAGGAGCAGAAACCACTTCAGAGCACCTTCACGTCCACGTCCACACCCACACCTGCACATTCTTGGAAGGGACAAGGAAAGTGGTGCATCTGGAGGAAGACATACACTGCTGGCATTGAGAGAACACTCAACCTCCACACACAATAAGTGACGAGGTTGGGAGCTGTGAAGCAGTGCCACTAACCTCTGTGGCACCATACAGCCCACTCCTAAGGGCACTGCTCTCACTTGTTTAGGCCACATTTCAGCAAGTTCAACTGGATTGTGAAATGTATAGTGAAATTTGTATCTGAGTGTGTAACTAAAATACAATACATTGCCACTCTCCTGCACTATGATTGGTGATAACGTATCAAAAATGGTATGGGGTAAACCTAAGAGAGGCCCGAAGAGGCCAAAGTTAAAGCTCAGTGGCAGCCATTACAGTGTTTTAAGAGCGAATCACTTCTTTAAGACACTGATGGATTGCCATAAGACTTACCAACATTGTTACCTTCAAACTCCAATGATACTTAATACTAATACAGACTTGAAAAGTGCACCCAGTGACTCTGATTTTTGTAATTCATGCTGCATTATCTACCACTGCTTGCAACTATCAGTTTGGATACATGTCCAACATCATGAAATAGTTAATATAATTTCTTTTTACTGTAAAACAAACTTCTGAACATCTTCACTCACTAATCCAGACCATACCATTTCTCAGACTACTTAATCCTGACCATTGGGGGGTTGGAGCCTATTCCAAGAAGCGGTAGGGAACAGGGCAGGAACAATCCTCTGAAGAGACCACCAGTCCATTGGAGGGTGAAAACATTCCCAAGCCCCCCACACACACACACACTAATGCCAACTTTATGATGCCAATTCACCTAATCTGCATGTCTGTGGGAGAAAGTGAGAGCACCCAGAGGAAACCCACAATGGGCATGGGGAGAACATGCAAGCTCCATGCAGGGAAGACCCAGGATGTGAATTCTAGTCTACTTGAGGCTGCCATTGCGTCACTGTGCCACCCCCACCCACTAATCTAAAGGAGTAATGTCTGCTAGTAGTATAAACTTCTGTTCAAGGTTTGGCCTAGGCACTGGCTGTGGCGGCTTACATATTGTCAGTGCACGTCTGGCCTTTTCTACAAGCACTTTGACTTTCCTCCCCGGTCCCAGAGACATGCACTTTAGAATAAATGGCAACCCTAAATTGAGAGTGCAAGTGTGCCCTGTCCAGGGCTTGTGCCCACCTGTCTCTCTTTGTTAATTTTATGTCTTTGGCTTCTTTGTTTCCTTGTGATCTGATCCGAAAAAGCTTAACTTCAGCTTCACTATAAAAGGCCATCAATTATTTCATACATATTGTAAAATATAGTTTTGCCACTGGATCTATGAAGGCAGAACTCATGGGAATGGGACCAGCCTTGGAAGGCATGCTGGGGAACCCCAATAAGTACACCTGTACATATTAACAGTGGGGGTACAATTTAGAGACCTGGAGGATGTTAAAAGATGCCCAGTTTGTAATGTAAGCTACATTCCACTTGTTATAGGCTATAAGCACCCAATACTGCAGCTTTAGGGGGGATTAACATCCTTTAGGGGACAGTAAAGTCTTTATGAAATGTCAGAAAGAGAGGTGGACATCTCTATTTGTCAGTCCCCTCTAAACTGGTATCCATGCAGTGTAGTATATTTTGAACATCAAACCCCAAGGCTGTGGATTTATATCTTGCTAGTGACACTGTGTGACCATGAATGAGTCACTTCACCTGCATGTGCTCCAATTACTACTCAAATGTAAATTCCCTTTGGATAAAGACATCGGGCAGATAATAAACCAGCCCTATCTTCAAATATTTGTCACTCTAATCTTTATATATAAAAAACATTTCCATCACAGCTTTCCTTTTGATTACTGGAGGGGTCACTTCCAACTGACCAGTCATGTTCAAGCTCTAATCACCCATGAAGCTTCTTCCCCAGGACCTGCACAGTGCTGTATGCCTTGTGAAGCTCCATGTGATGGTACCTATGGTGAAAGGTGCTACATGAATAACTGATTGCTTTGTAGTCCTTGCTGAACCCCTAATATGTGCTGCAGTGCTCATTCTGGACAGAAGCAACAGCCTGCTGTCAGTGGAGGGAGCTGGGCGCAGTGGGAGGACGGCTTTGTTCAGCGAGAAAGCAGACAGATTGCTCTCCACGCCAGGCTCTTAGATATGCAGCAGCCCAAGGCAGGACCAGAGGCCCTCTTTAGACATTCACAAGTTAATGTGCCAATTTGTTTTCCAGTTTGCCCAAAGGAAATGTATTGCGCCGTGCGACGCGGTAGCTCTGGGCGAATGCTAATAAAACGCTTTTTTTGTGGCAATTTGTTTAATTGCTCACAATAGAAATGGTCTCGGCGTGTTAAAAAAAATCCCGATCAGTGAGTCCCAAGCCCGACAAGTACCGGTGGGCCTGAAAAGAAAAACAAGAAGAGAACGAAGAAGAAAATACTCATAATTGTAGCCGTTCAAAAGCTTTTAATTAAAAAAAAAAGATTTGGGGAAATCATCTGTGATGTTCCCGACCGTTAAAAATAATAATAGTTATAAAAATGAAATAAACGAGGGCAGCTGAGATTGTCGTTTGCTGTGAAAGGAAATGAGCAGTTGAAGAAATACATGAAAAGCAGGTTGCCTTTACGCTGTTTAAAAAAGAGAGCGCCGTGAGCGGGCTCCCCCTGCGCCGTGCCGAGAGCGGCTGGCTGCCTGACAAGACGAGACGAGACGAGACAATGGAGCGTCTCACCGAGCGCACAAAGCCGCGTCCCTCTCCAGCTGATCGCGCGCCCGCGCCTTTAGCAACTCGCCAGTTCCGTTATAATTCGTCTGAGCGGCGCGCTCCCTGTCAAAGGAGCACGGGGACCCGCTGCCCCCAGAGGTCAGATTTTCTCTACAGCTATTCGTTTGTCGGGAGACCGCCAGATTAGGGAGACGTGGTCAGCGGCAGCATTTTTAAAGGTTTCCTTAAAGCTGGATGAGCCCGTGTTATGTTGCATGTAATCGAGCCGATGTGAGTCTAACTTGTGATGGACCAGCGTCCCGTCCAGTTACGTTTTAGAGGCTTCAGTACACTGACTGATGGAGAAATAGCAAGGCAGTTCAAGCTTTCTTTGCTGAAGTCATGCCATATCATTTTCTAATCCGTTGAAGAGGGCACATGGCAGGAGCAAACCCTGGACAGGGCGCCAGTTCCAAGACAAAGTTAGCATTGCCAATTCTACTAACGAGCATGTATTTGGACAGCAGGAGGAAGCCCATACACATGGGGAGAACATGCAAACTTCTTGCAGGGAGGACCTGGGATGGAAACCCTGGTCTCCTACTAGTGCAGCTCTTTTGCTAATGCCCTCCTTCATTTTAAATTCATGCTGTCTTGTTCATTGTAATCCATAGAAGTGAACAAGGAGAGAACATAATGTCACTTTAACCATTGTGACACGTAGCCAGATTTAGTGGCAAGCTAAAATGTCTTCTACAGTAGTTTGGGCAGAAATCTGAGGGCCCTGCAGGATTCAAATAGAGCGAGTCTGTTGTGAGGAAGAGATGTCTTTACAGCTTTGTCCACAATACTAGGTTTTCATTCAAAAACTGTCATTTTTGAATAAATCATCTCCATCGATACTAGTACAGAAATATCTCCATCAACATTAAAATGGCAGAAAATGCATACACTGCTGGCCAGAAGATTTATCTCAGAACTGTAGAAATTGGTAAATTATTTGTCTTTTGCTCATGTGTGCAGCATTCAAAACAATACAAAATGAGTACACAATTTAGATACGTACCGGTAAGCAACACAACAAGGGCAATGCCAAGGAAACATCTCTTCTGTGTCTGATACTTTGGAATATGGTTTTCTTCTATGAAGGCTGACCAGTCAAGGAAGGGGAGTGTAATACATGCCAAACAATTCTATGCACGATTTGGATCTGCGTTTTTAAAATTTCACATTGCAATATTGAGCCAATGTTTTCAGAAGTATACACGTTTGGAAAATGTCCATTTTCAGGGGATAAAAACTCTGGCGTAGTGTAGACAAAAGGCAAAAAACAGACTAATTACCTGCATTTTTAAACAACAATGTAGCAGTGTTGACATAGTCACTTGATCCAATGGAGGTTTTTTTGGCTTTATCGGCTAGGCTGCTTCCTTTCTGCATTCCGAATTCTTGTCCTGAGAGCCCAGTGGGATGGCCTGCACATGATATGCTGCTGCCTGAGTGAACAGAAGTTAGTTATAAAGGGTTGATCATGTAGACTTTACACTGAAGATGCCCCAGCTGCAATTTAAACTTAGGTTCAATCAACACAAGGGAGTAATGTGATCTGGACCACCATTGTACAGTCGTACTCTACCCATCCATTTTCTAAAAATCAGTTAGGGAGCATAACTTGGCACCGTCAAGTACAAGGCAGGAATTAACACCAATTGGTCAGAGGGCACATACACTCATATTAGGCCATTTTAACGTTACTAATGAATATTATATGGGATAATGGAAGACAGCTGCTATACCTATTAAAAAATTCACACAGACACAGAGAGAATTCTAAAAACTTCCCATGGAAAGTAATCAGATGTGCTGGCACCCATCCTAACCTAAATATATTGACATCAATAATCAGTCAAACAGGACTGCAGAAAGAGATAACTGAATAAGACGATGAGATGAATAAGTGTGATGGGTGCTATCTATATATATGATTCACTAAGGCAAGACAACCATGGAAAGCACGCCGGGAGGGGCATGGATTCACTGAGCCGCCGACAAGCAAGACACCTATGGCGCACGCAGGAAGGAGCCACGCCCTCCAACTCCTGGCACCTCCGAGCCACGTTGACTGTTCATAGAGGCATGTTTCTCGTGGAGGTGAATCGCCATATGCAGTGTGTAAAACGGTTTGCGAGGGGTATCCAATGGGATCCTTAAAACAATCCTTTCCAACTGAGGTTAAAACACAATGAAGTAAGCAGTCTTTAAAAACCGAGTTTTCGGTTACGACGCACGACCGCGTGCACCACAGCAAACTGTTTTACACGCTACATACAGCAATTTGCATCCGCGACAAACATGCGTCTTCTTCACTCACGGACAATTATATGTTGCTCTCTCCAGAGTTCCATCTTTTCATTCACTTTCTGTTGTATCCTCAAACCCTCCCTTTTTAGACAACTGTGTCTTTCCAGAAGTGTTTAACCATCAATAAATAATTATGCGGCGTTTGTTATGCCGCGGCTTCACTATTGTGTTGTGTTTTGCTCTCTCCAGAGTTCCATCTTTTAATTCACTTACTGTTGTATTCTCACACCAACCCGTTTTAGACAATCTTGTCTTTCCAGAAGTGTTTAGCATTCAATTAATAATTATGCATGAGACTGAGCGTGTGTCTACTCGGCGCAGAGAGTCGTGGGTAAGCCGTTGAACCCCATTCGGGCTGAAAGTCGTGGAATTCCCACTAAGTGCGACTCATACGCTCCCACTGGTTGCGTCCCTACCCTTTGTACACACCCACCTCCCTCCTTGCTACTACCGTGGTCGGGTGTCTTGGTGGATTATATATAGAAAAGCAGCCAAAACCGCACAGAGCAATGAAACGTCTACGTGAATCACATGTGCATCTGGACTGTGTAAAGACGACAAAGACTCCAGTGACGAGTTAGAGGTGGGCACATGAGTGGGCAGTGCATACTGAATGAGAAATCAGCAGACTAGCATGACGGAGGGAGCTGAGTGGACGTCCTTCTCCTCTCCTCCCGTTCCACCCTCCGCGCCTGAGCGCAGTGCACTCGCATCCCTCCGTCTGGCAGGACAAGGCACGATGGTGGTCCGCCAGTTTTCAGTCACGGACGATTGTGTGTTGGTTCGTTCCGTGCATTGTTACAATGTTGCTTTTCTTGCTGATTTATTACATTACCGATTTTTCAAATGTTGATTTTCTCCCTGTGCTTAAAAATCATTAAAAAATCGGCCTGATTATGCGGCGTATGGTACGCCGCGGGTTGGCTAGTATATTTAAAACAAGATTGAAATTTAAGGATTCAAAGAAGCAGCTTAGTTCTTCTGACTCATTTGTGCAAAGCTAATGTCCCATTACACAACTACTAGTCGAAGGGTATGTCAAACTTGACGACTGTCATTGCTGACTTTGTCACCCAAGTTATTGTATGTCAGTTTACATGACCTGAAGTCACCAAACTAAGTGATGCCATTGTAGCAGTTTTACACCTCTAGCGACTCATACGTCTGCCCTTTTTTCTGACAGCCAATAAGGTGCTGCCTGATGGAGTCTGTGCTGTATGGAGGCTTTACAGGCACAACAAGTTCAGCTACAATCTCAGGTGCATTTGCATATAATGTACCTATTGCCCATTTCTGTCTGTCCGTCTGTCTATCCATGTGAAACAAGTCAGCCCCCACAGTGGACCACTCTTACTGAAATGTGGCACACACTATTCTTCATTGAAATTTGTCGAGACGAACAGATCTGCAGATAGCAAACTGTGGGAGTGAGTAGAAAGTTATTTGCTGTCACTGGCTGTTGGCACAGTTGATCAATCTGGCATCTGCAAGTCCGGCTGGGTGCATGAGGAACTCTTTCTATCCGCATGTTGTTTCTGCTCTATGAAGTCTTCCCAGAGGCTTTAAGCCAGTGTTTCCCATGGATTGGCACTGGAATGTAGACATTTTGTGCCAGTCTGTGAAAAGGCAGGCATGGAAAGCATATTAACCCTGGAAAGTGAAACGATGACTAAGAATTGTCACCGGTCTGCAGAGCTCCACTGCTAGTAAACCCAGAAGTAACCTGCTCTTCTATCTATTAATAATCGATCAAGCCATTTAAAACCCCAAAGGGGCCTCTTGCTATTCAATCGCACATTAATCAATCGAGCTGCTTGACACTCCATGGAGAACGCCCAAGTCCCCAAAGAGACTCTCTAACTAAAGAGAGTCCGCTTGTCAAAAAGGTTGAAAACTGCTGTAACTTAAGTGATCTTCATGACCATGAAATTATAAAATACAACAAAGGAAAACAAAACATTATCTAGAGATGAATGGAGTACCCTGTGTTGTAACTATTTCACTGTCACAAAAATTTACTGGAGTGACCACACGTCCTGCTCATAGCGACAGCCCCGATTTCAGGCTATGTGTCCTAATAACGTAACTGAAAAGAATATCAAAGTGTCCCGATTTGAACAAGCTGCCTTTGTAATAAAGTTTTTAAGGGCCGCAATCATTGCTTCGTTGAAACAAACAACGTCACAATATATTTACAACAGCATGCATGAAACTCCAAGACGAAACCCCATTGATTAACAACTTGTGTTATATTTAAGAAGGAACAAGAAGCAGACAAAAACAGAGCATCGGCATTTATTTGTTTACACTTCAGGCTCTGTTGGCAATCTTTCATGTTCATTTGTGAAGTTCATGCCCTGATCCCTCTCTGATGATGATAAGGTATAGCAGGCATTGAACAAATCAGGATGGACTTCATGGGTATACGTGCTACACAAGTGTCCGGTTTGGGACTTGGAAGATCTGGTCACCTTACAATTTACCATCAGAGTGTCATTATCATCTGATATCCATAAAAGTTTTCTTTTAACTTTTATACTTCCTTAACTGAATACCTTTGCAAGTCCCATTTCTTGAAAACTACTACATCCAAACATACACAAGCAAAGAAGGAATTACCGTATATGCTCGCGGATAAGTTCTCCCGTGGATAAGTCGGGACTTGATTTTACAGTAAAATTTCTGGTATTTTATAATGTTGGTCATATAAGTCGAATGCGGAAAACTCACGCTATTGGTCCAAGAGATTATGATATGCTAATGCCCACCTGAGAGAGTCACCACGGAGCACATCTGCCTTTTTATTCTATGTATTGTGCCTACGTCACCACACGGTAATACCCAAACTATTCACAACCGATTTGTGTTTTTTGTATCTCACACCCTGCGGTGGGCTGGCGCCCTGCCCGGGGTATGTTTCCTACCTTGCGCACTGTGTTGGCTAGGATTGGCTCCAGCAGAACCCCGTGACCCTGTAGTTAGGATATAGCGGGTTGGATAATGGATGGATGGATGGATGTATCTCACACCCTCATACACCTTTATTGTAAAAGCATCCCTTATCTACGATGGAGCGTTCGATCAGAAGAAAATATGAAGCTGGTTTTAAATTAAACGTTGTTGAAGTAGCGAAAGAAATTGGTAACTGTGCTGCTGCAACAAAATTCGATGTATCTGAGAAAGTGATGCAAGATTGGAGGAGGCAAGATGTAAAAAAAAATGTGTCGCATTTTGAACTGGTGTAGATAGATAGATAGATAGATAGATAGATAGATAGATAGATAGATAGATAGATACTTTATTAATCCCAAGGGGAAATTCACATAATCCAGCAGCAGTATACTGATACAAAAAACAATATTAAATTAAATAGTAATAAAAATGAAAAGAATTAAAATAAAATTAATGTTCGCATTTACTCCCCCGTATAAGTATAAAAAACAAGCTAGAAAATGTATGCATGGTGTAACTTTCAGGTGCAGGCACTTTAGCCTGAGTTTAGAGTTTAGTCGGTGTCTAATTTTATGATCGATTTTTTGGGTTTCAAGGCCCGACTTATACATGGGTGTATACGGTTATTGCAAAAAGTTGTATTTATTTATTTGTTCAGGTTATGTTGATTGGCACTTGGCAAATTCTCACTCTATATGAATATGGTGTGTGTGAGTAAGAGTGGTCCATGTTATGGACTGCTGTTCCGGCTAGGCCTGTTTTTCAGCATTTTGCCCAGTCCTGGGGGGATAGCTTTTGGCACACACAACCCTGTAATGGACTGAGGAGGTACTAGAACCGACCGACTAAACTCAGTCCATTAAAGGCTAAAGTGCCAGCACCTGAAAGTTATACCATGCATACATTTTCTAGCTTTTTTTTTTTTTTCATTTTCCTTTTTACCATTCCGACATGCTCCGTAAAACAAGAGACATCAGACAGGTGAGCCTCTCTTCTGTCTGTCAGATCCAAACCACATGTGTTTCTTATTCCCCATATCTGTATTATATGTATTGTACTTCAAGGTGGGTGCTCATTGGCTGTCAGCTCTCTCATGCCCTTCCAATCGCCTTAAGATATAATCAAATGTGCTTGATTTTCTCAGAGCGAGTCACACACTGGTTGGAGTATTTAGGCATGTCACACTACACAACTGCCTCAAACTCGTTAAGATTATGTAAATGAAATCTACGACTGAAAATCACTAGTAATGTGACATGGCCTTAACAGGTTGGGTGCCCAAAGGGTATGTGGCTCAGCCATTTCTTGTAGACAGCAGGGTAACCCCCTTCAATGGCATAACCTTGGAAACCTGTCTCTATTTACAACATGCCTTTTGCCTTAAACATAGCTCCATCACTGGAATCTAGAGAAAGAACTCATGTGACCCTCTTATGATGAGCACATTGCTCAGGGACTCAGGTTTTATTCCCAAACTGTTCACCATCCATGTGTGCCATGCCCATGTTAAGTTTTCATGCTATTTTCCTCTGAAAGAAAAATGTCTGACTCTAAACTGGCCTGGGGCAAGTGAGTGTGAGTGTGTGCCTATGTGTGCACTGTCCATTTATGTTACTTCCTACTTTGTGCTCAAAGCTACTGAGGCAAACTCCAAAATTGTTTGATGGAAGATGTTGATTCATAAAATGGACAGATCATATGATTTCTGTCACTAGTCGTGTTGGTGAGGATCCATGTGTAGAGACAGTTACTTAAACAAGAAAAGTCTGTTTTTTGATTTTATTTCGCCACGATAAACATTCTATGGAAAGTGACATTACGACATCTTCTGATGGGAGATGGTGGAACAGGCTGACCTGATGTGACTTGAGGACTTCATATTTGTTCTTTGTCCACCATACATTTGTGCGGATCTTCTATAGAAACTTTGCTCTCCTGCCACAGCTCAAATATGCCCTTTGAGTAACTGGTGTCTCTGAACTGTCCCAGTGTTAGCAAGAATTTGGATCTTCTTGAGTGAACGGTTTGAACCATTATTGGAAGGCATCCTATCTTTTGCACCCGTTGGTGCCCTGCTGGCCTCTGAACCAGACAGACATATGGATGATCTTCATGCCATGAGGCATCCTTTTCAAAACCTTTTCAGAAATACAGCAGGTTGGAGGACATGGGTCCACTTTTTACCCCTAGACCTTTCCTTACCAGCGATGCAATGTGTTTGGCATGCAGGATGATGCCAACACACCAAAAGTGAAGTGGGGGCAGTGATCAGGGTCTACATCTGACCAGGGTTAATAACCATTTCAAACAACAGGGAGTAATAAAATGCCATATTTATAACAACAGACTATATAGCACCCTGCAAGGTGTCAAAGAAAATTTTAATTCCCTGAGATGGCCAGGCGGAGGGGGTCTTACATTCTTTGGATGCACCCCTGTCTTACAACCTCAAGCTATTCTGTTCAAAACTAAAAGAAAATAAAAGAAGAAATAAACAGGCAGCTCAAGAAAGACTGGCGCATCCCGGGGCATGCTGCTGGTGTTAAACAGAGCTGTGGACGGCAGATTAGCAAAGCGCCAGGCGAACGGAGCCCGAGTAATGACTCATGAGGATGTTACACAATAGAAAAAAATCCCCCCGGCATGACGAGCGATGGCAGCTGGGATATCTGTGTGAGATATCGTGCTTATTACAGGTGCAAACATGCTGATGCTTATCCTGCCTTGTGCTGTTTTTGAGATATTGCATCAAGTAACAAAGCGGGGGTTTCTGGCCCCAAGACTGATTGCGGCGTAATGGGAGTGCAGGGCAGCTGGATGGATGGGAATATCGCATGACTCCTCTTTGTGGGAGGAAAGTCTTGGAAATAAAGTTGTCAAGCAGTAGGTGGATAGACATCTTGAGTGTTTTGGGGGGCACCCATACCCTAAAGGCAAGGTTATAAATACAACTGGCCAGCCCCCACTGTGGGTACCCCAGGATCACATTGACATGACGAGAAGGTTGGTGCATATTGTTGTTACGCTGCTACATAGACTCACACTTACTGAAGTCACAATACATGTGACATGATTGAGTACTTAGCAAAACAACACAGTGATGGAGGACAGTAAACCACAAGGCCATCAGTTCAATCCTCACTAGGCCGCCCTCGCTAGATTATGCAAAGCTTTGAGTTCTTAAGAGATGTGGTTAAGGTGAAGTAGCTGGTAAGGGTGAAGCTCAGAATGCCAGCCTATTTAGGGTTTTGAACCATGCCTGAAGCACAGACATTTTATTTGTACTCTGTATGGTAATCTGATCTTTAACACAAAGGCCTTCAGTTGACTTCATTATTCTAAAGATGCATCCATCCGGTATTTCAGTGTTTGCTGACTCTTCTGTAGTGTGCCAGCACTAAACATAAGGTGACAGTGGACATTCATTGGCTTTCATAACAGCCTCTGCGACTACTTGGAGTTAGCCAACTGACAGATGGGAAGCACTTGAACTGCCTGGTCTCTAGTGGGGTTGGTGGTCAACATGTCTCAAAGTGGAGTGAGTTACCCTCCTGAAATCTTGGCAAAACCTGTGCTGACTTTTGCTGAGTTTGTTAAGCAAGTTTGTAAGGCTGGATCTGCCACAGTAATCTATGCCAGTCTATAAATGGGCAACAGTAAATCTAATATTCTTCCCATCCATACTTCAGACATTTGAATGTCAAAGAGTACTAAAGTTGATCCCAGCACCATTGGGTGGATGAGAGGAACCAAATCTGGATGGGATGCCAGTTTATTGTAGGGCATATTCATGATCTCAAACTAGACCAAGTTAGACTTGCCAGTCAGCCTAACATGGATGTTTTTGCCATGTGGGGGAAACATGGACTCTCTACACAGCAGTGACCAGGAGAGGACATATACAGCAAGGGGCCCTGAAGCTGTGATACACCAGTGCTAACCTTAATTCTGCTGTATTAAAAAAAGCTTTACATTATATAACACCTTTTGTATAACTACAACAGGTAAGGATGTATTGTCTGTTTGCAGACGTACAGTTTTTGTGTTATAGCTGGAGCACAGGCAAGTTAAGTGACTTGCTCGGAGACACTGACGTAACAAGAGATGGGAACTGAACCAGATTGCAACCATAGCCATCTCACAAAAATAAGAATAAATGCAGTATGATCAAGTGCCTAGAAAAGGTAAAAATAAATAAGGATTAATTAGCAAAGGAGCAGCCAGTAAAGATTAGCCATGGCAGCTAGGGAAATGTAAAGCCTAGTGAAGAGGTGGAAAGCTTATGTAGATGGTGAAGTGAAGCTTTTGGAGAGGAAAGAGGCAGACCAAGGCAGAGTGGACAGACTGTGTAAGAGGACAGTGTCATGCATGCACGCTTGGGGGTCTCCTAAAGGGCTCTGGTAATCGATACCACTGTTGGGTAAGAGGGGGCACTGCCGTTAACTATGTCTCTGGTTTCTTCTGCAGTGTGAAGCTTTCTTCAGGAGACGACGCCTGACTCGATCCCTGCTAAGCACTGGAAATGCTGCCCCTTCCAGGAGCAGACAGATATATAACTGAATTGATTACAGATCATTGTCCTCACGGGCAGCATACATTTGACTGGAGGTGCAGGCAGATTTTCGACAAAGAAACAAATCATCCAAGAAGTTGACAAGTTGGGCACCCAAGAAAGAAAGAGGGAGACTGAACTCTTCGTATAGAAGCTAATTATACTGTTCAGAAAGCAGTATCATTTAGGCTCTGTTGTGCTACAAAGCCATTTTTTTGTTTTGTTTAAAATTAAAATAAAGAATCGTCAGGTAGGCACCCCAACAGTTCTTATGTCTCAGCTATCCTTCAGTTCACAACAGAGAGTCTGGAGGTATTGATGATGAAGCCGTTGAAGCAGGAGGTGTGTATGAGCAGGCAGAGGAGCAACATGGTTGCCACTTGGAATAGCATATCTGGATGATCTAGAGTGGGCTCCAGAAACAGTCTAAATGAAAAAGAACACAAGTCTGAGCAAGAAGTTGGGTGGTCTAATTAATAAGGAAAGAATGGTCTTTATGGATTAAAACAGACAGTAGTGGAGGACCTGCACCAGTGAAAAGAACAGTGAAATCATCAAGTTTGGTCCAATAGTCCTGCGAATTTGGTTAACCACACAATGTGTGAGGTGTTTAATGAAAGTGACTTCTTGATGAGGTTCCATTAGTATTTTGTGAAGTGCAACCAACCCACATGAATACCCTTCCCATGAGTACCTGCCAACATCGAGTGTCACTTGGGTGTACTTGGCCAATCCAGGTGACAACTACAACAGCCATCATTTACGGAGCAGGGTGTGACCGGCAGCTCGGCAGCCCTAACTGGCCTTTATTCAGAGAATGCAATTTTTAATTAAATGATCAATTATCTGATTAATTAGAAATTAATTAACAAATAACAAGATAGTTACTTAAAGTTCAGTACTAATTGTTTAATGATGACTCCTAGGCCCCCATATTAAGAGATGTAATGGAAAGCCATAATTACTTAACAATTAAATTATCTTTAAAGGACAGCTCTTATTAAAAGTTAACTAGTGCTCATTGACAATTATTAAACGCTAATTAAATAAAAATGAATATTTGTTAATTGAGTCTATTTTAGGCCATCTCCTCTCTTTGCGTTTCCATTCTCTTGTTGCTTTTCTAAGATCGGGTGACAATGTAAATTTGACGGGGGGTGGTGGTGGGGGTTTAGGCAGATTACGGAGAAAGGAGCGAGTGATCCGAGAAATTGACAAGTTGTGCACCCCCATTAAAAAAAATTAGTATAGCAACTCACACTCCCCTCCACTCCAGGGCTAGCCTCTGACATTTTAAAACACACTTTAGGCTTTCAGCAGCCCTAGTCCTCTGGCTGAGACCACCAGGGTGCTGACTAGGAAGGGACGCCTCAGCGCTTTTTCTGCCCTCTCCCTGCTCTGATGATTCAACCCTTGGACTCTGGGCCTAACTCACAACTTTCCCAGGCTAATGACACAGGGGCTTGTCCGGGGAGGTGGCCTATCCCAAGAGTTTCCCAAGCTAATGATTAAGGGAGCCACTCAGGGAGGAGGACTATGCTGAGAGTTTCTCAGGCTACTGATGGAGATTTTTTCGGGTTAAAGTTAAACTAGAAAGCCAAGCCAGCGAACACCTGCCTAACTCCAGAATACTTTCACTTTTTAGTTTTGCTGAAATCTTTGATTTTTCATGTGTGGAAACCTTGAAAGGCCAAAAAAAGTCAAATGAGTTGTGCCAAAGCCTTCTCAACTTCAGAAACTGTCCAGAGTTAAGTTTACTTGAAATTAAGGAGACACCGGAGAGAACTGGAGGTGCATCACTGACAAACTGCACCAAATCACACAATGCAGATTCAAGTCTCCCAAGAGTCTGTTCTGAGCTCTGTAAATAAGGAATACAGATGTTCATCTTTGTGTCGGCCAAAAGTCAAAAGCATTACTAATCCTTATTACTCACCATCTAACTGTTTAGTGTGTGAGCTTGGTGAGTGCAAGACAATGCCAAACCAAAAATGTTGGACTCCGCTACCGTAAACTGCAGTGAACAAATAGATGCCTAGTCATAATGTGTCCTTGCATTATCTGAGGGAATGAATCATTCTGATCGCTCGCAGGGAATGAAATATGTGAAGTATCACCCGAATCCCATTATTTACAGCATCAAAGCATAACAAACTGCTAGGGAGCTGCTAAAAATCAGTAGGAAGACAAGCCTCTACAGAGAGATAATAGAAAAGAGGGGAGTTCCTACGTATTGAAGTTCAGACAAGAGTGATCTACAATGACTATGCACACAAGTTCACACGCAGAGTGAAGTATAATGATTATATATGGAACTTCAGATACACAGTTCTCTAGGACAGTTGTGTATCAAAATGGAAAGAAGGGCTACATGACTTATGGCAGACTGATGCAGAATCAGCTGCAGTTGCTTGATAGGGGATCTTAGGTAGAGGGCAACCTGAAGCAAGTGTGTGTGGAACATTAAATAAATTGAGATCTAGTGTATATGTAGAAGCTCCGATAAAGAGTGACCTGGAGAAATTAGACTAAAATTCAGGCACCAAGTTATCTACGATAGTTATATGGAACATCAGACCAGAGTTGCGTGAAGTGATCACACCATAGAGTTCAGATATGGACAGATCTTGAGCAAAAAAAAACTATTGAACTATATCAGAAGTTCAGGCAGAATAGTCTGGAGTACCTAGACAGAACATAACAAACAAAGTGATGTGGAGTATTTATATTATATTATATACAGGGTGATCTAGAGTAGCTAACATGAACTTGGATTGTCAGATGTAGAGTGATACACCCCAAAGATGTGCATGTTGTGTTACTATGTGATTGTAAATTGTCCCTTGTGTGAGCACAACTGTGGGTGTGAGTGTATGTGGCCCTAACGCTCTATTGTCAATGCCAGATGTCTAATGGTGCCAGAATAGGCAAAACATGTAGAGAGCTAAAGTGAGCATACTGAACATTAGAGTGATGTTGTTGATTTATAGAATCACATATAGAATTGTGGATAAAGAAAAATCTGGTGTAACTTTAACAGACTTGTCTCAGGCAATGATCTGAATTGAGTGTACTAATTACTGCTTACAGACTGATGTGGAGTAAGTATATTATACATATAATTTTAGATTGAGACAAAGCTGGGGTAAGGATAGGATGCTGAATATTATAGTGATGTGTTTTCCAAGTAGTATATACAAAAATGCAGACACATGGGTTTCTGGAGGAACTGTAATGAACTTTAGATATTGGTTGACATGGAGTAACCAGAACTTTGAATCCAGGTTGATGTGAACTGAACTTCTGATGAAGAGTGATCATCAACATCACGGTGCCCGTGTCTCATATAATGTGTAAAATTCAAAGTGAGCTGGAGTAACTATAAACAACTCACAAAAGAGCGATGTGGACTATTATGCTATAGTGTACCTTAATGAATTTAAAGAGAGTGATGTAAGTATTTTAAACATCAGAGGGTTGTGGAGTAACAAGAATATATCTAAAATATACCAAAATGTAGGGATTATCTGGTGTGACAACATACAAAAAGACCAGTGGCTTTCACAATGCTCATCACATTATGAAGACCTTTCAAAGGCTTCAACCCCTGGTTACAGACCATGAAACTCTACGCAGCTCGACTACCCAGCACATCTGGGCATAGATGAATCACTGATCTGCTTGCTTTACAGAGCCTCATCTAACCTGACACTAGGGTCAGGAATATGTTCTTTGAGTCCTCCAGTGCCTTTCCAGCCTCCCTGTTTGGGGAATAAGATCTTGACAATGCAGGTAGGTGTCCTCTAAGTGACAACACCTTGAGTCCCAAGCATATTCAAACACTCCACCATCTTCTCCACTCCACTGTACAGTAGCAATCCACCAGCACATTCCACTAGCTAAGAGGCTTAACTAGGGGTCTGTTTTTCTCTCCAGCCATAACACTGTATAATGAACTCCTCCTATCTTTGCTCATCCTGGTCCTAGCCAGCTATAACAGACACTTTAGAACAGGAACAGCATTGTTTTTATGTATTATATCACTATTATGTGTATAGCTCTAGGTTTAACACTTATGTAATAGTTTTCAGTTTTTACACAGTTTTATTTCTGTGTTGTTGCTGAAGCAAAAGAATATTCCTTTCATTAATAACTTAATAAAGTAGTACAGTAGTTCTCTAACTATGTGCACTATGAGCCTTTCATATCTACTTATATTCAGTGTTAATGATATGTAATAAATCCATCATTCCATTCATTATCCAACCCACTATATCCTAACTACAGGGTCATGGGGGTCTGCTGGAGCCAATCCCAGCCAACACAGGGGGCAAGGTAGGAAACAAACCCCAGGCAGGGTGCCAGCACACCGCAGGGAACACACACACACCAAGCACATACTAGGGACCATTTAGGATCGCCAATCCACCTAACCTGCATGTCTTTGGACTGTGGGAGGAAACTGGACCACCCAGAGAAAACCCACGCAGACACGGGGAGAACATGCAAACTCCAAGCAGGGAGGACCCGGGTAGTGAACACGGGTCTCCTAACTGCGAGGCGGCAGCGCTACCCACTGCACCGTCCCCATATGTAATAAATATATATAGTTATTCAATTATATACACATGTGACCTATGTTTAAAATAAGGTCACCATGCATGTCATTAAAGGCAACTAAAGAAGGCTGGCATCAGCAAGGGCATATGATTGTAAACATTTCTGCTCTAATTACTTTCCTATTGGGGTTCTTCCAGAGGGGTCTAAAGTGGAGAAAGACAAACAAATTGTGATTGCATGCACTACACTTTTGGCACGTAGACTTATTCTGATAAACGGGAAGAACCCAAACTCTCCTCTTTTAAGTCAGTGGGAAACCGATGTGTTATATAATTTGAAATTGGAAAAAATCAAATACTCAGTTAGAGGATCCATACAGACTTTTTTCAAAACATGGCAGGATCTAATCAGTAATATTTTAAAATAAGCTCATAAAGCACAGAGAATTTATTAATTTAAGTATGTTTACAAGCCTTAAATTTCACACCGTTTGCCTTGCTCTCTCTCTCAGGGGTGGGGATCAATTTGTCCTTAACTCAATTTTTCTTTTTGTAAAAACTTGATTGATTTGTATGGATTGCAATAAAATTAATAAAAATATAATAAAAAGAAAAATTACTTTCCCTTGAGGATGCAAACAGCCAACATGGGAGAACTCAAAAAATGTCCATTAAACTGGGAGTATAAAATATGCGTATTGTCAATCTGATGGAAGAAGAATGGGATAAACTGCCCAAACCCAGGTGTGCAAAGCTTGTAGAAACTTATCCAAGAAGACTCAAAGCTATAATTGATACCAAAGGTGCTTCTACAAAGTTCTGAATGAAAATTCTGAATAATTATAAAAATAAGAGATTTCAGTTTTTGATTTTACAGTTATTATCTAACAGAGTGATTTTAGCTAACCCAACACAAATTCAGACACATCTTGACTTAGAGTGCCATATAATGAAATGTTACATACAATGTGAAACATCAAATGCAGGCTGGATTGGAATGCCTACATGTAGAAAATCACACACAGTATCTTCTAAGGCAACATTGCATGAAATCTGATGACTGTACTTGAACTTTGCCCAAAGAGTGAGATGCACAAAACATTCTGACCTGCATTATGTGGTTTCACATGTGCTTTATTGGCTCTACATTACCCAACATGGAGTGATTTTCAATTGACAACACATACTGATCTGGAGAAGTAAAAGAAGATAAACAGTGAGCCAGATTAAGTGTTCTCAAGCTTCAGGAAAGGTGGAAGTGGGGTGCTATCACTTTGGTGTTTGGCTGGAATTAAAACTGGTGAAGATTTTTTTTTTAAGCCCCTTTAACTTCCAGTCTACATGTAGGTTTGCTCCACTGGTACTACATGATCTTCTTTGCTAGATGCAAAAACCATAGAAGTTGTTGTTCCCATCAGCCCAGCAACTCCTGCTTAGCCTCTGTGGTGCCCCCTCTTTTTCAAAGTACCAGTCAGAAATGTGTAAAATGTGTCACGTAAGGACAGGTTAGCAAGGGGGACACCAGTGAAGCCATGCCAGTTCATTAAGCAGGTTGTCTAACATCCCATTTCCTCGGCACTTCCTCCACTCCTAATCCCTTTATGCGAGACTTACACAGGAGTAAGCATGTGTGAAATTGAGGACTTTCTAATACACATCCGCGCACACAGCGTGGTTTCACCAGTGCACAGGGCATCACAGCTCTGCTCTAGAAGACTGTGAAAGGCAGAATTATATCATAATCAACAGTGACTTCTGCTCAGTGGGCCTCATACCCAGTTAATGGTTTTCCATGTCACATGGCTGCCTGGCGTTTGGTTCCAGGAGGCATCATTTAAAGAGACAGGGGCCATCGGAAAGGAAATATAAAAGCAATGTTTGAGATGGTCTCTGAGGTTAGGAAAGCTGACGTGGTGATAAAATCTGGAAAGACGGATATATATATAAAAAAACAAAACTGTCTGCTTTTCGAGGTCACAGGGAACAAGGTAACAGTTGTCACAGAGAGACTGGAAAGGTACAGAAAAGTGGGAAAGATGTACTATATGGAGAAGTTTAATCAACTGTAATAATAATAATATATTTTATTTATATAGCGTCTTTCCCATGCTCAAGGCACTTACAGAATATAAGAAAGAACGGCAGGGTATATAGTATATAGCATTGTAACTGTGCCTAAAGGGAGAGGATGGGGAAAATAATTCACTTGGGTGGTTAGCCAGCATGTTAAGGCCAAGGAGTACCCACAAAACAATGGCTACTGTTTTAAAGCATACAGAAAAAGTGGCCTAAAACACCTGATGACCAGAATCAACCTACTTTCAAAATGGTATCCCATTGAGACCATGGACGCCATGTAAAGACAGACCTCAAAGGTAGTTCCTGTGGATGGGTGTATGAGCCTTGAAATAGATGGAGATGACAGTCTTAAGGGGCTTCAGTGATCACCGAACTAAATAGCTGACCCCACATGACTTACTCTGTACCCTGCCTTCCACTAAAGAAGCCTACAACATGAAGTAACAGCAATAAAATAAGATTTAGAAGGAGAAGGAAAGTCGCTGTGTTCTGTCCCTCATTCAGCTAGTATACTACCTACTCAAGACAAGCCAACATCAAGCTGTTACAAAGCTGTACAGCTTTTTCATATGTTCATGCTATTTATTATGACCGTTCCGATGCATCACAAAGAAATAATAGCAACTGTGTTATGCCAAGTTGAGCTGTGAATGGCAGGTGAATCTCTCATCTGCCTGGGGCTTGGGCTTTCTTACCCAGCCACTCAGTCTGGATGCAGTAAAATCAGTTTACTTTAGAGCAGCCTGTAAACAGCGTTTAGCTGCTAGTCAAACAGAGACCCCCCTCACAGTGGGAAGCCCCCTCCCCACCAATGAGTCTAGTAAACAAACACTAAAATCAGCTCTGGCATGATACACACTGGGCGGGCAGGCAGCTTTGCAGCAGTTAAAGCCCTCCTAGAGCCGGTGAGCACCTCCCTCCATTCCCAGCAGCTGCTCTGTGCCAGTGTGGATTAGTGCGGGTTTAGGGGGGTGGCTGTGATGCTGCCATGTTTCCCCTTGTCAACTCGAAGCAATGATGACGTTATAGAGATGCCAGCTAGAGTTTAAGGAGCCATCACTCGCCATACTTTGAAAGCCTTGCCTGTATCTGCAGTCTTAACTCATCCCATTCACTTGCTGCTATTTGAATGCCTGCGTTTTTATTCCTTTGATCCTTCTGTTCCCACATTGCTGCTCCTTGGAATTACAAATAGCAGAATGTTTGTTTTACTCCTGGCTTTCTAAAACTGCCCAGACAACACTTCTGTCTGCACTTCTTTTAACGATCTTTGACATCTGGTAAAGTGATGTCTTAAAGGAGTGAACAATATAACTAACCGAGATAAAAGATAATTCAGAGGTCATTCTTAAATCCATGGTGGTCTGCAACAATGTTAAAGTGCAGGGTCAGAGGTCAACATGATGGCACCTTGTTTCTGAAATCAGCACACCTCAAGTGCAGGGTCCGAAATTAACACACCTCTGACTGGGGCACCACTTTTCTTCTGAATTTGGGAGACAGTCCAGAGGACCTCATCCTAAAGCAAGAACCACCACCTAAATGCCATCCTTCTTCATAGGCAGTGGGGCTTCCAAGCTCTATTGAAACACGAGGGGACACACAAGGAGCCTTTCAGTTACAAAAGTCAAAAGAGAGGGGACAAAGAGAAGAGGGCATTATTAGGGTCTGAACTGGAATGTCAACTAGAAGTCTACTGGCTGGTTCAAAGCCTTTTACCCACTAGAGCACATGCCCACTTTGAAGGGCACAAGGAGACGCTACACTAGATCTGCACAAAGTGACAATGGTTGAATTGACATTTGATCCTATAACTCATTTTATATTATGCCTTTCTAAGGTGAACTCTATGCTGAGGCACTTTACAAGTAGACCTTGTGAGGGACAGCATGCTGGCACTGCTGTACCTACCAGAGTTGGTTTGGGGTCCTTACATGGATGGGACACCCATAATATGGAAGGACACGAGAGACCAATAATTCCTGCTTATTGTCTCCAACCCATAAGCTAGTTGGCAGAAGATCTGGATACTGGTACCTGTTTAAACACCCACAGGGAATGCTGGGACTTTAAGTCTAGTAGTGTAGCCCTGCTGGGGTCTGTGGGTGCCACTAGGGGGTGCTGCTGGGAGTTACACTCCCTACTATGTGGGACTTCTGTATGGCTTCCAATTGGCAAAGCTCTAGTACCAGAAGCACTCCTGGGTCCTCCATTGAAAGTGAAGACAGCTGAGCTGACATTTGAACAATTTTACTTTTATATTGTGTCTTTCAACAGTGGACAGCCTCCCAAAACTATTCATTAGTATAGTGAAACATTATAGCTTTATTTATTTATTTTTTTAATAAATGGTGCTTGGGAAGGATACTCAACTTACTCAGGGTCACACAGCAAATAAGAATCAGGAATTGAACAGGCTACCTTGTAGCTTTAATCCAGATAACTTGGCAACAAGGCCACTCTGTTCATGCTAATTATCACACTGGACCAGATGCTTCCATTGGTTTTAACCTCTTTGCCCATTGGGTCTCATACCCCCCTCTAGTGGGCAGAAAGAGACTGTGATGTGGCATATGGGCATGTAGTTTACTTGCTTTGGTCTTTACCCAGTTCTCCACACTTTGAAACTTTGAGATCAGGTCATTCAACTCTTGGAGATGTGAAATGTTCCCGGACCCTTCAAACAGTCAGTCACAAGAACTTTGAAGGAGACAAGGGGGCAAGTTGACTTGGCTAACACTAGCTGAACTGCTCCCATCATTTCCCTTCTGTGTCACACCAGCTCCTCTTTTGGAATGAGACAGCAAAATCATGTGACTTCCCTCAACTCAGTACCACTCAGAAAGCATGTCCATTAGCTTTCTAGGCTCTGGGAAATGATCATAGCCCAGAAAGGTCAGAGACTAAGTGAGACAGTGGCCTCAGTCTATAAAGCTTCCTTGGTTCTTGTTGAAATCTAAACCTCAAACTCTGGCTTGACGTGCCTCCCACAACTCCTAGCATGACCTCCTCATTTGTAAACAAGTTCGCATGAAGGTCTTACTTGTGTAAACATTAATCTGTTATGAGCCCAGTCGGGCACGCACACGCACACACGCGCCAGCCGGTGCTCAGACTTGGACAGTGGAAGCTGTCAGAGTGACGCATTTGAGTTTCAGGCTGCTGCTAGTATTTTCCTGCAGGGTGCCCCTTTGTCCTCTATTGTCACTGAGCTAGGGGACAGCTAAGACTGCTTACTACCCCTTTACAACACCGGACTGCTCTTAGTCATTTAGTAGTCATTGAGTAATGAGAGTTTAAAAGCACAGAGTTGCAAGGAAAAGAGCACAAAAATGATGGAGCCTAAAGTGACTGCCTAGATGGATCCAAATAAAATGGGAATTTCCAGCAGCACACAATATCAGAGGTTAATTATACATAAGCTTGTAGAGGAGTAAGAGGTTATGCTGGCAGTGATATATAAACAAAATATCTTTGGCAGTGCTGCATTTCATAAAGTCTCCTCTCTATTAATGACAAGAGAGAGGCGCAGTCACTTGGTTTGGATCAACTGGACCATAGCTGTTAAAAATCCAAAGAGTCTCCCATCATGGCAACTGTGCCTCTGCATACTGCTGCCTTTCTCCTAATGTACTGCTTAGTAGGTGGCATGTAAGGGTGACAGAAGGTTGTCCAGAAGTAGTCTAGGTGTGACACATGTAAATTTTACTTTACTATATAAGCAGGTATTTTTATGTATGATATTAGAATGAATGTGGTGGGCTGGCGCCCTGCCCAGGGTTTATTTCCTGCCATGCGCCCTGTGTTGGCTGGGATTGGCTCCAGCAGACCCCCGTGACCCTGTAGTTAGGATATAGCGGGTTGGATAATGGATGGATGGATGGATATTAGAACGAATGTGGTATATTTTATTAATGTGCGTCACAGTAATGACTCACAGATCCAGATGTCTGGTCCATTTTCAGGCCCGGTCACTGTCTGTGTAGATTTTGAACCTGCTCTCCTCACTCGGAGGTTGGCGCCAAGACTAGCACTTCAGGCATTGTAAAGAAAAGCCCACTCCATTTGAACTGGTATGGTGCTGAGGTATCACCCATTGAACGGTTGCTCTCAGTTCCTAATTTGGGATCCTGAGGTGGTTTGTTGTGTGGTGGGTGCGTCAATGTGCTGTATCATTGCACACTGCCAACCCCTCTCTCCTCTTCCTGTCTGAGAGGATGGTCTCCAGCTGCTCACGTTTCTCTCCCATGTTAGGTTAGGTGAGTTGGCCTGCTGAGTGTGACTGGTGCCCCATTTAGGGTTTGCTCCCTGCTGAGTGTGACTGGTGCCCCATTTAGGGTTTGCTCAGCCATGTGTCAGAGGCTGCTATAATGGGTTCTGGCTCCATATAATGGATGGGTATTTTGTCCAATTCTTTACCCACTGGGCCAGCAAGTGAGCCAGAACACAAGAAGGTTTTGACACAGGAGGCACATGTTGAAATGTTAGCCTGTTCTTTCAGTAGTAAGACTCACTGGTCCACCTACACTCCTCTTACACTCCTTAAATAGCCCAGCTTAGAAGTACACATTCATTAACTTCTGACCAGACTGCTTTCAAACCTGTCACTCACAAGGCCAACTGTAGTTAACATACAGTATGGAATTGAGCACATTTCCTGCCACAAAGAAAAAGTGCCTGAATTGGAATGATACTGCCTCTGATATTTGCCTATAAGACCATGCAGTGTGGATGAAGAACACAAGAAGTGCATGCTGGCTAAATCAGGTGCCACAGGAGTTCAGAACCTTTACCCAAAGGGCCACCGGATTTTCCCTGCAGGCTACATGAAGAGAAGGAGCTTATTTGAAACTCCACGCCTACCAGGCCACACAGTCCTTCCTGTGAAAAATACACCTGGCACTGGGCACGCAGTGGAGTTAGTGGTTGGACAAGGTGCCCACTGGTTTCAGACTCCCTCCTTGCTGGGCAACTGAATCTTTTGTCACACAAATGTGTGCTTAGGAGGCAGTCAACAAGCCCTGAGGTACTGTATGTGAAACATCGAAAAATGAAGGGTTGATTTATGATACTAACGCACCTCTCTCTTTTTCATCAGACCAAAACAAGAAAAATAATTCCATTTACTCACCACTCAAACTTCCGGATTCACAAGATGGCCACCCAACATTACTTCCACTTCCGACTGCAGATGACGATGTTACCTCTGGTCTCCCGATGATGACGTCACCTCCGTCACAACCACAATGACATCATTTCCGGTTTCCCCATTCTGACGTCATCTCCTGCCACTTCTGTCAATTCCGTCAGCCATATTTTTGTATAGATAACGCCATGTTCCATTTGTAAATTGTCAATTGCTTTGGTTTTTGATCACTTTTCAAGATTTATTCTTTGCTGCGTCTGGGCATTATACAGGGTCATTCCCCAGTTCTTTTTACATTGTGGCGATCCTTTATTTATGGCACTTTCTAAAATGAGAGACACTAGGAGCCTGGGCTGAGCCGACAGGGATGGGATTTCTAGTCCCTGTACCTGTGGGTCTGTGCAATGAACCTTAAAACTCAGCAGAGAGGTGGGATTGTGGGAAGACGTTTATTACTTTTGTTTCTGTTAGGATGACTTGTTGAACTCAGTGAGCCTTGTCTTGCTTTCTTTATGACTTGGCATGTATTGTGAAAGATCAGATGCCTCCACTGCTGTTCCACTGGACACCACTGTTATCCACAGCTCGATGTCAGCTTCAAAATGGGGTTATCATGGCTGACATTCTCAGCTTGCTCTGTTGCCTTTCACTAGCTGGATACGTCATAATCAGCCTCACCCTCAGGATGTTGGGGTCCATGACTTTAAGGAAATGAGAGTCACGGCTGAGAGGCTAGCAGGGAAATCAAAGGGCTGTCCAGCAGATCCACTTTCCTGCCACACTACAGAGATAGGGGGTGGTTGGACTGCCAGCGTTTATTGACTGGCTTTAGAAGTATGTGATAAAAAAAACAAAAATAAAAACAGAAGGGATCTGACATGGAGAAGGTTGAGTGTTGAATCATAATTGGAATAAGCAGGTTTAGAAAACTGATAGATGGCTATGTACGGTATAATGCCTTTTGTTGGCACAACTCCATTATGACATCACATTTTGAACAATACACAGCGGCCTAAACAGTGGAAAACAGTAGTGGGACAGAGAGCTAAACATAAGCACATGGGACTGGGGGCTGAACTGGAAGCCTGCTGATTTCAGGCCATTTTGCACACCCATCCTCCTGAGGGGCCAGTGTTTGTGCTATATATGAAGAGAGTGATGGGAAAGTAAATGTTCATCATTATTCTCGCCAAGGGATTTTTTTTTTTTTTAACAAATCAAAGCGTTAACTGTGTGAAAAAGTAAAAATGAATAAATAATAGCACAACTCCCCCTCCCCTCCCCACGAGAGGTGGCAAACAAACCTCCATCTGCAAACGAAACGATAAGAAGGCTTTCCCATTCATTATTATTTGAATTCAGTTGTCATGTCGTGTTGAGCATTTCACATGCACGTTTTCCCCAAATGAATGTTCAGCGTGCATGATATCGAACGCCCGACTCGAGTGGCCACATCTTGACTCCAGCAGGTCCTGGACCGCCCCAGAAGGCTTGCCTCTAAACCGTGAGTGTTAGGGCTTTGAATCACTAAACACAGATTATATCTGTCCCCCTGTGCCCTGGGCAAGGAGCGCAGACAAACGCTATTGTGCGATCCCCAGGAGATCACCACAGATAAGCGATCTGATGGCAGCAACCCTTAACCGCTGCACAGAGGCTAACGAAGGACATCCAAACACAAAAACTGATTTGTCAAAAAAAAAAAAAGAGCTGGCTGCACAAGCTGATAACGCGGGCACAGAGTCTGACCTGCCCTCACTCATATTCATTCACTGTGGCGGCCGATCCCTCTGTGACTGTGTTTACAGGCGGCACTGTCACTGATGTGTGTGCGCGCTAATTACAGGAGTGAGACGAGCTCAAGATGTGTGTGTGCGCGGCTATGTCTGGGAGAGTACTGGATAATATATGTGTGCTTTTGGAAGACTGCCCCAAATATGTGTGTGTGTGTTCTTCAGAGCAGCATGGCACGAGAGTGTGTGTTGTGTCTGTGCGTGAGGAGACTGTCATAGGCTCACTTTCACATGCTAACTGAACGCCAGCGTTAGGCTGGGATGGGCCTACACCAAGGCTGGCACGCATAAACGGGGGACCTACAGGGACAGAGTTTGGAAGGAGTGCCAGAGGGGAGCAGGACTTACTAATAAAGAAAGGAGAAGGGGACGTGGAGAGAGAAATGCCATTTTTTTACTCGCATCACAAATCACAAAGAGCCACACCAAGGCCAGTTGTCTTTTACAAGCAAGAAAACTAAAGGATAACTTATAAAGAAATGACAGACACTTGTCTACAGTAGATATGGAGGACAGCACAGTGGAGCTAACCATTTCTTTTTTTTTCGGAATTTTTTAATGCTGCATGAGACACTTAATTTTGATACTGTACCTTTACAGATCCGGATTTCCAAGTTGCATTGAATGTTATCAATAAGTGTCTGCTGCTATATACTTCTTCCTCCATTTCATATAAAAAACGTGAATGCTGGATTTCACCAAATAATAAAAATGAGTATTTACAAATGTCCCACAAAGATATGGGCTTTTCATCTGCATGTAACTAATGGCAAATTGTATAGAGGCATTGCTGGTTTGGCACAGGTTCCATACAAGAAAGAAACAACCAAGAATCAGCCTTGCAGGAATTTCACAACTGGCTTCGGAAACCTTCACATAAACACAATGTAAATAGCAGCTGATCCCTGGTGTGAGGTACACTCAGGTCTGATGCACCCACTACAGAAGCACTGGCAACGAGTCCCCTCAGGGCTGGGCTTCTCTGCTGGAAATGCTGAGCCACAGAACGGTAGAGTGTTGTGCCACCCTGTAAAGCATGGCTGATTACACAAATCGAGTTTAGAGTGAACATCTGCATGAGCAGACAGGAAAGAAGCTAAGGCGCACAGGTGAGAAGCAATGACATGCATTTTATTAATGCCATAATCCAAGAGGAAAGTCAAAAATCAAGGAGGAAGCCACAAAAATCAGTAAACGTATCGAAAACACTAAACAAAGGCAAGGTCCAAGAACGAGCAAAATGCCATAACTGCCACAGTCAGAGCCATAAGGTAAAAAGAGAAAAACAAATTGCTTATAAAAGCACAAATTAATGCGTAATTCTGCAGTGGGCTGGCGCCCTGCCCACGGACTTGTTACTGCCTTGCGACCTGTGCTGGCTGGGATTGGCTCCAGCAGACCCACGTGACCCAGTGTTATTATATAGTGGGTTGGATATTGGATGGATGGATAATGCATAATTAAATATCTATTCATTAAAGTGCAGCAGTGCTGTATAGTGGGTAGTACTGCTGCTTCATGGATCCCTGTAGGTGGAAGGTTGTGCTCAGTGTGGAGTTTGAATGTTCTTCCTGTGTGTGTGTGGGTGTTGTTTCTCTAGATACTCTTGTTTTCCTCCCACATCTCCAGAGACATTTTTGTTAGAGTGACTGACAATTACAAACCGACCCCTCTGTGTGAGAGTAGAAAGCAATGGACTGCAATCCCATCCAGGGCAGTTCCTCCCATGCATCAGATTCTGCTGGGTTTGGCTCAGACCCTGAACTGGTTTAAGCAGGTTTGAGAATGTCATTTTAAGCTCAGTGTGTGAAATTCCCTGTCATAAATATAGGCCCTGATAGTAGTGCAGTGTTGGCTGACCACTGAACACTTATTTTGATACAATGTGATACTAGGGGGCTTTGCCCCCTGCTCGCTTCGCTTGCCAAACTGGGGCCTGCGCTACGCGCCAGCCACTTCACATCTCTGCCACTCACGTATGCGGATTTAACTTTCACCAAACAACAAATCTTTTAATTCTTGCGGATACGCCTCTTCATTGGGAAGAAACACTACTTTTCCCTGATGACAACACGAATTAGACAATCTATAAGTCTCCGACTTAAAATTTAAATCTGAACAATATATTTGATGTCTTTTCACTGTTCTGTTATTTCACCAAGTAATAATTTCCGTTTGTTTGCGCTAATGTGATCTTTACTATTATTTTTTTGAGACTTTTGAAATTTTAGTACTTTAAATATCTCTAGCCTGCTCTGCATGTGTATCACACCAACGTTTCTGATCTACTCTTTGTCTTTTACTTCCGGCCCCCAGGCATGGTTAAATCTCTTGGCTCAAAGTCTCTTCTCACGGGACATGAAAGTATCTCTCTGAAATGTCATATCTCATCTCAGGATTTTTTTTTATTATAATAGAGAGATATTATACTGTATGTTATCTATGAAGAATACTGTCACTTATGACATGCGTAGCAGACAAATCGCATCATACAGCAATATGCAGGCAACTAACACAACCCATGCCTGTGCTATAGTGGGCCCGTGGCTCAGAAAAAGGTGGCTGACTTTTAATAAATAAATAAATAACTGAATGGCCGGCTCGATCTCCGTGGGTGCGTGTGCCTGTGCAGCTGCGGGAGGCTGGTGAGGTAACTGAGGCGGGATGCTCCTGCTCATAACGTCTGTCTCAACTGCTTCATTGGTTTTCCACAATTTGCAGTCGAGGCACTGCACCCAAGGAGGCAGATAAAAAGGGAGCTGGCTTAGTAAGGAGGGGTCAGAAAAGGATCTGAAAGATAAGGTGAAAAGAGGAAAAAATAGGCTGGCCGGGGAGCGAAAGAAAGACCAGCGAGAGACGGAGGTTAAATGGAGGGAAGTCTGTGACGCCAACTGAGAGCGAGAGCGCCCGTGCTGCTGGGAGTAAGGCAGGTGGTCAAGAATGAGCTTCATGGCTGCAGGAGCCTGAAGGTAAAAGAAAGAGCACTCCAACTGAGCGAATGCCAGGGGGTAAGAGCAGCCAGGGCCGAGTGTGAGTGGTAAGAGTGGCATGCGTGACTCGACAGGTTGCCCAGCAGACGTCGATGGAAGGGTGTCAGGGAATGGAGCCAGGATATGAAGGTTGACTGCTCCTGTTGGTCGGCGTCTCCTCCTCCAGCGAGTTCCAAATGGGGTAAGGGGAGGAGGTGCCAGGTTTAAAAGGGCATTATTCGTGGCTCAAAGATGAATGGATTGTCTCTAGTTTTAATTTCTGATTTTAATGGATTACTTACTTGTTTTTAACCTTCACCTGATTTTTATGGATTATAAATTTATTGAACATTTTGAACACGGCACTTATTGAACACTGTTTTGTTGCTGGGTTTTAATAAAAGCACTGGAGCACTTTTGCACCAATCCCTTGCTTTGTGTCTTGTGTCCTCATCCGCTAGCTCCTCCTTGGGTACATTATTGGCAGTAGCAGGTTCAAGTGGCTCCTCGGAAGGATCCGGTAGTGTGGGGCCAATCCACGCCGTCACAATGCTAGCATGTACTTCTGACCAGCATTACAAACAACTGCCACTTTTCATGACACATATGACTTAAATACTTTGCATGCCGTGAACCCATTTGCCAACCTGCCACGGGCTAACGCTGTTGTTCTAGTGGGTTTGAAAGACAGAAGCAGGTCATTTTGAGGGTAAAGCAGTGCTCCCCCAGTACCAAAGTATCAGTAGTCTCCATCACTTTCTGCTCTTCAGCAACAAACTTTTCAGCACCACTGAGACCAAGGCAAGCACTAAGAGCTGTGTGGGGCTCTCATTTATATTTTTTCTCTGAAAGCTTCCACCCTCCTTCACAAATCCTTTGAGGCTTGTCAAAGTATACTCCCTGGTTGCTTTAAACTCAAGTATTTAGCTGTGCCCAGTCTGTGAAGAGCCGTCTGCCAGCAGCCGTAGGACTTTCTCACAATCCCAGTAATGGGCACTGAGTGATTAATAACACCATAACATGCTTTTAAAATTTACTTTTTGAGGTCTCCACAGCTTGGATTTTCCAACTTTCATGGGGTCCAACAAACTCTTCTGGGACCACCTTTTATTTCACAACTTGAAAAACCGTAAATGTCAAACAGTGAAAAAAACAAAAAAATAAAAAGAAATAAATTATAAACTACAAGAAAGGAACAAGACTCAGTAATAACTTATAAAACTGACCAAAGGAAAAGGGAACAGAACTTCTCAATCACAGTAAAGAAATCAAGGGCCGTAATTGGGACACATCAAAGTTGTAAATCAGAACTCTAAATCTTAATCTTAAACTCTTCAAATATCAAATTCATTAAATATTTAATGTTTTTGACCATTATTGAAAAACTCTGATATTTCACAGTCTGAAAGTGGCACTGCGTGCCATGACCTAAATTGATCTCTGCAGTTTTGGACTTCATTCTACTTCAGCACTCTCTGTTAGGCGGACATTTCTACTGACTGTGTGCTTGTATACTGCATATACAGCAGCTGCTGTCAGTTTCTGTACAAAAACAAGACATAATAAACTAACAGTATTGTTCTTAGTTCAGTAGAACTATCCAAATGAATGGGTGGAAAAGAAAACCCAGATCAAGGGCTCTCGCGTTTTTCTTTATTCTATTCTCAGATCAATCTCTTTGGCAGTACATTTGTGTTCCATGATCTAAATTTATAAATAAGAAAGCCAGTGTCAGTGGTTACTTGTCATAAATGACAGCTAAGTGCTGGAGACTGAGGGTTCACAGCATGTCACTGAATAGATGCATCCTGTCTTGTTGTCTTGTTTCAGTCCCTGGATAGGTCACCGTCTACGTGGATTTTCCAAATTCTCAAAGGATCCATGTGGCTTTTTTTCTGGGAGCCCCATGCTCCTTCCATCTAAGGTTAAGGGCAGCTCAAAATGGGTATGGGGTGAGGGAGTGTGTCCTGCGATTGATTGATGCTCTATTTGGGGTCAGTTCCTGAGCTGTGCTCAAAGCTGCTGGGAAACTAAAACTTGGCTTAAGCAGGATTAGAAACTGAATTAATGTAGAGTGTACATAAGTGCGAATGTACTCTGTGACTGACTATTAACCTGTCCAAGGTTGGTTCCTGACTTCCCCCAACCACTGATCTGATAGGCTGCACCAAAGCGATTGGGTAATTGGATGAAACATGATGATGATGATGTAGGTAGGCTCTCAAGAGTTCTCGTACTTTTCTCTTAAGCTAGGGTTCTTTTGTCGAGTGGCTTTGTGGTGTATTTGTGTGTGTGTGTTCCTCTGAGAATTGCTGGTGTCCTGTCCTGGGGATTGTTCCTCCCTTGTGCCCTGTGTTTGCTCAGATAGGCTCCAGCCCCTCCCCACAACCCTGCTCAGGATAGACTGGCTTAGAAAAATGGTGTGGTATGGGAAGGATACTCTTCTTACTGCCCTCTAGTGGCAAAGTGAGATCTACCTTCACTTGTGCAGCATAATAGTAGAAGTTGTCAAGTGTAGAGATTCAAGTGAAAATCTTACTTGCATTTCTCACCAACATGCAACACTTTGCCACTCTTTGGAGCCACAATAAACTTGATGTACAGTTGTACTCCCAGTTCTTGAAAACCTGTAATAAAATCCTCAAGGAAAAACTCCAGTATAGTTAGTGGGACTCTAAAACAGATGTTGAGGTGTCACTTCTATCAGTTTCACAATATCCTTCTGTCCCTCAGTGTGACCTTTTTTATTTTATGACTCCACGCAGGACCATCCTATGATACAGATCATTTACTTGGGTGCGGCACTTTGATGGGCGTAAAGGGATAATGTGCCAATTTGTGGCATCGGTGCCTTATACAAATGTCCTGAATTGAGAATGAGCTGTTATACTGGAGCTTCTAAACCTTAGGCTGGGAGTAGGTGTGGCGAGTGGCTGGGGCTGCTGCCCAGCTGGGATGCCCAGGAGGACCGGAGTGGCGCTTGCACCTCCTTCAGACCACGAGGGGACGACCGCTCTGGTTGCTTTGGGGACCACGGGTACAGAACTTTGAAGCTCAACCCTGTAGGGGCCCGTGGTCACCGCCAGGGGGCACCCCAGTGCCTTTGGAGCCCTGAACCTCAGCACTTCCGCCACAACTGGAAGTGCTGGGGGGAAGAAGACCAGGGACACCCGGAGTGCTCCAGGGTGCACAACTGGTACTTCCGCCACACTGGGGAGTGTCGGCGGAGGCTTGTCAGGAAGCACCTGGAGCTCGTCTGGGTGTGAATAAAAGGGGCTGCCTCCCTTCATTCAGGGCTGGAGTCGGGTGAGGAGGAGGACAGAGCTTGGTGGAGAGGAGTGGAGGCGGCCTGAAGACTAAAGGCATTGAGTGTGAGGCCTGGACTTTGGGGAGTCTTGGGGGTGTTGTGTGCACTTTATTGTATATTATAGTTGTAAATAAACGTGCGGTGGTGCTTTGCAAACATGTCTACCTGTCTGTGTCCGGGGCTCGTTCCACATACTGTAGGTTAAGGTGAAATCTGGGTCTGGCACCATGACAGGTGGGCAGCCACATAAATGGATGTTTACACATGTGCACATGGTGCTCCATAGATGCACGTGTGATTCAGCCTGCAATGACACTCTTATGAATATGAGTTGTAATAAACTTTTTCAGAAAGTCTGGTACTGCTAGAAACAAACAAAGTCATTTTGGACATTACTTACAGGACATCTTCTGTCTTAAAGAAACTGGATGTGGCAGTGCTTTTTATTAAAGTCTCACTCTCACCTTCATGTACAATACAATACAATGTATTTCTTGTATAGCCCAAAAGAAGTGCTGCAATGGGCTTTAACAGGCCCTGCCTCTTGACAGCCCCTCAGCCTTGACTCTCGAAGAAGACAAAGAAAAACTCCCAAAAAAAAACCCTAGAAGGAAACAAAATGGAAGAAACCTTGGGAAAGGCAGTTCAAAGAGAGACCCCTTTCCAGGTAGGTTGGGCGTACAGTGGGTGCCAAAAAGAAGAATACACAGAACAGAACACAAGTACATGTAACCCTCAATACAGTATAATAGTAAAATAAAAATGTCCAGTCAATATTTTGCGTGAGGCAGGTCAAGTTGTCAGGACTTTGACCAAAATGACTAGCCATTATGAAGGACTTGACAAGCACCTAGGAGGAAAAGTAAAAGCTTGTGATATTCACCTGCTGGATGGCAACTCATCCAGCAAGGTACACAGAGCTAGCAGAGGCAGACAAACAGTGCAAATATGATCAGCCACAGGAGCTCCACTGTGCACTTCTGCTGTACACATAAATCTTCCTAATTAGAGGGCCTGTAATGTTTATGGCAGCACTGCTCTACATGTTCATATTCTTTGCAAATGGTTTGTTGAGCTAGTTTCCTCAGGGAAGTCA
Organism: Polypterus senegalus; assembly: GCF_016835505.1. Classification (NCBI taxonomy): domain Eukaryota; kingdom Metazoa; phylum Chordata; class Cladistia; order Polypteriformes; family Polypteridae; genus Polypterus; species Polypterus senegalus. The sequence continues at coordinate 107,353,440 of NC_053159.1, read as the reverse complement.
CTGCTACGAAGACAGCCTGTCCCCAGGGGCACTGATTTTCAGTTAACAAATTAACTAATAAATAAAGAAACTAACTCTGAGAAGTCTTTCTCACTTCAAATGTGGCGATTTCAGTGGAACATTCTCCCTAACTCAAAGAGTAGAAGATGCAATTATATGAGAAGAGTTGCCCACAGCGTGGTTCTCGAGCACAGCATGAATGGTGTGTGCCAGCCTGTGGTGGCAGTCAAGGTGCAGTGTTTTGGGGAGATTCCACTGTTGAGGGTGCGTTGCCATCAGAGATGATTCTTGCACTTTACTTGGGACTGTCAGCTGAAGTGCTTCCACACATCCATGGAGGTGACTGGACTTCAGTCCTGAGTCTGATTTTATACACATAATGAGGCAGACAGTGGAGTGCAGTGCCTAAGGATTTGTACTAAAAAACCCCAAGGATGCCGGGTCACTGAATGACTTATACATGCTGACAACTGTAACACCTTGGGATGGTATTCAATATGGCAGAAACACTATATGACATAAACCTTGCTTTGCAGTACTGTGCAACTTTGGTTATGCATTAACATCTACCTGAAAGGCACTCCCATCTCACTGTTACACCTTTGCATATTCATCCCCACCATCCTTTAGTTTGTATTTCAGATCATTTCACTTGGCACCATTTCATTTAGGCAGAGTCTGATCTATTTTAGTGTTTGCTTTCTTAGATTATAGCCTACAGTATATAAACACCACTATGCTTTCACTCGTTGAGCCCCCATCTATTACATGCTTTCAATATTTCATCCTCAGGAATTCACAGTTTTGCTGTTTCCATCTTTTATGGTATCTCCTCCTTCTCCTGTTGTATTCCGTCTCCACTATCTAAGTGGGACACCAAACATCTCCAGGCCAAGTAACTCAAAATACACTCTGTGGCCACTTTATCTGCTCCATCTATTCAAGTCCCAAGTATGACTAAAGATTTTTAGAACATTAGAGCAATCTAAATAAGAACAGGCCATTCAGCCCAGTAAAGCTTGACATCAAGTCTAGCTTTGGAGTCCTGTCTACCACATTACTCGGTAGCTTATTCCATGTGTCTATATAAAAAAAGTCCTAATGTTTGTGCAAAATATACCTCTTAACAAGTTTCCAACTGTGTCCCCATGTTCTTGTTGAGCTCATTTTAAAATAACAGTCTTGATCCACTGTACTAATTCCCTTCATAATTTGAAACACTTTAATCATGTCTCCTCTTAATCTTTGTTTGCTTAAGCTGTAAAGGTTCAACTCTTTTAATCTTTCTTCAGAATTCATCTCCTGTAGCTCTGGAATGAGCCTAGTTGCTCTTCTCTGGACGTTTTCTAGCACTGCTACAATATGTTCTTTTTGAAGCTCAGAGACCAAAACTGCACACAATAGTATAGATTAGGCCTCACCAGTACATTCATTCTTTAAGGTATGGATTCACAAAGTTTCTGGAAATATTCCTCAGGGAATTTAGCCCATGCCGATACGATAGAATTACACAGATATTTCCAATTTTTTGGCCACATGTTCTTGCTGTAAACCTCCCATTCATCCTCATTCCAAAGGTGCTCTACTGACCTGAGATCTGGGGACTGCCCAAGACATTGGACCACACTGAAGTCACAGTAATGTTCATGGAAGCTTGAGATGAAGCATCCTTTTCATAAAGTGCACTGCCCTGATGGAAATATCTATCTGGGCAAGGGTAGACTGTGACCATAAGGGGATGAACAAGGTCAGCAACAACACTTAGGTACATTCAATCATTATTTAGAGGCCTAATGTGAGCAAAGAAAACATTCTGCACACCAGTACACTAACAATAGATACCAATAACAGTGCGAAAGGATAGATGTATGGATTCATGAAGCTCTGATCATTCAATCTATATATAACAGCAGAAGTCAGGATTTGTGTGATCCCATCTTCCCATTCTTATCTGACAGAAGTGGAACCTGGCATTGTCTGCTGCTGCTAGAGCCCCCATCTGTTACAAGGTCCAACACATTGTGCATTAAGAGATGGCCATTTTGCACTAAACTGTTTTAAAGAGCTGTAATAGCAGTATTTCATTAATGACTTCGGCCATATTCCTCAACCTTTTTCAATAACAAGGTGTTTTCACCCACAAAACGTCTGCTCACTTGATGTTTATTGTCTATTAAATCATTCACTCTGGGTCCAAGGGACTAAATGCATGGATCCATCATGTGTAGCACTAACAGTCACACATCTGTTAAAGTTATATGATCAGGTGTTATATCCATTCTAATATTTGGTCAAAACACAATGAAATGTCTTGTCCAGATCTGCACTGATTTTCGGTCACATGATCAACTGTTTGGAGAAGAAGGTGTATCTAAGAAAATGGCTGAGTGAACAAATATCCTCCGGAAACTCCGTCCTTTCACTCATTCAGTGATCCACATCCTCTAAAATATTTGTTAATAAGACCATGCAACAACCACAACACTTATCTTGACCTTCTCTACCACAGATTAGGTGACTTCCAGGTGGAGGTGACCTCTAATAAAAGACTATGGAATGAAGAGGACTACCTACTAAAAATGGCACTGCTGTAACATGCTCCCATTCTTGGAAGAACATAAAGAGTTTGTTCTCTTTTATTCATCAATGTCTTTATTTCTTTAGCTGAACGTGGCAAAATATTTTTAACAGAGTAGACCATCCATGCTGGTATCAATCTGTAGTTTCTATTCAGCTAATGTTCCTTAATATCAGCATCAACCTTGGTACATAGTATAGTAAAATTCCAATATGGTATGATTAAGTTAACTGAGAAGTCTAGATTACAGATTTTTCGCTAAAGAATCAAATCTTAAAGGGCCTTTCCTTCTTTGATTTGGATGTACTCCACAAGTTCTGAGCTGCTTTTAACGCATAGAAAATGGAAGCAAAGAATATAAAAGGAAGGAGACGAAGGAGATCAAGCTTTGCACAGTATGTTTGTCAACACAGGAGCATAATTAAAGTCAGTGACTTAGGTGATTTATGAATTGCAGCAGAAAACCTTCATGTAACATTTTCAGTCTATTAAACTTTTCAGTTATGTTCAGTTATATATAAGCTTTTGTCTAACTGCTCTAAGTAGGATGAGTTCATTCCAGAATGCTGACCCCTAAGCTAGCCCCAGACCTTCAGAAGGAGGCATCAGGTACCACTCTGACCTAATACAGGATGAACTTATGGCCCATACATGGACCTATTTACAATATATTAGATTAACATTGTGGACTATAGCCGGCAGCTTATCCTGGTCAATACCCCCAAGCCACCAGGTGGATCCCTCCCTGCAACATGAAGATGCCCCAAATTCCAGCAGGGCATCATGGACCTTGGAGTTTCCCTTCACAGCCCTGCTGGATACCATGGGGGCCATCAGAGGACACTACAGGGTGGCTCAAGGACTTTCATGTTCAGTATAGCCTGGAAGTACTTCACAGTAACAAGGACGGAATAAATAAAGTACTTCTGGGCTGAAGAAAAAGAAGAATTTTCACCTGACCCGGAAGTGCTGGGTAATCACATGGACTGAGGGATCAGAAGCACTTGCGGGTCAAGGACTATAAAGACTGTGGGAAATCCCAGAGGGTTGAGCTGAGTTGGGAGGAAGGGTGACAACGTGTCTGGGAGTGGAGGATTGGATTATTGATTATTGTATTGTATTATTTATGAGTATTGTGGAGTGGAGGGTGCTTTGTGCACTTGATTATTATAATAAAAAGTCAACATTTTGGACTTTTATCTGGTGTCTGTCGTTTGATCCGAGGGTTCAAGGGGACGACAGCACCCCCCTCTCTGTCACAACATGTTATCAGCTTTATACTAAAAACTTTGCCTCTTCCAGATACTAATCTTATCAATCCTCCTTTATGGATCAGAAACATGGACTCTTTTCAAACTGGATGTGAACAAACTTGAGGTATTCCAAATGCGATATTTGCAACAGGTCCTGGGAGTCTCACTTCGCGATTGCATCTCCCACAAAACCATTGGGGTAAGATGTCAAATTCAACCAACCATCGATGAACAAAGCCAGCAGCGAAGATTGAGGTGGTTTGGCCACGTGTGCAGAATAAGCACAAACAAGCCACCATGCAGACTCTGGAGAAAGTGACCCACCCAGTATAGAATACAAAAGACTACACCCAAGAAAAAATGGACCAAACTAGTGAAGGAAGTTCTAAAGATCTGATGACTCGACTTGAATCAGGCCAGGGCCATCACCATGGACCAGAACGTATGGAAAAGCATCATGATGCCAGTCTGAAATCCTGCGACACCCACAGTAGCACACTGGTTGCACGGCCAACCACCTCCTCCAGCCACCAACTAGGGTTCAGAGAGAGAGATGCTTTTACATAATCATATACTATAAAGACTTTGTCTAACAAAAGATTGTTAGCACACCCATGATTATCAATATCAATTTTTTTTATATAGCACATGTAAAAACAACAATAGCTGACCAAAGTGCTGTACAATCAAGAATAATACAGTATAAAAGATAATAAGCAGCAACACAATAAAACAGACAAACACAGCTCTTATAATTAATTAAAAGCCAGGAAATAGAAATATGCATTAAGATGTGACTTAAAAATAGGCAAAGTAGGGCCCAGCCTAGCATGAAGTGGTAACCCATTCCAGAGTCTGGGGCCTACAACTGCAAAGGCACAATCACCCCTACACTTCAGTCTTGACTTAGAGACCACCGGAGATCAGTAGACCTGAGTGGACATGAGGGAAAGTATAATTGTAAAAGGTCGGCAAGGTAAGAGGGAGCTAGGCCATTTAGTACTTTATAATCAAACAATACAATCTTAAAATCAATCTTGAAATGAACAGGGAACCAGTGTAGGGAGGTTAGCACAGGGGTGCAACTCTGTGTTCCTGTTAAAAGATAACCTTTAGCAGCATTTTGGACACAACTGTAAGCGTGAGATAGAAGCCTGGTTGACACCAATATAAAGCACATTACAGTAGTCAAGTCTGGGTGAAATAAAAGCATGTATATCCTTTTCCAAATTATGAAAAGATAATAAGGGCTTAACTTTAGATAAAAGACTCAGTTGCAAGAAACAAGCTTTAATTACTGAGTTTATCTGTTTATCTAGGTCACTATCCATTATTACACCCAGATCTTTTACAATGAATCTTGCATATGGTTTCAGGGAGCTCAAGTCCATATGAGGGGCACCACTGATAACACTTGGTCCAAACATCAGCATATGCAAGGTGCAAGGTATTTTTTTATATATATATTTCTTATATATTACCAGAGTCCGAAGAACCTTATTATTTAGGAGTGCTAAAGAGGCCCAGGAATTGGATTTCTCCTTAACATTGTCGCCATGTGGCATGCCTCTGTTTTGGGGAACACAGATTGCAGATCCTGCCCATGTCAAACTAGGCTCCTCAACATGGTGAAATGATTTGAGGGTCTCTCTCCTCTAAAGAGGTGGAAGGTTTAAATATGATGAATTGTTATCTAGAGTAAGAAAGCTGGTCCTGGCTGGCAGAGCCATTGTTGCACTCAGAGTAATAGTGGAGTTGGTACATCAGGCTATACAAAATAGTAATGGATCTGGCAAACCTAAATGGGCAGATTAACATTGGATGAAGAAAGAAGTGGTGAAGGTGGCACAACCAACAGAACAGGGCAGTGGCCTGAGGGCTGGCTACTAAGTGAATAGACAGCCACTGGAGTAAACAAGTCCATCTGAAAAGGGTGCCTTTGTAAGTGAGAAGAATAGCTGTTGAGTAGACAGAAGAGTAGGGAGGAATGTCTGTGCCGTGCCACAATATTGTTGGAACACCTTACCGAGGGACAGGGACATGGAGATGGCACAGCTCAGTGAACAGAAAGCCAGAGGAATCGACAGAGTTCAGTGATCACAGTCCCAGTGGAGCTGGCAAGAAACGGGGAAACAGAAATATGGTTGTAGTTTTGGAACAGAGCTAGCATGGCACAATGCTCACAGAGAAAAGTGAACCAAAGTGAAAAGCAGACAGGAGCACACCCCCTGGGGGTAACCGCAAAGGACAGCCTGCGATAAGGGGTGGCAACCCCAGTGGAGGAATAGCACAGAGCTGGCAACTGGGCAGATCCAGGGCTTTCAATTGGCAGTACCACCCTGAGAGCATGTGCGGCATAACGTTTGGGCACAGACGCTGCAAACAACTCTTCACAGAGGCCATAAAGAAGTAAGCAGTAGGCAGCAATGAAGATGTATTGGACCCCACAGTGTAATTGTCTTCAAAAAGGAATTAAAAACAAATTGCTGAAGGCCTGAACATAATTTAGGGACTTGCAGCAATTTTATGACTTGCTAATGCACCTAATTACATGCCCGTGAAAGACTTAATTAATTGGGGTATGCAGCAAAAAGAGAAAGACGGAGAGAGAGACGGAGAGAAAAAGGAAGAAAGAAAGTGGCTGCCAGTGTTTGCTGTCTCCGTTCCAGTGCATTGGTTTTTAGTGCCTAAGGAGAATTTAGGGCCCTTTATTTGCTCAAAGAAAATGCAAAGTCTCTCAAAAAATGGCCATTACGATCAACCCCTCGCTGCTACCTAATATCGTTTTTTTTTTTTTTCCACTTAGCCAAAGTGGCTGTAATCATATTTTTGTAAATGTTGGTGCAGTTAATTGCATTGAGAGGAAAATAGGTTCCGCTCGGCTGCTTATGGAGAATTTTATAAAGTTTGTTTCCCCCTCGGCTCCCAATAGGAAGGCTCTGGGAACTAATCAGGACTTTGATAGGTATAGATGACTGGTTTTCTCCGCAGCTTTACTGACGGAATAATCAGGTTGCCTCGCTACCTGCTGCCTGAGCCACAAAAAAATAATAATAATCCTTGCAGTTGGTGCAAACTTTTCCTTTTTCCTAAGAAATTCACCAAGCGAGACACAACGCCTCCTCTAGTTGGTAGCAGGGGAGCTTAGGGACATCTTTATTTTTCTGAAAGCTCTGGTCTTCTTGTGAGACGCGTTGGACACTGATAAGAACCTCTCACTGTTCACACACATGGGGAGAGAAGGACACCTGATTCAAAGTCTCATTATGGGATGTGTCTGGGAAGGTGTGCTGGGCCGCCATCAAAGTAAATGAACTTCCTTAAGTGACAGTGGCATCAAGGTGGGTTTGTTCAGATGAATTGCTCAGGTTTCTGCCTGCCTCTCCTGGCAACGTATGTGGCTCATATTGCTCTGCTGTGCCTATTGTGTAAAGGGGGAATTCCTGAATCAAATGCCCTGCCACATTAGCCAAAAGCTTTAACTGTAGCCTTCATTTGCATATTGGCATGCTGTGTCCATCCATTTCTTGTATTTATTCATTGTTTTAACTCCATTTGGAGCCTAAGCTGGCAGATAGCAGTGGGGAGTCAGTGCTAGATATTTGCCAATCCAGGTCAGGACACAAAAACCACACACTAAATCTGGCCCAGCCTGGAGTCAGCTAGAAACCCAAGAGCACGTCTTTAAATGAGGGGACAAAACCCCAATCAACTCGTGCTTTTAATGCTTGCACCATATTGGGCTGCAGTTACATACCAGAAAAGTGCAGAAGAACAACAAGGAAGCACAGCTCTGTATGCAGAACCTTGAATGACTGGGTGTTCTGTTGGCACAGGAGGGGCTGGTAGGGAGCAAATGTCATCAAAGTCAAAGTAAAGCAAAAGCAACAGACAAGTCATGAAAGGTACAGCATGTTCTAGGTCCCAAAAGAGAAGGACTTGAAGTATGCAGAGGACCATCGACACATGGAATAAATTACCAAGTAGTGAGGTGGAGACATTAGGGACCTCCAAAAATCAACTTGAGGTCATTTTGAAGAAATTCGATGGACGGGATTGGTGAGTTTTGATGGCCTGCTTTAATCACAATTTATCTAATGTTCTTAAGAGTTTAAGTTCTGCCAGCCGGGGAAAGTTCATTCTAAAAGTACAGGTCATTTTAGAACCAGATTGACTAAAAAGTGAAGGCAGCTCCTCACACTCTGTGGAAGCCTCTATCTTATGGCCATTTCATAAGTACAGTTGGATTAAAAGATCACAGTGACATGTTTATCACATATATATATACAGTAAAAAGTACAGCCCCTCATTCATTCTGGGATCTGTCAGGCACAGACGCTTACCTGGTACGTCAACCAGTGATTGCTTCAAGTTTCAGTATTGTTGACTTTGTAAAGCTTTGATTTTGCAGTTTGTAAAAGGTGCTATATAAAAGAACGACTTGCAGACTTGCCAGAACTTTTGAATCTCTTTGCGGAGTTAGCAGACGGATGCTCGCTCTGTCAATGTCACACTGCTTACAGTAATGTACACACAAACCTATGCTGGTTTCTTTTTCTAGAGCCTTGTTAAGCAATGGCATCTATTTATGACTGTCACGGTGAAAAGCGTGCCAGGAGACACTCAACAGTGACCCATTGTACGCACGGGCTCTTTTATCTTTGTGTTCTCCCGAGTCACAGCTGCGATTAGAAGTCGAGAGGTAAATGAGGCCATGCCTTTCTGAGTGATAGCCCTGAGGGAAGCTGATGTTGTAATTAGTGACAAAAAGCAGAATCTCACTCCTCGTGGCAGGCAGCAAAGAGGTCAGCTTTGAGCCAGCGTGCCCCGCAGCATAATATCAACTGATGACTCTTTAGAGATTGCGGCTGCCAAGTCTTCAAACGCAGGTATACATTCCGCCTGCACTTCCCTCACCCAAAAGCACTCTTCAACAGCCAGGAGATGCAAAGTGGGTCGTTTTGGATTTGTTCAATAGCCAGACGAGTGGTTGGAAAGATTGGTCATGGTGTTGCTTCTGAAATGATGCACTTAGGGAGGGATGATCACAGGGATACCTCGACACAATTTGAATAGAAATGGGATCAATCCCTGGTCTGTTCAGACACAATGGAAGAGGGCTAAGCTGTTTACCTGCTACGTGGTACTCCAGCCTGGTCTCTGTTGAGACTTCAATCCTGTGCCACCCAAGGTGAAACTTCAATGTCACCCTGACAGAAATCATTTTCCTTCCCTTAAGGACTCCCTTTGATGCAAGTTTAATAAAAAGAACATAGGGGTGTGACGTGAAAGCTAAAACTCTGATGGGATATCAGGGAGGCCTGAGGAACACCGCTGGAACTGGATCTCTTAATTACAAGTCAAAAGCAAAAGGAGAAATGAATAAATGCACATCAGATTAAAAAAAAATGTTCTGTAGGGCAAATCCACAGCTTTCAGAAATGCTAGCAGACCAGCATTATGTGAATATATCAGTAAAAAGCCAGAAAACCCTTGGTTTCAAACTGTTTTAAAACCTCACTTCATGAACGGTTCTTGGCACAGAGCACTTCACTCCAATAAATAAGCAAAATCTCACGTGGAAACACCTCAAAAGCAACTTAAAAAAAAAAATTTGACTTTTGACACGCCCAGATCAAATCAACACATCTTCAGGTTAAATTGCATTATTACTAAGTTAGTGTGTATCGTCCCCTATCCAAGGACCTGCCCCGGCTTCACTATAGAGGTCAGTCTTCCTCCAATCAGCTTGACAGAAATTGATGTTCTTCAACACTCACCCAGGTGACACCCATCGATGTCAAGAAAAGTGAAAAAAAAAAAAAAAATGAACATGCTGTCTTCTTCAGAATTGGCTCCCTTTTGCTCAACTCCTGAGTTGACAATGGAGTTTGCCTTGCCCATCAGGTTTCATTGCTCTTTATCTGTGGCACTGTAAGCGGTGCTCTGTTAAGCACATTTTAATTTGTGCTGGCGGCTATAACAGCTAAAATTGATTTATTTAAATGCAATTATAAAGAAGCGGCCACCAGATCAACTGGCCAGTTTGAAATATTTTATGAAAATATGTGTGTATAGCCCAGCCATCAATTCATATATTGTCAAACCCGCTTCAGCCATTCAGGGAGCAGCGGCCTACTCCAGCATCACTGGGCACAAGGCAGGAGTCAACAGGGGATAAGACTAAGTGGATAACCACACATGTTCACATGTCTTAGGGGTTTAAGAGGAAAACAGGAATAGAAACCTGGGGTGCACAAATGAAAGCTGATCAAATAAAAAATAAAAGAAAGTAAATAGAGAAGTTGCACAATGATGACAAGAGGAGGCTATGGGTACAGGTGGTACTAGAATTGTACTGGACAGGGGATGGAGCCATGAAATGTCACTACATGTTATTGGGGTACCTGGGTGCAGAAGTCTTTGCCATTGCAGGATGTCACTTTTATAGGAATAATCTGGGAAAAATGAATAAATATCTATAGAATATGGAGCAGCCTACGCTGATGAACTGAATGCTCTCCTCTCGTTTGCCAATTTTCTAGAGAGACAGAGAAAACAATTTAGGACCTGCTTATGGAAATGAACAAATCCTCCATGCCAAATGTTGGCAGTCTGCTGCCAAAAACTCATCAGACTTGCAGCTTGGAAACTGACTTGCTGATCTGCCTCCTTTAAAAGTCACTCGCAGCTCAGACATGGAGTTTTCCCACAGGTTGCCAGAGGCTTTATATTATGACCTATAGGAAGGAGTATCCCACCTGACAAAGTTTTTGTTGAGTTGCAGAGATTAAAAGGGGTCTTTTTGTGGGCAGTGTTCAAAATTAAGAGATAAAATGGAATTAAAAAAGTGCAAACAGGAGATGGAGGCACAAGAAAAGCAGAGGAAGCCGTAGTCAGAAACTTGCAAAAGGATCAGAAAACTGGGAAATCAGCAAAATGATCATCACCAGCTCAATACACAAAAATTAAAATGAAAGTCACGAGAGAAAGCAAAAGGTCCAAACACTAAAGTCATCTTGGTAGAATCTTAAGCTTTCTTTGAGTCTCAGTTTCTACAGTGAAGAGGAGACTTTGTGCTGCAGGTGTGACAGGGTGAGTGGCAGGAAGAAATCTATTCCTTAAAGGACAACACAGGGCCTTGAAATACCAGCTGTGGACTACCGGAAGAAAGTCATATGAACTGATGAATCAAAATATGAAATCTTCGGTTCATCACACAGGGTGTTTGTATGCCTTCGAGTTTGTGAAAAGATTGTTTTTCAGTGTGTGCATCTGTCAAACATGGAGGAGGAGGTTTGATGGTCTGGGGTTCTTTTTGCTGGAGGCAGAGTTGGTGCCTTGCACAAAGTGACTAACATTCTGAATCAAAAGAGTTTCCACAGTTTAGTTGTTATATGAGGAAAATGTGGCTACCTTGATGAGCGAAAAATTTTAATAAAAGATTGTATACTTCATGATTCCTTGACCTATTTTTGCATTTGCCATTGTTTATTTGTTCAATGCATTGATTTCATGAAATATTAAGATATTAAACTGTGTGCATTTCCGTAAAAAACTGAAAAAAACTGAGGTGTTCTAAAACTTTTGACCTGTAGTATATATACATACATATATATATATATATATATATATATATATATATATATACACAAATACATATATATACATATATATATATACATATTATATACAGTATATATATATTATATATATAGTATATATATATATATCCATCCATCCATCCATCCTCTTCCGTTTATCCGGGGTCGGATTGCAGGGGCAGCAGCTTAAGCAGAGAGGCCCAGACTTCCCTCTCCCTGGCCACTTCTTCCAGCTCTTCCAGGAGAATCCCAAGGCATTCCCAGGCCAGCCAGGAGACATAGTCCCTCCAACGTGTCCTGGGTCTTCCCCGGGGCCTCCTCCCGGTTGGACGTGCCTGGAACACCTCGGCAGGGAGGCTTCCAGGAGGAAACCTGATCAGATGCCCGAGCCACCTCATCTCACTCCTCTCGATGCGGAGGAGTAGCGGCTCTACTCTAAGTCCCTCTCGGATGACTGAGCTTCTCACCCTATCTTTAAGGGAAAGCCCAGACACCCTGCGGAGGAAACGCATTTCAGCCGCTTGTATTCGTGATCTCGTTCTTTCGGTCACTACCCATAGCTAATGACCATAGGTGAGGGTAGTTACGTAGATCAACTGGTAAATTGAGAGCTTTGCCTTAAGGCTCAGCTCCTTTTTCACCACGACAGACCGATGCAGAGCCTGGATCACTGCGGAAGTCGCACCGATCCGCCTGTCGATCTCACGCTCCATTCTTCCCTCACTTGTGAACAAGACCCCGAGATACTTGAACTCATCCACTTGGGGCAGGATCTCTCCCCCAACCCCGAGAGGGCTGAGGACCATGGTCTCGGATTTGGAGGTGCTGATTCTCATCCCAGCCTCTTCACACTCAGCTGTGAACCGTTCCAGAGAGAGCTGAAGACCACGGCCTGATGAAGCAAACAGGACAACATCATCTGCAAAAAGCAGTGACCCAATCTTGAGTCCACCAAACCGGACCCCTTCAACATCCTGGCTGTGCCTATAAATTCTGTCCATAAAAGTTATGAACAGAATCGGTGACAAAGGGCAGCCCTGGCGGAGTCCAACTCTCACTGGAAACGGGCTCGACTTACTGCTGGCAATGTGGACTAAGCTCTGACACCGGTTGTAGAGAGACCGAACAGCTCTTATTAGGGGGTCCGGTACCCCATACTCCCGGAGCACCCCCCACAGGATTCTCTGAGGGACACAGTCAAACGCCTTTTCCAAGTCCACAAAACACATGAAGACTGGTTGGGCAAACTCCCATGCACCCTCCAGGATTGTGTTAAGGGTGTAGAGCTGGTTCCCTGTTCCGCAACCAGGACGAAAACTACACTGTTTTATATATATATATATATATATATATATATATATATATATATATATATATATATATATATATATATATATATATATATATATATATATATAGTAACAGGGGGCGAGCCAGCCATCTAACCCGACACAGACAGATGCCACAGGTACACTTACAAAAATCAAAGATGTTTTTATTTTTCCCTTCGCAGCATGGGAAACGGCTTCCCCTTTTCCCACAGGCACAACACAGTACCACAAGCACAATAGCACAATACCAATAAATTCTCTTCTCTCTCTTTACTCCTCCACTCCTCCTTGGCAAGCTTCGTCCACCTTCCACCCAACTCTGGCTCACTGAGTACTGTCTGCTGGTCCCTTATATAAGGCACCAAGAAGTGCTCCAGGTGTTTGTTACCCTACTTCTGGCAGCACTTCCGGGTGTGGCGGAAGAACCACCCACACAGGCTCAGGAACAGCTGAAGCACCCCCTGGCAGTGCCCCCAGGTCCCAACAGGACTGTATCTGACTCCATTTCCCATGGATCCCTGTGGGAGTTCGAGGTACAGCTGCCACCCAAGGGGGCTGCCATCTAGTGTTTTGGGGGAGGTAGTGTTCTGTTCACACTGGCTCCCCCGGTCCTTCTATAGCAAGAGCCCTGGCCATCTATGACTCTATATATATATATATATATATATATATATATATACACAGTGGTGTGAAAAACTATTTGCCCCCTTCCTGATTTCTTATTCTTTTGCATTTTTGTCACACAAAATGTTTATGATCATCAAACACATTTAACCATTAGTCAAATATAACACAAGTAAACACAAAATGCAGTTTTTAAATGATGGTTTTATTATTTAGGGAGAAAAAAATCCAAACCTACATGGCCCTGTGTGAAAAAGTAATTGCCCCTGAACCTAATAACTGGTTGGGCCACCCTTAGCAGCAATAACTGCAATCAAGCGTTTGCGATAACTTGCAATGAGTCTTTTACAGCGCTCTGGAGGAATTTTGGCCCACTCATCTTTGCAGAATTGTTGTAATTCAGCTTTATTTGAGGGTTTTCTAGCATGAACCGCCTTTTTAAGGTCATGCCATAGCATCTCAATTGGATTCAGGTCAGGACTTTGACTAGGCCACTCCAAAGTCTTCATTTTGTTTTCTTCAGCCATTCAGAGGTGGATTTGCTGGTGTGTTTTGGGTCATTGTCCTGTTGCAGCACCCAAGATCGCTTCAGCTTGAGTTGACAAACAGATGGCGGACATTCTCCTTCAGGATTTTTGGTAGACAGTAGAATTCATGGTTCCATCTATCACAGCAAGCCTTCCAGGTCCTGAAGCAGCAAAACAACCCCAGACCATCACACTACCACCACCATATTTTACTGTTGGTATGATGTTCTTTTCTGAAATGCTGTGTTCCTTTTACGCCAGATGTAACGGGACATTTGCCTTCCAAAAGTTCAACTTTTGTCTCATCAGTCCACAAGGTATTTTCCCAAAAGTCTTGGCAATCATTGAGATGTTTCTTAGCAAAATTGAGACGAGCCCTAATGTTCTTTTTGCTTAACAGTGGCTTGCATCTTGGAAATCTGCCATGCAGGCCGTTTTTTCCCAGTCTCTTTCTTATGGTGGAGTCGTGAACACTGACCTTAATTGAGGCAAGTGAGGCCTGCAGTTCTTTAGACGTTGTCCTGGGGTCTTTTGTGACCTCTCAGATGAGTCGTCTCTGCGCTCTTGGGGTAATTTTGGTCGGCCGGCCACTCCTGGGAAGGTTCACCACTGTTCCATGTTTTTGCCATTTGTGGATAATGGCTCTCACTGTGGTTCGCTGGAGTCCCAAAGCTTTAGAAATGGCTTTATAACCTTTACCAGACTGATAGATCTCAGTTACTTCTGTTCTCATTTGTTCCTGAATTTCTTTGGATCTTGGCATGATGTCTAGCTTTTGAGGTGCTTTTGGTCTACTTCTCTGTGTCAGGCAGCTCCTATTTAAGTGATTTCTTGATTGAAACAGGTGTGGCAGTAATCAGGCCTGGGGTGGCTATGGAAATTGAACTCAGGTGTGATACACCACAGTTAGGTTATTTTTAACAAGGGGCAATTACTTTTTCACACAGGCCATGTAGGTTTGGATTTTTTCTCCTAAATAATAAAACCATCATTTAAAAACTGCATTTTGTGTTTACTTGTGTTATATTTGACTAATGGTTAAATGTGTTTGATGATCAGAAACATTTTGTGTGACAAACATGCAAAAGAATAAGAAATCAGGAAGGGGGCAAATAGTTTTTCACACCACTGTATATATACGAAGAGGAGTCAAGCTAAAGTTAGAAAATGAGATTTATTAGAAAATGGAACAAATTTTAACAAAACTCAAACTTAAAAAAAATGTAGTCTCAATGCACTTGTGGCACCTGCCTGGAAGTGCCTGGATTCCAACAGAATAATAGGGTTTGTCTTGTCGTCTCAACTACTCGTGCACCACTTTCCTCACGTCATCATCTGTTTTGAATTGACGACCACCCAGATGTTTTTAGTGGTCCAAAAAGGTGGAAATCACACGGTGCCAATTCTGGTGAATAAGGAGGATGTGGCAATTTCTCCAGACAAGCCTTGGTGTTCTTAGCAGTGTGTGGATGGGTGGGCACTGTCTTGCAGCAAAGGGATTTCTTGAGACAGCAGTCCCTGCCGCTTGGATCAAATAGAAGGCTTCACATTGGTCTCCAGCAAATCACAGTAACTTGCACTAGTGACTGTAGTACCCCTCGGCATGTAGTGTTCCACAATAACTAAGTTGCATGAGTGGTTGTGAGGACAATACAAAACCCTTTTTGCTGCTGCAGTCCAGGCACTTCCAGGCAGGTGGCGCAAGGTGGAGACTACATTGAGAAATGGCACTATCAGTTTTGTTAAGGTTCATTCCATTTTCTTATAAATCCCATTTTCTAACTTTAGCTTGACTCCCCCTCATATATATAAATATATAAAGCTCAATGTGGGTGTGGGTGTATTTGGTTCTTTTTACAATTCCACACCCTTGGTCCAATCTTGCACACATATTCCACTTTGTCAGGAAGAGTCACTAAACTATTTTGGAGCCCAAAATTTAATCTGGTGGTGGATCATTTTTAGAACAGTAAGTTTTAAGGACAGTGCCACCTGGTGGCTCACCTGTGTCACTGAGGTCCAGAGAAAGTGAAACTGACTGGACAGACTGAAGCCAGACTAGAAGATAAATAACCAAAGCTTTAAAGCACTTTCCTGGGCGACGCTCTGTGCTTCTGCTAGTATAAAATAACAACGAATAGATAGACTGGCATCAGATCTGCACTCAGGTTCTGTATTCTCTAATATAGAGAGAAGGTTTCCCTACAAGGTTCCTAAACACTACCTAGTATCTTTAGAGAAACGGGCTGGCAGTGCTCTGATGTCCCCTTAGAATTCTCTTCCAGGGTTTCAATGCATAAGCTTTTCTCTTTCAGAGTGGTTTCATCTTACATACGGCTCCTGATGGTTCCTTCCTACATCTAGTGCCACCTTTGTGCCCACTCTACCCTGATGCTGCGTTGAGCCTTTTCACAGATTACATGCTAAGCCTGCATAGGCTCTGGCATCCAAGTGCACTCCTTTTGTGACTCAGCCGTTTCAGTAAAGGCTTAGCCCTGTAAAGGCTATGGCTGCCAATGTTATTCTTCTCTTTAATCTGCAACAGTTCATTTTCTCCTTTTTCTTATTCATGTCTCACTGGTGCATACTGACTTGTCGACTTCAGTCTTTTTCTGTTGTTTTATTTAACAGTGTCTGTCTGGCAAAAAGCTTTGTGATACTACTCACTATCAAAGGAACTATATAAAATAAGAATGGCTGGCTTGACTCATTTTCCATTTTACTAAGTGGAAGGGCTGTTTGATTTATCTCCTGATGTGAACGCCAATACAGCTCTTTGGCATGGCATATGACTTGCTCTCGCTGTAAAGACTATAAAAGTGACAGTGTGTCTACAGCTCGAGTGGCACTGCACATAGATCAGAAACACAGAAGTTAATGCACACCATTACATTGGGAGGGTGACCCAGTGGGAAACATTACCATACCCAATGTCAAACTCAATGATGGAAAAGTAAAGATGGCAGCATGTATTAAAGCACAAAAAGAAATCCCCTGGGATCAGAGACGGAGCTGAAGTAAAGCAGCCCCATGATAGAGAAGGCCACAATGAAGGGTTATCACAGAGAAGTACTCCAATGTGTAGAAAGACACACTACTTCCCAGCTCCCCAACTCCATGCAGAGCTTCCACTGGAAGAAAACCCCTGAGTAAAGAAATTGCAATGATTCTGGATTATGGAAAAAAACTTGAACTTGTAAACTGCTGTGCATGTGGAAAAGAAGAAGAAGTGAGGCAGAGAGGGGGGAAGCCCAGAAACACTATTCATTTGACCTTGCCTACTACTGCTGGCACGGCCTAAGAGATGTCCGCTTCTCTTCCAAGCACAGTGTCCAGTTCTGATGACGCATTTGACATTAGCTGTCAGGCTCACAGCGCTCTTGATGTTCCTGTGCCCATGGTGTCCATATGTTGTGCACCTGTACAAAGTGCTGATGCTGGACGTTTGGATGTTACCATTGCTGTAGAGAAGCCGCCAGCAGCCTCTTCATACCCCCACCTGACCTTCCTATCAGCTCTTCAGCACACCAGTAGGCCGCTGAACCAGCACATTGCCTGCTTACTGACATTTACAGGAGCAAAGTCTCTAATTCTCTGCATTTTGTAGAACTCGATGGGAAGTGGTGTGCTGGACAGCAGCAGAGTGGGCAGGAGGCCTTCTTGTTAACAATTAATCCAAACCTCAACTCTGAACACCCATGTGACTTTCAAGCAACTTTTTTAGACACCTAATCTACTGGACAGAAAGGCTGGGTAGATCTGGTCACTGACTTGATAATCGATCAGGGGAGTCAGAACAACCTTAGAGAAGGAATGCAAGGATATGGCTAGTGACCTGACCACTGCAAGGGGACCTTGCACAGTTTTGTCAGCTCTCTGGTGAGCTTGACAGAAATGCACAGCAGCCTGGTCATTTGGATGACCATTACAGAGATACAGAGATAGGATGTGAGGCTTTGGTCACTGACATGACCACTGAGAAAGGTGTCTAAGAAGCTTTGTCAATTGTCTGATATGTTGGTTGGACAAGTGGTCATACATGTAACCACCGGAGAGGGGAAATATGATATTCTGGACACCAGTCTGACCACTATACAAGAAATTATAGTAATATGCCTGACATGTTTGATAGAGAGCCTGAGCAAGCTGCTATTCATATGACCATTAGAGAAGTAGAAGATAAAGGGCCGGGCATTAGTTTGGCCAATGGACAATGAGTCTGGGCAGCAATGACAGTTATTTGGTGTGTTTTGTTTGGGGGTCTAAGCATTATGGTCATTCATGTAACTAATCGAATATGACAGAGAGGGACACAAAGAAAACAAAAGGCCCCAGTCATTGAACTGGACAGTGGACAGGAAGACTAAGAAGTTATGTTATTTGCTTAAATTGTGCTGAATATGGAGTCAGAGGAGCTTGGCCATTTGTGTGACCATTACACAAGATAATACAAGATTCATTCTCACTGATTTAGCCATAGGAGTAGCCTTGGCAATCATGTTGTCACTAGATACAGTACAGAAAGATAAAGATAGAGAATCTGAGATTAATTTGCAGTGGATACAGAGTCTGAGCAAGGCTGTCCACTAGCTTGGTGGACTGAACAGGAAGTTGAGGTGTCTGGTCATTTGTGTGACCTCTACAGAGACATGAGGCAGGAATAAATGTAACTCTCTCAATTTCTTGATGTGTTGAACAGGGATTTAGGACAACTGGCCATTCACATGAAAATGGAGAGGAAGAGAATGCAGGTCTCGGATCACTGAATTGATTACTGGATAGGGAATCATGGCAGCATGCATACTGGTGAGAGAATTCACTCATCTCAATGCTAAACAGAAAATGACCAGTTTGTGATGCCAGGAGATTCGAACAATGCACATTTAGTTGGAGTTGCAAGGTTTTCATGAGTCCACTGGGTAGAAAAAGACTCTGATTACTGAGCTGACCACTGGGCAGAGTGTCTAAGCAGCTTTTTAGTCATATGACAAACAGGACAGAGAGGCTGAGCAATTTGGTCAATCATGGCAATTAAGCAGATAATTACCACTGGACATAGATTCAGAGCAGTTAGTTATTTTATATAAATTTACCCATGTAAACAGAACTGCCTATAGTCATGGAATGAGTGGTCATTCGGGTAATGAATCAATAGACAGTCCATGCACCTTGGCAGCTGGATACAGAGATATGCGCTATGATTTATGAATGGACAAGAAGTCTTAATGGACAGGTCATTTATTACAGAGCCAGAGAGGCCTGTCACCTCAGCTTATGTCTGATGACCAAGGATGTGAGTTCTGACATAGCTGTCAGATATGGTATACCTGGCACAACCATCTCACAGCCCTAGGAATGTTTTCTTTGCAGAGCCTGCATTTTCTCCTCTATGTTTACATAGGTTTCTTTGTTTTTCTAAATGACATGATGTTAGTTCAACTGGTCATTTTGAATAGACCCAGTGTATCAGGGTGTGGGCATCTAAAGTATTTTTGAGACAGACTTCTTCATTATCCTGTAATGGAAAAAAATGGCACAGGAAATTGACAGATGGAGGGACTGACGGACCAAAAGCTGTGGTGGCCCAGGGCCCTTACCCAAGATTAAGCCTTAATCGTTGTAATCCTCGATATTCAGCCTCAGGCGAAGTCCTTTATGTGGTCAGCAGTGGAGTAATGGACAGAGCTGCGGGCAGCACCTGTGCCATGATTTTTTTTTCATCCCTGAGTGCTCTCCTCTGGAATGCAACTCATTTCGCTGCTAATTGCTTGTTCTCCAAATGTAAACAAGCCGATTTCTATTCATTAACCTGCACTGGACAGCTGCCTGGGCATAACTTTATCGCAAGAGCGGCCTGATCGACAGGTTAACAAATTTTTACCTCATTAAGGTGTTGTAATAGTTGTCCAGTAAAAGCTGCCTGAGGCTCTTGGCCTTCAAAATCATTTTCACCTCCGTATTCCAGTCTGTTCTGCTTATTTTTGAGCTCCAGGACATGAAGTGCATACAGGGTAGGAGGAGGTCGCCACCCAGTAGAAGGTCACTTACAGTACAAGAGAAATTTTCCAAAGTTTAGATTTCAATTTCTTTACTGTCTTTACACCACAAACAGAACAAATCAAAATCACCCAGCCTGGTGAGTAAGGAGTAAAGAACAGTTTATGCGATTCTGAACAAATTGTTGTTTTCACCTGCCATTATACTACTGATAAAAGTATCAACATCATACGCAATGATACTATTCCAATAAATAAATGAATAGACATAATATCAATATATGTATCACTATATATATATACTAGGTGCGTGTGGTCTTCAGGACAAAAAACAACCTGAAGACTTCCTAGAAGTTTTACCATATTGTTGAACTTCCTAAGTGGGCCAGGACAGGTCGTATCTCTTCCAAGACGGACATGTAGTTGAGTAATGCTGCGGCACAGATTGAGCAGGACAGACTAGAACCTGTATGGTAGCTCGTTGTATGAACGTACAACGTGCATGTACCACAAAGCTGAGTTTGTCTGCTTGGATTGAATGAGAAGTGAAGGTGCATACAAGCACCAAAATAATTTTAAAAAGCACACATGTGCCAAAAAAATTTAAAAGCGCATGCACGTGCCATCTCACCAAGTGCAAGTCACACTTGTTCAAGCTTCTACATCTTCTGTAGAATTGATACCAACTCATGTGGTTTTGGTTCAGCGTGAGTAGAGCAGACTGTCCCATAAACATAAACACACACATAGGTCTTTTATTTATATATGCCTGAAATAGGGTCAACAACTCTGAGGATTTTGACCATGCAACCGCAGAGAGGTCTGGGTGACCCATGGATGCTGACAGCTTGGTCAAGTAACCCTTGGCAATTTGGACAGCATTAAAGCATTAGAACTAGGGTCTGGTGAAGAGTCAAAATACCGAAATAAGCAAATGAGCCAAAAACAGATCTAGAGGCAGGCTTGAAATTGGTTTTCACAGAAGAGTTTGACATCTTGCTGATAAATAAAGGTAGAGATGACCATGAGATTGGACCAAATCTTTGGTACTGGTGTGGGTAGTGAATCAACAGCTAATTTGGATTTACTATAGATACGTGACTCCATCTGCGTAGAAGTGAAACAGGACAGCGAGCAGGGCACTGCCTGGCTCCCCACTCCTGACGTCACTCTTCCCCCTCCTCTCGGTCCACAGCCTCTGTCTCGGATTAGCGCAAATATATTGCTCCTGCAAGCGAACTATGATTCTTAGCGCAATGAGAGAAGTTGCAAAATCAAGGCAAATTCTAGAAAAAAGCTCGATCTAAATGTGTTAAGTAGTTCTCCCATTCACTAGCTAAGCAGAGGAAAGGTACATGCTCCGAGGCTGGTGCATGAGTGAGGAGGACCCCCCCCCGCCTGCTGCGTCTCTCTCAGATTCGCACAAATAAATCGGTACTGCAAGTGAACTATGATACTTATCGTGATGACAGAATATATATACTGTGGTGGGTTGGCGCCCTGGCCAGGATTTGTTCCTGCCTTGCGCCCTGTGTTGGCTGGGATTGGCTCCAGCAGACCTATGTAACCCTGTGTTACGATATAGCGGGTTGGATAATGGATGGATGGATGGATATATTTATATAGAGAGAGAGAAACAGGGAGATAGAGAGAGATGTTTTCATCCATACCTATTCATTACAAGCTTTGGGTGGTAAATGTAAAAAAGAGTTTGTGGGTACATGCTTCAGAAATGATATAATTAGTAATTTGTAAAGTTTGTATTTGCATTTTCCGTGAGAACTTGTTACAGTGCTCTGCACTCAGTGAAGAATGCTGTACAAAAATAAATTGAACTGAAAATGAGGTTCTTGCATCAGGCTCCTGGACTTGCTGTACATGAAGGGGGAGAAGCTTGGAACTTCTGGAGTTTGATTGGCTACTCCAAATTTGCCTGGCGGTATAATCTGAGTTGGGAATGTCTCATACTCATTTTTGTGCCTTTTGTATACGTATGTGTAATTTGTTTTTGCGCTTTTTGATTATTTACATCGCTAGTCTGGCAATGCCCCTTTGTTTTTGTTATTTGAATGGTCTCTTCCATTTTGGGACATTCTTTGCATGACCGCGGCCATATTATTTATAATCATCCCTGTTGCTAATGTTCCACCTACAAAATATAGTAGTATGCGGCTTCTCACATTCTTGCATTGGATCTTTTGTTATCACTATTTTCTCTCTAACAGCCTTAGTGTTAGAGGAAGCAGCAATAACTTACCAAGAAGACTTTAGGGTTAAGACCTTTTCCTTTTTCTTTTGACTTTCTTTTTTTTGAGTATTGGGTTTTTGACAATTCTTATTTTGACTTCTTCACGGTTTTCTGACTCTTGATCTTGATCACAACTCCATCTGCTTCCTTAATGTCTCCACCTCCTGGTCACACATTTCAGTTTTGTATGAAGGCTTTACCTCACAATTCTGAACAGTCTGGTATGAGTGTGAGTGTGCCTAGTGCTGGACTGGTGTTCAGGCTTGGTAATTACCATGTTAAGCTCATCTTGTTTGTATCTCTGTACTGGCATGTGAAGAAAATGAATGAATGAGAGGATGACTAAGATGGCCTTTCTAAATGCTGCAGACACACAATTGTTGACACTATGCATTGTTTCTTGTAGGTTAGATTACTCTGTTTTCTGGATTACCAAAGGCAGGCACAGAAACAATACATTTTGTGCAGAATATGTCACCAGACTTTTGACCAAATATTACCAAGGATATCACATTACACCCTGCGGTGGGCTGGCACCCTGCCTTGCGCTCTGTGTTAGCTGGGATTGGCTCCAGCAGACCCCCGTGACCCTGTTGTTAGGATATAGCGGGATGGATAATGGATGGATGGATATCACATTACCCCATCTCTAGCTGCTCAGCACTGGCTCCCTGCTTAATATTCATTTATCCATCTATCCATTTTCTAACCCGCTGAATCCGAATACAGGGTCACGGGGGTCTGCTGGAGCCAATCCCAGCCAACACAGGGCACAAGGCAGGAACCAATCCTGGGCAGGATGCCAACCCACCGCAGTAATATTCATTTAAAAATTTCAAAATTTCAATGCTCTAGTGTCTCTGTGCAAATTTAATTGTTTTTTAGAAATTGACTCTTCGGTTATTCTGTACTGGACTGCTCAACAACATGAAGGTAAAATAAATAAGAAAAAACGGAGAAGCAGATTCCAGAACATTACCATTTTAACAATATACTACCATTTTTTGTTTTTATGTAATTATTTACTTCAAAAATAACTTAAGAATAATGTAACCCTCTCACACCCTGTTAACACAATTCAGAACAGTCAAAGCTTGTCCCAAAGCATGGGGTGCAAGGTATGAACGAACCCTGAATGGCAATCAGGCCACTGCTGGGACTACTTAGGTAGACAGGCCCAGACTCATACAAGGCCAAACTTAGAGTCAACAATTCATCAAACACAAACTACACACAATGACAAGGTGTGGGATTTGAAGTGACAGGATTCATAAAGCAGCAGTGCCAATAACTACATCATGATGCAGCCATTTAATACAAAATCAGAATGAACTCGGTGGTTTCTTTTTCACTGCTTTCATTCACCAGTATGCACAAACAGTTCTTTGAATTTGTCACCTCCAGTTATGGCCCACATACATTTCTATACACAGTCTATGTGATGTTTAATTTCTATGTAACATTTAACAATTTATCATCCCACAGTCACTAAATAATCTTCTTATTTACACAACGAAAAACTGTCTTGAACGTTTCAGATGAGGAAACGCTGATGGTTTAACGGCTACTTTCCAGGTTCACCTAGGAAGGCCAGTTGCTATCTTCAAAGTGGGTATTGGAGCAGAAGGTTTTATGGTTAGATGGCCTTCCTTAGGCCAACCTCCTTTTAGTTTATTTTTTGACATGTAATAGATGTCAATCTTATTGTAACCCCAGGTCACAGTGGTCTTGATTAGAAAAATCAACAGCAAAGTGGATATCATTGAATCTATAATCATACAAATTTCATTTGTTTTGATGTATTTTTTCACATGATTTATATGAGAGTATTATTAGAGTCTGCGGTGGGCTGGCACCCTGCTCGGGGGTTGTTTCCTGCCTTGTGCCCTGTGCTGGCTGGGATTGGCTGCAGCAGACCCCCGTGACCCTGTAGTTAGGATATAGTGGGTTGGATAATGGATGGATATTATCAGAGAGCAACAAGCATAGGGCAGGGAAGCAAGCCTGGACAGGACGACTCTATTCATCCATCCATTTTCTGAAGTGAGGCTCATCCAGTTCGGGAGAGTGGGGAATCGTGGTGGGCACCAGCCCTGGCTGGGGAAATAAGATATGTAACATTCTGTCTTGTTCAAATCAATGAAATTTACATATGTCTGTAATGGGCTGATGCCTTATCCAGGGTTGACTCCTGCCACGTACAATGTGCTTTCCAGTATGGGTTTCAGAAATAATGATTCTAAACTGAATTAAGTGAGTATGATAACATTACGTTATGCACTCTGAGAGACAGAGGTTAGGAGCACACGCTGATACAGCGCATTGCCACACCCGCCACATGACAAAACAACTCAGGATCCCAGATTAGGACCCGAGTGCAGCCATGCAACAGGTGACACCTCAGCACCACACTAGTTCAGATGGAGTGGAACCAGTGTGAGGTTTA
Organism: Polypterus senegalus; assembly: GCF_016835505.1. NCBI lineage: Eukaryota > Metazoa > Chordata > Cladistia > Polypteriformes > Polypteridae > Polypterus > Polypterus senegalus. Next base: position 107,328,833 of record NC_053159.1, on the reverse strand, counting down.
TTATGGTGGCTGGAGCGCCAATTCTGCCACCAACACTCAGGTTTTCCCTGCAGCTTGGAGGGCCTACATGCAGGGCTGGATGGAGATTAACTTCATACCCAGGATGGAGCAATTGCAGGTTAAGAGCCTTGCTCATGGGGCTCAATGGAGTAGAGTCACTTCTAGCATTTACTGGATTCGAACCAACAACCTTTCGATTGCCTAGCCTCAGAGCCACCACTCCGCCCGTTATGCACTTATTTGTCACTTTATTTATGTACCACTTTATTAGGTACACCTTTTCAACTACTTGTTAACACAAATACCTAATCAGCCAATCAGATGGCAGCAACTCAATGTATCCAGGCATGCAGACATTGTTAAGATAACTTGCTAAAGTTCAAACCGAGCATCAGAATGGAGACGAAAGGAGATTTAAGTGACTTTGAACATGGCATGTTTGTTATGCCAGACTGGCTGGTCTGAGTCTTTCAGAAACTGCTGATCTACTGCGATTTCCATCCATTAAGATCTGTAGGGTTTACAGAGAATAGTCTGAAAAAGTTAAAATATCCAGTGAGCGGCAGTTCTCTGGGTGAAAATGCGTTGTTAATGCCAGAGGTCAGAGGAGAAAGGTCAGACTGGTTTGGACTGATAGAAAGGCAACAGTAACTCAGATAACGACTCGTTACAACAGAGGTATTTAGAAGAGCATCTCTGAACACACGACATGCCAAACCTTGAAGCAGATGGGCTACAGCAGCAGGAGACCAGACTGAATGCCACTCCTGTCACATAAGAGCAGACCACTGAGTCTACAGTTCACTCGGGCTCACCAAAATACTACAACAGAATACTGTAAAGACGTTGCCTGGTCTGATGAGTCAAAATTTCTGCTGCAACATTCAGATGGCAGGGTCAGAATTGGGCATCAACAACCTGAAAGCACAGATCCATCCTGCTTTGTATCAACAATTCAGGCTACTGGTGGTGGTGTAATGGTGTGGGGGATATTTTCTTGGCACATTTTAGACCCCATAGTACTAACTGAGCATCATTTAAATGCAACAGCCTAGCTGAGTATTGTTGCTGGCCCTGTCCAACCCTTTATGACCACAGTGTACCCATCTTCTGATGGCTTCTTCCAGCAGGATAACATGCCATGTCACAAAGTTCAGATATCTCACACTAGTTTCTTGAACACGACAATGATTTCACTGCACTTGATTTTATTTATTTATTTATTTATAAAGCACTTTAAAAACAACATCAAGGCTGACCAAAGTGCTGTACAATAAAAACCCAACATATCAGACACACAATAACCAAGGATAAATGAAACAGAAACACATAAACACATAAGAGCTAAAGAGATTCATAATAAAAAATATACAGATAGCCAACATATCATACTGGGTTAAAAGCCAAAGAGTAAAAGTGTGTTTTTAAATAAGATTTAAAGACAGCAGGCCTAACGTGAAACAGCAAATCATTCCAGAGTTTTGGGGCTACAACTGAAAAAACCTGATCACCTCGGAAATTGGATCGTGCCTTGGGAACACATAAAAGCATCTGGCCTGCAGACTTGAGAGAGTGAGACGGTAAATAAGGGTGCAGCAGTTCCGACAAATAAAATGGGGCACAACCATTAAAGGATTTAAAAACAAATACAAGGATCTTACAATGGATTCAAAAACGAACTGGAAGCCAGTGAAGGGAAGCCAAAATTCGGGTAACATGCTCATGCTTTCTTGTGCCAGTTAAAAAATGAGCAGCAGCGTTTTGCACCTGCTCTAGGTGAGCAATGGAGGCCTAGCTAATTCCAAAAAGAAGTGCATTGCAGTAATCTAAATGAGATGTTATAAAAGCATGTATCACTGTTTCAAGGTTTTGTTTAGACAAAGCTGTACTCAAATGGCCTCCACAGTCACCAGATCTCAATCCAATAGAACACTTTTGGAATGTGGTAGAATAGGAAATTCACATTGTGGATGTGCACCCAACAAATCTGCAGCAACTGTGTGATGCTATCATGTCAATACCCTGAGGAATGCTTCCATCACCTTGTCAAATCCATGCCACAAAGCATTACGGCAGTTCTGAAGGCAAAAGGGGGTCTCACCCTGTACTGGCAAGGTGGCAGGTGAGTGTATGTATATTTAGGCTAGCTTAGTGGCATGGTAGTTTATCTATAAATAATACTGCCCCCCTTTTTAAACCCTCCTCTTCTGTCACCCACATATCTGGCACCAGGTCTGGCCTTAGGCATAGGCGAAGTAGGCGACCGCCTAGGGACCCGGCGTCCGGGGGGCCCCGGATCGACGGCGGCCAGGCCCCCGGCTCGTCCCTCCCCTCGCATGTTTAAATCACGTGGGCCAGCAAGGGCGTGTCTGCATGGGCGGCTGTCTATAAAAGCGGAGCAGTTTGAGTTAAGATCTCTATGGGTCGAACGTTCACATCATTTCTCAAACATTCCAAAAGTTTCAAATATCCCAAAAAATAAAAAATGACAAAAAAACTAAAAAAAGAAAAAATACAAAAAAACTAAGCTGGGCTTAGCTACATACCGCCACGTGGTGCCCAATGGAAACAGTTCAAACTGGCTAAATTGTAGCAGCTAACTACTCCGGACGAAAAAGGGATGCAGGGTGACGACCTCGTAACGTTACAAGAAAACAACTCCTTGGTCTAATTTTCACGCATTTCGCAGAGCTTCCACCCCCTTTCTCCTAGGGCCCCATAATACCTAAGACCGGGCCTGCTGGCACTGTGTGACAATCTAGAACATTGGTGCCCAACTCCAATTCTGCAGGGCTCCCATAGCTGCAGGTTTTCATTGTAACCCTTTTCATAATTAGTGACCAGATTTTGCTACTATTTAACTTCTTTTGCCTTAATTGTAATTGACTAAGACCACTCAATCATTTATTTTCCCCTTAATTAACAGCCAAACAATAATGAGATACAAAATGAGCTAACACAAGGCCAGCTAACCTGTGTTCATCATACAATATCTGAAAATAAAGAAAGGTTAAGCTCTTAATGATGTTGATCTGCTCAAGTCCACAAAACATTTTAATGGTACTCTTAGAAAGAAAAAAAACAGTTTTGGAAATGTCTGTTGTGGCAGAACGAGAGCAGCAACAAGCCATGGAATTAAACGACGAGTTTAATTAACAACAAGAATCGGCTTCTAATTAAGAACTTAGTTGGAGTGAAATTGATTAGAGTTTGAAGCCCCACATAAACTGCTCATCTGTTGGCTAACTTCAAATCTTATTTCTGTTTGGCTGTTTAAGGAAATAAAAGAATTAATTCAGAGGAATGAGATGTAAAAAAGACCCAATTAAAATGAAGGGAAAGGAAGTTAATTAACACTACAAATTAGTCACTGATGAAAAACGTGGCAAGAAGGAAAACCTGCAGCCATGGTAGCCCTCCAGGACAGGAGTTGGACACCCCCATGCTTTACAGTCTCCTACATTTAAAGTGATAGTAATTAAAGGAATTGACCACTAGGAGGTGCTGTATGCAGATGTATCTGGGTCTTAATCACGACCTTTGACATCTGTGGTACACACAATGCAAACCAAGCAGCATCAAATTCTTTGTCAGTGCCATAATACTAATAGCTCATAATGCACAGTACTGGCGGCCACACACCCCTCAAATGGTCATTTTGCTACAGTAAAGGTCTGCAGGGATCAGCGGGACCTTTTCTTTAAACAATGGTGAACTTGCTTCCCACTGGCTAAGCATATCAGATGGATATGTTATCACGGCCCAGTCAAGGTGCCCTCACAGCTCGATGCCCATAATCCTTCAACACCCCTGCTTTCTATTTTCATTGCATATTTATTCCCATAAGTGGTAACTTCCAATGCCGGGATAGCTTCGTATGACAGCAGCCTTTCTCTCATCATTCATGCCTTTTCATTTCCTGATGTGCTTTGCGTTCTGCTGCCATTTGTGAGTGTTAACACAGTGACAAAAAATCCCCTTGGAGACGTCAACAGTTTGTCTTGGAGATAAGAGCTTGATTGTACGCTTGGAGGAAGAAAGACCGAGAGACCTGGCCGAGTCAACAGAAAGCAGCACTAAACTGGCCCTGTGTTAGTAGTCTCTGTAATATCAACATGTGGTTCAAGTCAAGGTTGAAGTTACCAGTTCCAGCCCGGTCCTGTGTTTACCAACAAGATATAATATCAACCCCAACCAGCACCATCAGTGGAAAAAAAACAAGTGAGGGTCAGTGCTATAAAAGTGGAGGATCACATCAATGGCAAATTCCTCTTGTGATATAGCGCCAGCGAGAGTCACCTCTCAGCTATAATGGTGCCAAGGTTGCTGATGTGTTATCACTTCCACCGGCAGTCTGCAGCACCAGTGAGCTGCTTCACTGCTGCCTTCAGGTGTTTGAGTTGCTCTAAAGTTGTATCAGAGCTGCCCCATGATAATGGCGAGACGGTGAAGCATGCCTTACGGGTGCTTAAAAAAGAACGGCTAAAAAACAGCTGATGCATTCAAATAACCAACATTAACTGCAAATATTTAAATTGCTTGTACTAAAATTACACCACCGTCATGTGCTGGAGCAGCCGCTATCTTGTGGGTCAGGAGGGTGAAAGCACATGGGCTTAATTATATAACAAAAAGGTATAAATGATGGTCATTTTTCTGGGCTTAGCTGTTTGTTTAATGAGGAAATAACATACATTCAATTAGCACATAGTAAATGTGGAGCAATGTGGCTTGTCTGAATAGTCTGTACTTAGGAGTGAACCCAAAGTCAAATTGTTCCATTTTTAAAATACAAGCAGATTTTTGCTCATGACTCCGGTGCATTAAAAGCATCCAGTGAATAGAAACAACAAAACAAAAGGACTGGGAAAAAACACTCACAGTGACAGAGCGTTCAGGCACATCCCGGGATGGGCAAAGCAGACACATACTGTGTGTTTTCATGGTCCAAACACAAATGGCCCGGCAACTGCATAAAGGGACGACAAGACCAAAATAGTGAGGACACGACCTACCCATCTATCCAGACATCCACTCTCTAAATTAGAAAACAATACTAGAAAAGAAAATCGTTAATGGTTTATTGACAGCATGTGTTATCCATAACATGAAACAATAAATATTAATATTTAAAACTGAGCAGGTTTAGTACTAAAAGTCATTCAACAGTGCAGTTATTAATGAGTAAAGTAACAATAATAATTATTATAAAAACATCTGGGAATATTTCAGTGAAAGCAAGCATTCTGAATTCTAACAAACTGACCAAAAAAGAAATAATGAGGTAGATAAGCAGATTCCTAATTAATATAACTGAGGTGGCAGTGTAGGGCAGTGGCTAGGGCTGTTGCTTCACCACTCCTGGGTCCTGGGTTTGCTCTCACTGTCTATGTGGATGGAGTTTGCGTGGTCTTCCTTTGTACAGATGGATACATTAGGTGGTTATCTTTAAGTGTACCCAGTGATGAACTGGTGCCCTCCCTGGCTGGTCCCTGCCTTGCACTGCTGGGAAGGGTTCTGGCTCAGTCCAACACTAAACTGGACAAAGTGAGAGCAGATGATAGAGGAAGGGTCTTTCCCCAATAAAAAATAAGAGAGAGAATTAGTTAAAGTGGGTGGCACAGTGGTGCAGTGGGTAGCGCTGCTGCCTCGCAGTTAGGAGACCCGGGACTCCCTGCGTGGAGTTTGCATGTTCTCCCTGTTTCCTCCGGGTGCTCTGGTTTCCTCCCACAGTCCAAAGACATGCAGGTTCGGTGCACTGGCGATCCTAAATTGTCCCTAGTGTGTTTGGTGCGCGGGTGTGTGTGCCCTGCCCAGGATTTGTTCCTGCCTTGCGCCCTGTGCTGGCTATGATTGGCTCCAGCAGACTCCTGTGGCTCTGTGTTAGGATATAGCAGGTTGGACAATGACTGACTGACTGACTGAATTAGTTAAAGTGGGGCAGCACAGTGTAGGAGTGGCTAGCACTGCTGTTATATGAACCCAGCATCCGTACTTCACATCCTACGCCTGCTTACCAACCCATAAGGAGTTTGAACACTCTTCTCAAGTCTGTGTGGAGTTTCCTTCCACATCTCCAAAGACATGCACATCAAGTTTAGGTGGGGGGATCCTAAATTGATCCAGTGTTTTGTGATTGTGGATGTGTGTGGATGTAGCCTGTTAGCAGTTTGAGAATTCATTGAAGTTTGGTGCCTGCCTTGGACCTGATGCTTTTGGGACAGACTCCAGCTTTTTGTCACCTTGAAACGAATTAAGTCGGTTTCAGTTATGTTATTTGAAATGTATTACGCTCTGTTATTAAAATCATCATAGATAATTACTAAAACTTACTGTACATCCACCCTAATAAAAAGATAAGTGTCTGTGTGTCCGTCTGGTTGCTATGTCTCTGTCATTTCAATAGGTGGCACATCACACACATTTTTTTATATTAAAATGCATTGCGTTTGTCCTTCCAACAGATGGCACATCACAAACATTAACACTGCTTTTACGAATACCATACCGAATGGCATTTAATAGAGACGTATGAGTTGCATGGTGCACTACAAATATTAGCACTGAGGTGTTCATTGATTGCTTCAACTTCAACCCGTCTTGAACAGGTAGCACAGCCAGTTAAGTAATACAGGGTGGCCCACGAAAAAGTAGCCCACCTCCCTGGCGAAAAAATAAAGAAAGAAAGAACTTGAAATTCAAAAATCTTTACTCACTCTTTACAGAAAGTGCTGAAAATGCTTCTTTGTGGAATGGAATACATGTCGCTCAGCTCGTACTCACACGTTTGCACTATGTCTACACAGCTTTTGTGATGAGGGTAGATAGATAGATAGATAGATAGATAGATAGATAGATAGATAGATAGATAGATAGATAGATAGATAGATAGATAGATAGATACTTTATTAATCCCAAGTAGTCAATCGGCGCGCCACTCTGGCACTTTTTCGTGGGCCACCCTGTATTTCTTTTAGAACAAAAATAATAAAACATATAAGTTAAATAGCTGCTTAAGGTGGAGCATAGCTGGGCAGGCACACAAAGTCCAAGAAGTCAACCTGATCGCCAAATGGCAGCACATCCAAAATACAGTTGGCATGAAATCCCTTTGGATGTCGTTCACTATGAAAGGTGCTATATAAATATATTAACAAAGACTCCACCAGGTCACGTACTATCATCACTCCTAAGGTATTAAGTTAATGACAAAAATATGCTTTGATATCGAGTTACCACTCATAAGTCACTTTAAACATGACGGATATGGATAATAATAAATTAGTGACCATTACGTTGGTGCATAATTGTATCTAAATTATTCATTACTTTTGGTGCCCTTCATGCTTTTAATAATCATGAATTTTGAGCTACTAATAATTACCTTTAATGACTCGCAATGAATATTTTCACTTTTATTAACAATGATCCTAAACAGAATTAAACACACGTTTGTAATAATTCACTTAAAACCAATGTTAGCAATTTCCTTGGATCAATAATATTAAGTAGTATAATTCAACCAGAGTACCCGTTAATAACAATCAGGATCAATGATATTAAATAATTCACTTAGACGAGTCATTAATATTATGAATCTTTTAACAAATTTACTCAAAATCTTTAAAAATTGTTCAGTTTAACAAGATTTTGGTAATTAAGATATTCTTAATCACAATGAATAATGCAAGATGTGCTTAGCAGTTTCGTTTGAGTTAAAGGCAGTGATCATCACAGAATAACACATTCATCGTTGGATTCCTCTTCCGATCACCAGCATAGAGTAAGCCTTCATCATCGTCATGCCAGGCCACCCTGATTGATGCCCCGCTTGGGCTGATGTGCAGTGGAACTGAAGGCTTATACAATTACACCGAATTAACGCAAATCCTTGGAGAGTGTCTCTAGTCAGCTTCGGTGGAAGCTTCTGCTCGTTCGGAGGCAAAGCAGCTCCCATAAAGCTGCCTGTGCCTTGGCAAGTCAAAGCCAGCCCCCTGCTGGCCTTGTGTTTTGAAATTATTATGACAAAGATAAAACTGCTGTGACAACACTGCAACACAGTTAACCAGAAAGGTCAATACCTTTCAGAAAGCGTTGCATTAGCAACAAAAAAATGGTCGGCCCCTCCAACAAAGCTGTCTTTCAGTGCAGCAGTAAGTACGGCAATTAATAAAAATGGGGGCGGGAGGGAGATGAGAATCCACATTTGTGTCTTCGATTACTAAATACATACGGCCAGTTAGAAAGTGTTTACTGGAGCTTTCCCATGTGAAGACTTGTTAGGCCACAGTGAGAAAGACAGCTGGGTGGCCACTGAGTGAAGTTCGAGGGATGGCCAGGGGCAAGTCGAAATAAGAACTAAAGGCTGAAGGCTCTTTCTCATTCCTGTCCTGAATCCTGAATCCAAACTGGAGGATGTTTTAGGACTGAGACATGGTGGGCTGATATGTTCCCCTAAACATGACAGTCACTCTCGTTCAACAAGAAAGGCACTGTCGCACCTAAACGTAATTAGCTGGATATTTTATGTTATTTGTATAACTGCCATTGATATGTTTTTATGTGCTCAAGGTTGGTTTCTGCTTTCCCTATGTCTTTGTTTTCCTACTACTGAAAAATACAGAAACAGTAAATGGACAAATGAATGAAGTGTTTTATTTATCGTTATTGTTTTCCATTCTAACGACCTTGAGGGAGAGAGCCAGAACTGTTAATAAAACTCACAAAGGCAGCGTGGTGTGAACTATCCAGCAATTCTCAGGCAGTACAAAACACAGACTGGGCGACGTGACGTCAGCATGGTGGCACAGGGGTTAGTACAGCTGGAACACTGCTCTAGCAACCTGGACTGAAATCTTTGTCTTCTTGGAGCGTGTATGTTCCCCCAGTGTGTGTGTGCGTGTGTGAGATTCCTCTCACACATCAATGCATAGTGCTGTTTTTGTTTTTTATTTTATAAACTTAACCAGTTTGATTCAATCTGGTTATAAGGGTCTTGTGAAAGGCTGGCTTCCCATCCAGAGTCAGCACACACATATTACTGGCACATGAGAAGTTAGTACAGAGGTGTGTGTAAGCCCCGTGAAGGACTGTCAACCCATTCAGGTATGGTTCCTGCCATAATCCAAACATGAGTTTAGTTACATGAGGCTGACAAGAGTGAATGTGCCCTGCAATTGGCATACATCTCGTCCAGAGCTAATAATATCTGAAGCTCCATCTGGATATGGTGCTTCATTGGAATAAATGGGTTCAGGAAGTGGATGGATGGATGCCAAAACTGCTCTGTTTGAAACAAAGGTTACCTGGCAACACCGCGTCCAGCTCCTTGTTTCAAGGTAGCAGATTTTGAGCCAAAGCAGTCGGTCCAAAGACCTTCCCAATAGCAGGAGCGATCACCTTGAAAAGCAGGCCTCCTCCTTATCAAGTTGACATCCCCTACTTAGGCAATTTTTATAAACTGATAGCATTTGAGTGATGGGCCCAGGGATCAGCTCACAATATGGCTGTGAAAAAAAGCATGTCCCATCTTTTATGGAATAATTTGCATATTGCATAGGCAGTGCTGTTTTTATTAAGGTCATTTTTATCAGCACTACATAGCTGCACTCTGCTATAAATTTCGCTTACTTCAGGATGAGTTTGACCTTTTTTAATCAAGCTGTTTTACAGGTGAACCCCCACCAACTCTTTCTATCCCTTCGACTCCAGGGAGGTTGTCTTTTGTTTGTATTTTAGCAGACAAACTTTAAAGACTCTATGAATTTTTTTGAGGCAGCTCTTCCTCCCCCAACCCAAACCCCCATCAATGAGCGTGGCAGCACTCCATATGCACTCCTGAGGCAGAACAACGTCTGTCAGAGAGGTGCGTCAAACCCTCCTGGCAGACCCGGAGATGGTCTTCAGTAACATCTGCCAGTGAAGGAGCTGACTGCGCCGGCACCTGCACGTCTTAATCTAAGCCAGCTGCTAAGAGGGATTATCCACTTGTGCAAGGCAAATAAGCAAAATTCTTCACTTTCACAGATGTTGATATCATGACACTATTTCCCTGTTGTTATAGTGCCAAGAAGAATTTAGCTAATTAAGGGATATTTCTGTATTCTTGTTTTATTTTTTCCAAATCTTCCACAAAATGAAGAGATCAAGTCATAGTTCCTCTCAGAATGAGTGGCTACTTGAGTACCTTTGCCACATTTGTCCTCATTATCCATCCATGCGTTCATCATATCCTAACTACAGGGTAATGGGAGTCTGCTGGAGCCAATCCCAGCCAATACAGGGCACAAGGCAGGAAACAAACCCTGGGCAGGGTGCCAGCAAGCCACAGGGCACGCACACACACACACACACACTCACCAAGCACACACTAGGAACAATTTAGAATCGCCAATGAACCTAACCTGCATGTCTTTGGACTGTGGGAGGAAACCCACGCAGACACGGGGAGAACATACAAACTCCATGTAGGGAAGTAAACCCGGGTCTCCTAACTGCGAGGCAGCAGCGCTACCCACTGCGCCACCGTGCCTCCCTCCATGCATTCAACTATGATTAAATCTACGTAATTCAGTTCAGGGTCTAGGGTGGAGGTAAATATCCTGGCAGCATGAAATTGAACACCATCTCTGGAAAAGATGCTAGTCTGCTACAGAAGCACGCTTGTGTACGCTGGTCCAGTTTAAAAGTGCTGTTTGACCCATCACTGAAGGATTTGGAATGTGGAAAGAAAACATGGGAGAATATGCAGACTCCATACAGGCATGGCCTTGGGTGAGAACTCTGAAGCTGTGAGTTAGCAGTACCAATCAGTGTACCACCAAACTACCCACTGGCCTCTTCCCTTAATTTTATTTTTCAGTAGGCAGCTAGCACTTGTCACACGACCTTTGTGTAAATGACACGCCAGTCATCAGTGCTGATAAGGTAGAGGACACAGGAGAATCTGGTGTTCACCCATAATGGGTAACAGAAACTAAAGAATGAAGACAATACCAGACCAATGTGCCCCACCTCAGGAGACATGCTGTGAACCATATTAAGGCAGTGCCTGTGGAAAAGTGCCAGAGAACTTCCAAATAACCTCAATTCCTCATTCATCTTCAGAGCTCTTGTGGCTCAACCTATGCATCATTTGCTTAGAATTTTGAAATTCTCACATTGCTACAACATGCATGTCAGCTTGGCCTGACCCTGTGAGAGTGAGCATGCCTGCTATGCCTGGCATCCCATCCAGGGATGGATCCTGTGTCGTGCTGGCACAGATTACTGTTATCTCTGATACTGTAAATTACAAAGGCGATTTAGGAAGAGAATAGATAATAATCATAGAATACATACACACATTCTTAAACCCGCTCAGTCCAATGCAGGGTGGCAGGAAGCTATGAGCCTATCTCTGGCACAACTAGGCATAAGGCAGGAACCACCTCTGGCTCACAAGCTCAGCTATGTACTCAAACGCACTCACATGAGAAAATTAAGAATTGCCAACTAATTTAACATGCAAGTCTTAGGGAATGGGGGCAGTAAACCCACTCAGGCGTGAAAAAAGCATGCAAAGCCTGCACCGAGTGTGACTGGTGTTAGGTGTCGAATATAGAATGATGGAAACATGAGGCATGTCAACTGTAGTCCTATTAACATTTCTGCATATGCCATGTTTAAAATAATACACAACTTTTTTTAATAGAAAACTAACAATTAGCATATATACAGGGTTCTGCGGTGGGCTGGCGCCGTGCCCAGGGTTTGTTTCCTGCTTTGTGCCCTATGTTGGCTGGGATTGGCTCCAGCAGACCCCCGTGACCCTGTAGTTAGGATATAGCGGGTTGGATAATGGATGAATTTATACAGGGTGTCCATAAAGTCCGTGTGCAGTTTAGAATAGTTGTAACTTTCAAGGTATATGTGATAATAAGAATCTGTATAAAGGATTAGAAAGAAGAAACACTTACATTTTTTATTGTTCTTGTTAATTTTCAACATGTCCACCATCATTACTAATACAAAGAGTAATACGATTCTGTAGTTCTTGGAAAACATTTTCAAGCTGATTTTCAGTATTACCAGAAATCACATCAGCTATCCTAGCTTGCAAGTCTTCTAAAGATTGAGGTTTGGTTGAATAAACATTAGTTTTCACATGTCCTCATAAAAAGAAATCCAATGGAGTCAAATCTGGCAAATGTGGAAGCCAAGAAAATGGTCCACCTCTTCCAATCCATCTGTTAGGGAATTTCTCATGTAGAAACTGTCTAACATGCAAAGCGAAGTGACAAGGAGCACCATCTTGTTGAAACACTATATTCTCTATCAGTCCTAATTGTTCGAAGTTAAGAAATAAAAAAAGTAATTTTGCACAATTTTTAAATAGCTATCACCTTTAACAACACACCCTTCAAAAAATAATCGCACTATGACTTGATTTTTTCCCAAAGCACACCACACATTAACATGTTCAACAGACTCATGTGGATTTTCAGTTCCCCAAATACGGCAAAAACAAAATTTCTAAAGACAAAAAAAAAACTAAATACATCAAGCTTTCTATTCCTTTTTATAAATTCTTTTTATCACATATACTTAAAAAGCTACAACTATTTTAAATTGCACACATACTTTATGGACACCCTGTATATTGCATACGGCCTGGGTACATAAACTGTCACTGCACTGGAATACAGAACTAATTCTGAAACCAGCTTTGAGGCTCCCACAAGTGAAGGTAAATAGAAAGCCATGCAAAGAGCAACTGGCACTGCTGTGGCAAGAATCACATGGCAAACTGTCTTGCCTTTATTACCAAACTGGGACATTAAACGTGGTTCTTGTGGAGCATCCACCCTTTCACCATTTCGTTCTGCTTCAGTGGCACCATGTATATCTGCACGGCTGCAATAAATACTAACATACACCCATGAACTGTATATACTTTATCACTCAAATGATAATAACAGCAATATACAATAAGGATATGTTTTTTTATTACAAAAATATAGTTGTAATAGGCAAACAAAACAATTTTTGAAGAATTAGCTAATAGAAAGATTCATATTCCAGAGAAAAACAGGCAAAAGAAAACACTTCTTTTAAAATATTTGTTACAAATAGACAATTAGTTAAAGATTTAAAATAATATTAGCATCATTAATATTAAAAATATTGGAATGTAATATGGAAGGTTAGTTTAGGGTCCTTGAGGGAGTCAAAATGACCTCTTGCAAAATATTTGCCGTTCTTAACTGACAATTTCCTGTCACGGTATTAAAAGATGAATCACACCTTCTGCAATAAAATGATCTTGTAGCAGGGCAACACACCATCCCATGATGCCTATAACGCCATGGACTGCTTAGCTGCTATGGGCACAAATAGAGAAAACAATCTTGGTGTGGCTACCATCATCCCCTGACCTCAAACCCTATCGAGAACCTGTGGGGTAGGAAGCTCTATGAGGGTGGGCAGCAGGATACCTTAAAGCAGCACCTCTGGGAGGCAATACTGGGCTCCTCAAATGAAAACTACACATGGACTTACAAGGTCAATGGATGAGAGAGTTGTTAAAGTCATATCAAAGGAGGGCTCATATACTGTATTAATATTCAACTTGATCTGTAAATATCTTTTTTGTTTTAAATTGTGCTGTATTTTTTTAAATGATCTGTTCATGCAGCAAATACAACAGATTTTGCTTTCGGACTCATTATGATAAATTGAATTTTTTAAACTGCATTTTCCATAATAACATAGAACAATGTATTTGGTGTTTTTTTTTAATTATTAAAATAGATGTTGTCGTCATTATCAGTAGCTCTGCTTTTAACAACCTCTACATCAGGGGTGCCCACACTTTTTCGGCTTGCGAGCTACTTTTAAAATGAGGTCCAGGTCAAAATGATCTACCTACATTATATATATACTGAGTGTCAGAGGTGGGTAGTAACGAGTTTACTATGTTACATTTAATTAAGTAATTTTTGTAGTTTTACTGCACCATACTTTTTACTTTTACTTGAGTACATTTGTGAAGAAGAAACGCTACTCTTACTCCGCTACATTGGGCAACACTCGACTAGTTACTTTTTTTCCATTAGATAAAGTCTGACAATTTTCAGTCTGCTCTGTGTAGCGTATGCTATCAAGTTACACACACGCCTTCCATTGCGTCTCCAGCTCTGACGTAAGGTTTTGGATGCTCCCCAAATCAAGGCGCTGCAGCTTTGAGGACAGATGTTGCATTTTTCGTTTGAAAGCATTAACTGGGCTACTCATATTGACCATGGTTTTCTCTTTTCCTTGCAGCTGTAAATTAAGCTCATTCAATATGTTGGCCAGATCGGAAAAAAATGCCTAGTCTAGTGGCCATTGATCGTTATTAAGTGGCTTGTATTCTGCATGTTTAATGACAAGGAGAAACTCCTTTTTCTCCGGCCAGGGGTCTTGAAATCTCAGCAGCAATTTCTCCCTAGCCATCTGCCTCAATGAAGGCCTCTTTTATCATCTCTCCATCTTGGAAGTACTTCTTATGCTTAATGATCGAGTGACTCACCCGGAACGATGCTTCGGTGTGTCTGCCTTTGCTTTTGAATTCAGCCGAGTGAAAAATGACGGCTGTCCGATTAACTGTGATTTTAGTTCCCTCTCCTTTCTCTTTCTCAGATCACTTTTCGGAAGGAAGTCAGTTTCGTAGTTTTTATGAACAGTTCGAAAGTGCCTTTCCACATTTTCCTTCTTTGGAATAGCAATGATAGATTGACAGATCAGACGAACGCACTTCGATTGTGACATTGTGAGAAAAAAAAATCCTCTTCCGATTCCACATCCAGCCCATAACCAACATTTTTTTTTAAATCCCTTCTTTAGTCAATATAAATTGGAAGGCTAACTAGATCACTTAGATAGTCGGAGTTTTGCAGTATCTCACGCGTTTGATTGTGCGTGCAGGTGACCAGTATGTTTGAAGAAAACAGATCTCTGTATGTCAATCAAGTGGCAAATGCCATAGGGAGGATATATGATAGACTAACATTTAAAAAAACATTTTTTTGAATGCAACGCGATCTACCTGCACTACCTTTCCAATCTACCAGTCGATCACGATCGACATATTGGGCACCCCGATCTACATTATAATATAATAATACTGTAAATAAGAAGTTCTTTAACTGTACCGAAGGTGTAGTAAGAACACACAAAATATGTTATGTGCATAATAATTTGGAACACAGTGTAAAATGTTCAAACCTTTCATAGAGTGGGCTGATTCTGCGGTTAAATCTAATTTTATCATTTAACAGTTAATAAGCATAGTAGCCTCACAGCCCCAAGGACACAGACTCGGCCTCCAGTGTGGCCACATTCTCTGTTCAGGTGGGTTTCCACTCACTTTCCAAAAATACGCATGTTGGGCTAACTGGTAACCCCAAATTGACTGCAAATTTGACACAATCTGTGACTGTGCCTCAAGTTGGACTGACACCCCAAGGTAGGTTAGTTCCAACCTTGTGACCAAAGCTCCTGGAAAAATTCCAGCTCCATGTAAAATATATGGATGGATGAACACTTATCCCAGTCTACTTTAGTTCTTTATGGGGCTCCTTTCACAAAATCATTGATGCAGCGGAGGCAATGAGGCCTCTCCCAGACGACAGATTATATGTGCTGTGGCCTTGTTTTTAAAGCTTTGGATTGAAACTACATGTGTTAGTTTCCATCCCAGATTTCTAAAGACATACATAATACATAATGTCATAAGGGACGTGTAAGGAGCTTTAGAAAATAATGAATGATTAATCGATTCACTGGGGGACTACAGAACTGCTACTTCCAGAATTTAACATGGTGCTTTGGTACAAATAACAGTCCTCCTTGGTCAAATGCACTGTCCCAAGGCACAGACTTGAGACATGTCCAAAATGAAATCGAGAAAAAAAAATCTAAAACCAGTAAGTTTAGAACCAATCCTGGTTGTTATTTCCTTTTTGAAAGGGGTCTTAGAGATTTGATAGAATAGCAGTAAAGACCTGGCAGGTGGTGCAGATAGTACAGTAAACAGTCCTGAGAAAAAGAAATGTGGTTGTTTACCTCTTGGGCAGAGCAATCAGCAGTGTGCCTGTCTGAGGAGACAGCATCATTCTCGTCGAGAGGTTTACTTACCTCGGCATGGGGGGTCATAAGGTCACTGGAAAGGGGGGTGTAGCACTCCTGATATCTATGCAAAAGGAAAAAGGTCCAAGTCTTCAGAGTCTTGGTGCTCCCTGTTTTGCTATATGGTTCTGTGACATGCATGCTATCCAGTGACCTGAGATGAAGATTGGACTCCTTTGGAGAATCCTTGGGTACTGCTGGTTTGACTTTGTGTCAAATGAGTGGTTGTTCTCTGAGTCTTGAATGAAGCACATTTTCTGCAGTGTGAGGGAGTGTCAACTATTACGGGCATGTAGTGCGATTCCCCGATGGTGATCCCGCTCATAGGATCCTCATTGTTGAGAACTGAGTGGTTGGATCAGGCCAAGGGGACACCCACGTAACACCTGACTGTGGCAGATAAATGGTCATTTCTGGGGGGATGGGACTGCCGTGTGTCTGCCTAGGGGGGTTGCCAACTGGGATCCCAAGCTGTTTCATCGTGAAGTGGGTGCAGCAACATGTTATACCAGTGCATGCTCCCCAACCTGACCTGACCCTGTTTAGAGTGCACACACAAATAAATATATAGTCATTAAGCTTGATGAGAGAGATGGGAGCTGCTCTTTGCTTTATCTCTTTGTTAAAATATTAATTCATCCATCTAGTTCTGAGGGGAGCCAGACTTGGACATGCCACAAGTTCAATGCAGGGCACAAACACAACACATTCACACACATCAAGGCAATTCATAGCTGCTGAGTAAACTAACACAGGTGTCTGTGGGATATGAGAATGGAAAAGCAGAGTCACCAAGGAAAAATCTATACTGACACAGGAAGAATATGCAAACCGTGTTGGGGTTGGGATTCAAAACTAAGGTGCTGGAGCTTTGAGTCTGCATGGTACTTCTGTTGAATTATATGAATTAGTTAAAAAAAAAGTGTTGGCTTTAGTGCCACTTGTTGAGTTTAGCTGTGGCACCAGCCAGCCCAGATGTGGGCAGTAATGAGTCACTGAGTGCAAAGCAGAGCGCTCATCCTTCATATGAAAACGAGTCCCACTTTTTTGGTTAGATTTAAACATGTGTTAGTGTGGCCTTCTAAATGGGACCACATATCTTTGGATACCATACAGACCTCTGTGATAGAGAAGAATAACAGTAGACTCCATCAATCAATTAATCAATCCTTTTATAAAGACTATCCTTTTTTACCAGGCCATGCACAGCAGTGTTTCATTTATGCATTTGCGGAGCCACTTCTTCCAATTTAAGTTTATGGAGCCAGTGACGACCCCAGCAGATCTAGGTGTGAAATAGAAATGAACCCCCAGATGAGGCATCAGTGACTAGGACCAGAACCAAAAGCAGGACCAGCATCAGTTGTTCACTCTTTAACCTTGGGGGGCTGCCTTTACCCTGATTTTACACTACTCAACAATCACTTTTCAATAGGATGGCACAAACCAATACATGAAGTAAAAGTACAAATGAGCAACATTCAGTCAGGAGTGACATGGAGGGACACTAGTTAGTGTTGCTGCCCCACAGCAGCCCCGACGCCAGAAAATCTTGGACGCCTGACAATTATGGTTGAGCACCTGGCCCCCCCGAATCTGTATTACGATAATTTTGCCTCCCTGAGCTGATCGAGTGACGTGCCTTTGCTACACTCAGGCTTAACGTCAACCACATTGCAATTTCAGGCAAACCTTAATTAAATTTATATAATATCATATCGCATATCGTGGCTCATGATGTGTGGAGGGTCTGGTAGCACTAAATTAAAATTATTAACAGACGCAATGTATTTTTATGTAATGTTTTTTATTTCTGTATGTGTATCTCATGATATGATACCAACGATCACAGATCCCACCTTCGGACCTTAACATTTGCGTCATACACGTTCTTGACGTGAATCACCTCATTTTCAAATGTTGTGACCGATCCTTTGAATATTTTGCATCTAAATTTGCACAAGAGGCTGAGATCTCCTCCATGCTCATGTTCCTAAAGTTTAAAATTGGACAAAAAAGGTGACATACAGTATGTTGTTTAGGCTTTCAAAACACCTGGACAATTCTTAAATTAAGGAATCCATCATAACGTGAAATGTGCCTCTTGGGATCTTGGGATTCCTGATCGCCTGCTTTTGCGTCAGATCCGTTGGACTCAATAAGATGTCTTGGTGTTTTGCGATGCCAATCTGATTTGAACACCGCAGAGATTTCCATTTCATCTGCCACAGCTTTAGCCTTGCGCAAGAGAGCCTTCTATTGCTCGGGGCCCCTGACAGGTGTCATGGTTGCCTCCCCCTGGTGGCGGCTCTGCCCACAGATCCATTAAACTCAGCTGAAAGGTCACAAAGATCTTTCTGTATGTAGTTTCAATGTACCTTCCACATTCCCAAAAATGATTTATTCAATATTAACTGGATAATCTAAATTGGTCTACGTGAAAGCATGTGTATGCATAAGCAGGTCATGCAATGGACTGGCACTTCACCCAAGGTTCATTCCTATATTATGCTCGATCCTGCTGCAATAGACCCTGACTCCCTGTGACCCAAAATACAGTAGATTAAGTGGGTCGGAGAATGTTTTGTTATGTGTAGATAGCATGAAATCAGTTTATCCATCTTCTGAACCCACTATTTGCATTTCAGGATCTTGATGACTAAAGCATATCCAATGAGCATTAGGGCTCTTGCTGTACAGTCAGACACCCACACTTTTATGTCCATTGAGGGTTAAAATCAAGTGCTCACAATGAACATAACAAGCAAAACTGGAGTATAACATACAAAACAAACATATGCTGTGTCACACACGTGTGAGTAGGAGGCAGCTAAAGGGTCAGAGTAAGTGCAATAAAACATCCGACCAGGGGGCAGCAGAGTGCACTGACTGTCTCAGTTTCCTACAGACCTTTCTTGGGAAATCCTGCAAAGTTCCAGCACCTCAGAAGACATCCAAAGCCGGCCCCTTTACTGACATCACTCCCAAAGCTGGCCCCTTTACTGACATCACTCCAGAAGCCGGCCCCTTTGCTGGCGTCACTTCTGGTTCCGGCCATTTTGATGACATCAGTTCCTCTACAGGCCTTTAAAGCCTCCATCTTGGGCTACTATAGTCAGTTCTGTTTTGGACTCTGTTATATGCACATCGTGCGACTTATTTCAACCTCTTTTGCAGCTCGGAAAAACAATATATAGGTGGCTGCCCCAAACCTTTATGATGTCTTGGACTCTTGATTGTCACAGCTGTTACTAGGCTGGGGAGCACCTAAGCTAACCCTTATACTACTGTGCAGTACATACATTCATATTAATTGTTTAAATTATTTATTTAAATTATTTTTGGCACAGTATTTGTCATTTTACTTCTGTATTAATTGGTATCTTCATCACTGCACCTCCCCATAAATCAACTTTTCATTTATATAGATACTTTCACAGCAAGTACCATCAGAAGACATGGAAGAATGCTGTTCAAGAAAAGAAAATAATAATGTGCACTTCAGTGTTCACATTCAAACAGATGACCAATTATTAGCAAGAATGTAAAATAAACGGTATAGACACAAGACCAGATACTGGTTAATAAGAAGTGAATGACTGCACAAAATGGTTAGCATCAACCTGAAATAAAAGTCACTTAAACCTAAGCAACAGTGGAGTCTTATAGCTGGACAGTGCAATGCAAGACCAGGCAGTGACCAAAAAAGAAGAAATACTTAAATCAAAGTAAGAATTTATTGTAAGTCAAACCTAGAAGACTTCCTATCTGCATTTGTTTTATTAGAACAATTTAGATGGGAACAGGCCATTCAGCCCAACAAAGCTCGCCATTCCTATCCACATAATTCTTCCAAAATAACATCAAGTCGAGTTTTGAAAGTCCTTAAAGTCTTACTGTTTACCACACTACTTATTCAATGTGTCTGCAATGAACTGGCATCCCATCAAGGGCTGGTCCATGCCTTGAGCCTGATACTGTCAGATAAGCCAAGTGACCCTGAACAGCATTAAACAGTTTCAGTAATGGACAGCTGGAGTTAGGAAAATGACAAGGCAAATGCTTGCATAAGTGAATTTATTTGGTCAACTTTATAATGTTCAATTTTCCCTTGTGCTAACTTTAACTAACAGACTACATGACGGATGGTAAAAGAAACTTGGATAAACACTGTGAATGCCAGATGGATACTTCTTAAGATGGCAAGTGCGCCAGGATACAGTCAGTGTGTGCCTGTTACCCTGAAGAACAGAGAGAAGCCTAATTACAGAGAGAGAATGAGAGAGAGAAAAAGAGAGTGAATAAAAACAGCAGACGTCTATCCTGAGCATGATCTCAGGAGAATAAGCAGATGCCTCACAGGTAGGGGTGCCACTTTCACTCCCAAACACTTTCTGGCATTTTGACCTAAAGCAAGCGCTTGACTGATGTTGTGCCATGAGGAATCCAGACACAGTGGGTTTTAGTCCCAATCCTTTTTTGTAATCTCTAACCCCATCTCATTAAACACAGGGTCAAGTGAGAAACCAAACAAAGATCAAGTGGAACATTTTAGAGTCTTCCCTTCCAGTATTCTAGCATAGAGCATGGAGTTGCATATTTGTAAGTGTTACATACAGTTTGAGCACTGTAAAATATTTAATAGAAAAAATAACATACACACACTTGCATATATATATATATATATATTTACAGTAGATTATATATATACTGTATACAGTATATATACACACGCACACATATATTTACATCTCGCGTGCCACTTCGAACATTTAAAAACCTGTACAGCAGCTGTCTTTGTCATCTACTCTTATCTTTTATGTCCAGCCCCGGGTGTGGTTAAATCTAGGCACAAATTCTCGTCTTGTGGGACGTGAGTTCTTGATATTTTATTTTATAATTTAAAAACGGAATAAGATTCTGAAAATCTAATCTGAACATCACATTAAACTTTGATAAATTTCTGAAATAAAATGATACCAAACATACATATGTAGGTTTTAAAATAAGCCCGATTTAAAGTGTGACAAAAAAGTGACATAAAAATGTCACATAAAATCTTTGCACAAAGTTGTTGCACTTTTAGGCTTAGGATTTTATATACAGTATATAGAGTAGATATATATGTATATATATATATATACAGTATATACATGCATATATATATAGTATATATATATATATATACTGTATATACATACACACAGGGCGAGTCAAAATTATGTTAATGGTGGAAACAATTTATTCAAAAAATATACATCATATGTGCAAGATGATTTACAGGAATGTCTCAATCTGTTTGCTGTCATGTTCGACACATGTATCACATGTGGCACATAAATTGTCCACAAAAATTGGATATAAGTACAGGTATATACATAGCAGTACCATTAGTGTTAACATAATTTTGACTCACCCTGTATATATCCATCCATTATCCAACCCACTATATCCTAACTACAGGGTCACGGGGGTCTGCTGGAGCCAATTCCAGCCAGCACGGGGCACAAGGCAGGAAACAAACCCTGGGCAGGGCGCACACGCACACACACACCAAGCACACACTAGGGACAATTTAGATTCGCCAATGCACCTAACCTGCATGTCTTTGGACTGTAGGAGGAAACCGGAGCACCCAGAGGAAACCCATGCAGACACGGGAAGAACATGCAAACTCCACGCAGGGAAGACCCGGGAGGTGAACCCGGGTCTCCTAACTGCGAGGCAGCAGCACTACTCACTGCACCACCGTGCCAACCCCCATATGTGTATGTGTATATATCTATATAATTTTATTAATTTTTGCTATATATTGCCTTTGATTCTTGTAAGTCTAAATATTATCCTCTGATGAAGGCCCCTGGCAGGGGTTGAAAGCTCAGGAATAAAAATTACTTTATGGTACATGATTTATTTTCTCCCTTTGTGGATCTCCATCTGCAAATATGCAAACTGTATCACAGATCTTCTCTTCCATATATATATATATGTATTATAGAGCTACAAGGTAGTTTAGTGTTTAGCATAACTGACCCACAGCTCCAGACGTACATAAGAATGTCTGTACAAATTTGACACATTCTCCCCATGTCTGATTCTCAATGTACTCCAGTTTCTCCCACATTCCACACATACAAATCTAAAATGGCCCTGTATGAATGTCTATAGATCTGTTAGATCTGTAGTGTCCCCTCATATTGACTGGCATCTTTTCTAGAGCTGGTTCTTAAATTACAAATTATATTGTCAGGTTAAGCTGTGATTCCCTGCCACCCTGAAAAGCAAATAATGGGCTCTGAAAATGGATACCGAACACAGGGAGGACGTATAATGAGAACACCATAAGAAGATAAAGACTTACACGTATGAACGTGCAAAAGATGGACTCTGTGGGAATGTCCAATTGGGTAGCCCCATACAAGAGTCATGTTAAATTGTAAGCAGCTCTGAACAGGAAACTGTACACTTTGGGTTGAGGCATCCATGACAATTTTCACCATCCTGGTTCTGGGGGTGTACAAAATGCATCATCAAGAGGTACACACTACTGAAATGGGACATACCACAATATGAAATGTCTAATTGGTTCACTCATTGTAATGACTTCAACTCCAAAAAAGGACCTATTGTCCAATTTAGTGGTCTATATAGTTTATAGTGAATCATGAATTGTGCAGTTTAGACAATGGCATCATTAATATAACTGCATTCGGAGGGACTCAGGTCTTGACCAATTTTATGAATTGTGACACAGTGGTATATATGGATATATATATTCTAAATTTCCCTAATCTAATCTAATTCAATCTGAAATGTTAATTTGGGACTGAAACACCCATTATGATGACTGCAACTCTTCTCAGAGTACAATTTAATGAAATGGACAGAATACAGAGTATCACGAATTACACACCTTGACGTTGATAGCCATTGTGAAGGTAGAATTCACAGGGTGTCAAGGTTGGGTGCAATTTAGTGATTTGTGACATGCCACTATATGAAATGTTCACTTTGGACTGAAACACCCATTATGTTGACCAAAGCTACTCCTAGGCACCAGGGTAGGATATCATTTAGACAGGTCACTGAACATTATGAAATGCACACTGTGGAAAGTGGTCTTTACACTTCAGCCCTCTACACAGAATGTGAACCCAGGTTAGGCACAATATGGTCAAGCGGGATGTAGCGATATAAGAAATGCAATGTTTAGACTGAGCCACTCAATAAAAGGACAATTTGTGAATGGGGAAGGAGCACACTAGGAAGTGGACACTTTGAATGGGGCGGCTTTTAGAAAGACCCATATGACAGGAGAAGCAGTTATTTGGGACACACACTGGGTCTTCCCTCCAATGTTCCCTTCCTTGCATATCATTTGCCTTGAAGCAAAGTAGAAGTTCTTTTTTCTTACAAGTTCATTTCCACCCCTCACTCTCTGCAAACTTTGGCGTGCCTTTTAACAGCAGCCAATTTGAAGGGAATCAATGTTCCCTCGCTGACCCCCTGATTGCCAGTGCTCTGAGTCTGTGCGCGGCAATGGCCCACCCAAAGTGCTTCTCAAGGAAAGACATATACAGTACGCGACAGGGTCAAATCATCAGATTAACTTGTAAAATGTGTCTGTGAAAGCAGCCACGCTGATGGCACCCAGGGTAGTCAGAGACAATCAGCCTAAATGCTAAACCTTGCTCCGGGAGTGCTGCCACAGCTTCTCAGAATAAAAACACACACACACACGCAGCCACACACGGGCGCACGTACAAAATCAGCTCGCCGTCGTTTGACACTCTGCATTGAGATGCAGCAGACGAGGGGAAAGGGGATCATCCAAAGTTGTTTTTCATATTGTGACAGAAAATGCAAATAGTCTAGCAATCCTCAGGGGAGAAAGATAGAGAGAGAAAGAGAGAGACACACACATCAGCTTAATCAGAAAAATTATCAAGAGGAACCTTAACATTTTCACCTTAAAATAAGCCTCCGCGCACCATCACAATATTATATCAATAATTGTTGGAAAAATTAAACAAGTAAAACAATGGGCTTGCCTGAGGCGTCATTCCCTTTAAATCAGTCTGTGCATTTTAAAAGAAGGTCACTTTTTTTCCCTTTGCTTCGGTGACATGAACAAGAAATGAGCAGCTGACCTGAGTTTGAATTTAGAGTGTTCATTAATAGGATATTATGCCATATGCTCTGTGCACTGTCTTTTTTTAATGCTTGGCACCGACTTGAGAATTTGTAATTAGTGACGGTATAATGAGAGTATTCAAGGGGCTAATACGGTGGGTGTGGAGGGGAAAGCGATTGCTGCCTGGGCTTGCAAGACCAAATTGTCTATCACCTCGTGGAGCCTGCAGAGTACACAACAGAGGGGTCCTAAAAAAAGCAGGCAGCGGTCAAACATATAACCCCCCCCCCCCACCCCCTAAGTCTTCATAAATCTAGTCCCACACCTGCAAAAATACGATTAGGGTTTCTTCTGTTTTCTAAACTCTTTTTTCCATTATTGAGCCAAACTGAGTGCTTGGGTGCAAGGCATCATCCAGTCTTGGATATGGGAGCACCAGTCCATTGCACTGAACACTTAGTTTAGAGGTGTCTGTCAGTCTAGTGTTCGGATATGAACTGTGTAGTCCAATTTTCTACATTTTTGTGAAAGTGATACCCCTCCAGGAGAAGCAATGCAAAAACCAAACACAGGCTATCCTCCTGATTTTTAAGAACTTTATTATGCAATGCAGATTAGATATTGTAGGACACCAAAATGAGCAGATCGTAGCTACAATCAAGCGACCTTGGAATCTTACTATCCAAAAGGTTCAAAAATTCCCCTCATAAGTCTAAAGCACTAATACTCCCACCAGCCAATGATATTATCCAGGACTGCATGTGTTGTAAATATGACCCCTAACTATTAGACCCTTCTGAATGTGAGGTCCTTCAAGAATTTTTCCACATACTCGCATTGATTGGATGTGCTAGCTAATATCTCGACGGATGCATCTAGACAGAGGAACCCAGCAATGACTGAAGAAGCTTTTAGTTATACTGTAATTGTTCTTCGGCAGTGATATCTGGATATGAAATCCAGTTGACCAGAAGGTCCTTCAAAATCCCAACCCTTTATAGCCATCTTCATTAGCTCACCAATAATGCTACTGAGCATAGGGCTGGCACCACCAATAAGGTGAATAAGGCATTTGCCTAAGGTTGCGGTTTGACCCAGCCACATGGGTCAGCTACCGAACAGTCGGTTGGCACACTAATAAGCTAGGCCTAGAGATCAAAATAACCTAGCACTGACTCTGACTGAGCAGTTCAATCATGGAGAAATTCGATAGTGACCTAACTGACTTTCAATTATGCCAGACTTCTTGTCTACACTGGATATACTATGAGATGCAGCTGACCAGGAGGTCCTACAGGAACCCAACCCTATCAAATCATACTGGGTTAGAGCTCTTATGCACCACAAGAGCAACTAAAACCATACCAGACCTCAAATGGTCTTACACAAGACTGACCATGAGAATTCACCACTAACCTGAAGATTCTACAGAAATCAATTATTCATCCACATCCTACTGAAAGCAGTTTCACTTCATTCAGGTTCTGCCGCTTCCCTTGCAGAATTGTTTTCCACTAGTTGACAAAGTTATTAAACAGAACATTAGTTAGTCACATTTTTTGTTTTTGCTTGAGTTAATTGCCTGCACAATTTTATGGATTCCTGTAAATCAAATTACTAACACAGGGTGACCATTCCACACAAAGTCCACTTCTTATTTACAACCCAAATTTTAATTTAGTGCGTAAAAATGCAGCAGACATCATATGCAGTGATGCTTGTTTACTTTTTGAGTGGCGGCAACCCAGTGGAGTAAATAATATAAACATAGGTAAACTTCAACGATGCTGTCGTCAGACTAGAACTGAGCTACCATAAATGCTTTCATAAATGCGAATTGTCTGTTTTAGAGCTAAGATGTGTGGTTAGGTTAACTAGTGACTAATGTGGTATAAGTTCACATGGTGTTTGTGTTGGCTTGGTGTTGGATGTTCCTTCCCATCTGTGAAGAGTTTCTGTTTTTTTGGCAAAAAACGTATAGCTGGTTGAGGAAATCAATGGATATCTGTTGGTACCTTGCATGATCCAACTAGTCATTGGCCTTTTCTGGGAATCTAGAATGGGATGTGAATTGGATCATTCATGGCTGGTTCCTGCATGATGCTGGAATAGGTTCTGGCTTCCTGTGATCCTGTAAAGGAGGAGTTACTAACATAGGATATATAGATGGATGGATGTATGGATTTTATTGAGGGCTTTTTACACTATGTTTAATTGGTATTGTTGGTTATTGTACTAAGATAACATGTCATTTTGCATTGTTAATGTAATTCTGTTTACCTGTACAGTTTATGATGACTACTTCACTATTTTAATAAAACAGACTTGCCGTCTTTTATTGACTTCTTATTTTCTCTTTTCCTCGTGCAACCAAGATATGCTTTGTTCCCCTACCAATCTACATTGGAAAAGTTTTGGCTATCATGCAGTACATTATTAATTATCATCATAATAGTAGCAATTGTGCTCTAATCTTTTGTTCATTTTTTTAATTTGCTTTTCACTTGATAGAGCTTCATGAGAAATATCTCAGAAGCACTTGGAATCAATCCTGCATGGGAGGCCAAATAATCCCAGGACACGATCACATTTGTAAAAACCATTTAAGTCAGAATCAATAGTTAACCTATCCAAACACTAGGAGACAAACTAGCGCCATATAAACTGTAGCATGCTCTGAATTGAACTTAGGCTCCTTGTGATGTGAGCCCAGGTTCAACTTTAGTGCCTTTTGTACACGTTACAGTGAAACTCCAACCTTCAGACTAGTGACAGTAGACCAACCACAAACCATGAATTAAATACAAAATCAGATTATAGATAAATATAACCAACATGTCAGGTATGTTCATGCTGTTGTCAGTACTGTTAGCTGTCACAATGGCCTTTATAACTTGTGAACAAAAACTGTCCTTGAATGTAATGATGCAAAAAATGGTTCTGAACTGCTTGCCGGAGTTAGTGGTGTTAACCACTGATTCTAATAAATTCTATAATAATAATAATAATTATTATTATTATTATTATTGCTACTACTAATACTAGTTTGGCTCTGTTATTTTCATTAAGTAACTTCAAATAATATTAGGCAATACTGGGTAATGGAGAGCTCAGATGTCTCTCAGTACTAGCAGTATTCACACTTTTACTTCTGCATTTGGATTTGCATTAAAATGTTTTGTGTTTGACAATGTGATTTATTGTACTAGATGTGCAATACTGGAAACTACCTGTTTGTGTGGAGTTTGCACTGTTGTCTTTGTAAACCTGCCATCCAAGTTGTCCAGTCTTTCTGTCCCATGCCAAAGATTTTCAATTCTAAGTGTGGTTCTGAAGTGGCCCAGTGATGGACTGGCACCCCATCCATAGTCACTTTCTGCCATTTGGCTGATGCTGCTGGGACAGCCTATGACCTCTTACAACTTTGAATTCTATTAAGAAGGTATGAAAACAAATGGATGGCTAGATACATCATAATGAAAATAGATGTTGAAGATTGTAGAACTTTATTTTGTTTATTTTAATTTTTGGACAGATTGATGATCCAGTGTGTCCATCTCACGGCACATTGACCATAGTTAGTTACAGTACAAGCTGGATTGTTGTAGCAACTCTTTCTTTCCATCCTCACATACATGATCAGGTCCATTGCTAGCTCTAGCTTGTCCTGGCGTGAATGTGAGCAAACATGTGCCACATGGCACCCATAATGGACTGACTACCAGTTACTGCTCATGTAAAAACGAGGAACATAAGATTTAGACTTGAAGAAATCATAATGGTGCAGTTTTCAGTGTTGCCACCTCACAACACTTGGATATTCTGCCTGGTGGACTGGTTCCTCCACCTCTGCCGATGAGAGTGAAGCACATAGATCTGTATTTATGTGTACTTTGTAGTGGGCTGGTTCCTGCATTGTGCCCACTGCTTGCTGGGATTTTAATGACAGCCATTTTTCTCCATAACGCTAAGGCTCTTTTTTTTTGAAGCCTACCCTTGTACTTGCTATTTCACACTTAATAAATAGAAAATTGTTCGCTGCTGTGGTCAGTCTGGTTTGAGACAGGATGGTGGACAGGTCTGCACAAGATCCCACGCAACTGTATGAACATCAAGTGCAAAATAAAAAAAAATATATATATTTCTGCTGTAATCTGTTAAATGGTTATTATTATTCCAGTTTTTTCTTCTCTCTCTCACTTCATTTCTCGGCCTCTTCCTCCTCTTCCTCTTCTTCTTTTTAACACTGATTAGAAAGAAATGTCCTCAACCGGAACGCAAAGTGAGTGAAATAAATTTGCTCTGCTTCCTGCCGATGACACGGCACATAAATATTCAATAAATTAGCACGGGCCGTTCTTGCAGATTGATCAGTCATCTCTGGCAGCCAGTGACAGGCAGCGTTAGGGCTGAAATATTAATGCTGACAAATTAAGGATTTCTGAGTAAATGATGTCACATCGCACGGCTTCACTCAAATTTACTCACTTGCGTGGGCCAGCTCTCTGCAGCTATTATGCCTCTTTCTCTTTATTCTTTTTCTCCAAATTACGTTCATTATTTCATTGTTAGTCTGTGTTCCCTTTTACTTTGAACCTATGGTCTGAAACCCAGGGAAAGTGTCCATCTTGAAGACCAAATCAGTTAATATTACAAAAAAACATGCTTAGACGTGATTAATTAGCAATAGCACAACAATGTGGATGGGGGAAAAGGGCTACTAACCCTGAAAAAGCAGGTACAGTACACAACCTCAGTTAAAATGTACAAGTAACATAGCATTCTTAGACTCGCTTAGTCCAATTCAGAGTCATGGAGGCTGGAAACTATGCTGGCAGTATCAAGTACAAAGCAAGAACCATCCCCGCACAAGCAGTCCACCCCATGGTCCCTCTCTCAAATACTCCCAACATTCAGCCAATTTGTAATCATAAGTCAACCTAACTTGCACATCTACAGGAATGTTGGAACAACCAGAGTTCCAAGACCAGGCATGGGGAGATCATGCAAAATCTGCACAGGAGGCAACCAGGTACAGAATTTGTACCCAGGACTTGTGTGGCAACAGCAATAACCACTGCACCACCATGGACCCACATTCATTTGATATAAATCTTCATACATTAGAGATCTGAACGAGTGAAGGATGAACATAGGGACAGCTAGAAAGTGTGAAATTAAAACGTGGCTCTCAGATGAACACTGACTTGACATGTTTCTCCAAAAAGCTACACTGAATCATTGTAAAGGTATGAAGACTAGTGGATTGGGACACAAGGTTAAACTGAACCATCAGCACTGTAGCAACTAGTCTGACTCAATGTGATATCAGCCTACACTCAAGGGGAGTTAAAAACAAATCCAATCACTGCATACTCATTTCCATTCTAACATAAAGAAAACGTTTCAGAACATGTGGTCCCAATGCAAAAGTGTGAGTGTACTCATCTGTTATTTAACTCCACTTTGCTATTGTAAAGCAGATGACTCAAGATGCTCAAAAGTAACACAGATGACCTCCAAGAATGGGAAGAGAAATTTCAGTTGACCTCCCTCCACTTTCCACACATGTAATCTGTCATGAGTCTCATAGTTATATATACCACATCCATGGTGGGTGAAATGAATTCTGATTACATGTAAAAAAAAAACACAGGTGAGAGTGAACCCATTGATGTGTTAGTCCATATCTTTCCCAGTGAAAGCCATCTTGACTCTTCTCCTCTGATAATCAGAAATCTCTCCTACTTTTTAGTCCAAAGACTGTGGAATTAGGCTGCACATGCTTCTTTCTGGACTCAACAGAGGATAGAGAGATTAAGAAGAGTGTGTAAGATATGCATCTTGCAGAACCAAGGTTGACCAGTTCAAATAACATTGCATAAATCTACCACAAGTTTTTTCAGTTTCTTCTACACTTCCAGCCACATGAGATACTCATTTCTTACTATACAATGGATGTAACTAATAAAAGTCTTCAAAAATCTGTCAATCACCATATAGTGGACACTGTCCTACATGACTGCAGTTTGAACTCTGACTTATACCATCATAAGACTATGAAGGAGGACATCACAGTGTGTCCTTTTCTATAAGAACAAGCAGTAATTTGGATTTGCTAAGGTGGACTGCATGGGCAGACTTTGAGAGACTGATCAGTGCCCTGCCATAAGATGGAAGGTGACAGACCAAAAGGCCAAGGAAAATGATCACAAAATGTATATGCAACCAGGAACTAGAAAACCAGAAAGGGAAAACTTAATGTGCAATAAAATCCAATTCATAAAGACAGAATGGAAGGAAGAACTGAAAGATGGTCTGTAGATGGATGGATAGATAGATAGAACTTTCTATGCACCAAGGGGAAACTTTGTTTTAACAAAAGGTCAAGGAGGCTATAAATATTATAAAAATAAAAAACAGAAAATAAAATTCCACTTCTGACTTGGCTAATGATAAAGAGAGCAGTAGATCCACACATAAAAAATAATTTCCCCATTCTTTTTTGGGAGAATACCCATAAACTTGGACATCATTCCTCAAGCAGCACTGGCTTATAAAGTTTTACATTAATGACATCACAATGAGCGATGAATGAATACCAC